>NW_024580667.1:17805536-17886751 GCF_017639235.1 Corvus kubaryi | reverse complement strand
CCCCCCCAATATTCTCAATGAAAAAGATCTTTGTAGAGCTTCTCCATGTGCAAATGGAAGTCTTCAAGGTCTGCATTACCCTCTTTCTAAAGAAAGAGTAATTGCAGAGAGCAACTTGATCAGTCACAGTATGATACAATCTCAGTCCATAAGCATTCATGCATTGTTTCATCCAAATTGCTTTTATTACCTTGTTCTGTCCTTTTTGTTTCATCTACACCTTCTCTGCTATGAAAAGACATGAATAATTTCTATGGTAAACATTGTATATGTCTTCCATATGTTCCTCTCCCTCTCTTTCTAACATGTATTTACTTCTCATTTCTTTCAAGAGGAGTGTATTATTCAACTTAAGGTTGTTTCAGAACGGCATAATGCGATGGTATATGCACTTCTTGCTTGAATTATTGTAAACAAAGAAGCAAACCTGGGCTATATTCTGCTGACAGTTTTAATTTTTAAGCCACACTCAAGTAATGAAGAAGAAGATATTAAAAAAGAAAAGATGTTGCATTATGGATATTTTTTCCTGTACTCTACTCCTCATCATTCATAGCAGGAAGATATTTTATATATGCAAAGATAACATTTAATTGTTTGGTATAGATGGTTTAATATCTATAAAGATTAATTTGTATTTAAATAAAATATCCATATCTATGTCACATAGCTGCATTTACAGTAATTTTAATTCATTTTGTTTCCTTTGAGAGTGTTGTTGTATCATCTAGTCACAAAAGACATAAAGAAACTTTACAAGCATCATTAGCTTTTTAATTTTTTTAAAGTTATTGCTTGCACTGTCTATCATTCAGGTAGACATAAACCAGAACATAAATAAAGCATTTCTTGTATCTCAAGCTTCTAACCATTTGTCAGAAATTAGTGGTTTAGGGCACTTAAAGAATCACTGTCAAATGTGTTAACAAAACCAGTTTTCATAAAAATTTGTGAAGGTGTGACTTAATAAAGTTCAATGTCAAAGTTCACTCTATTACTTACTACATAGATGAAACACATAAAGGAAAATTGAGTTGGAATCAAGCTAGAATGAGTTGCAGAGAGGTCACAGATGCAAAAAGGTGAGGGAGAGCCACCCACTGAAGTCAAGAGTTTCAGAACAGAAACCCTTGTTTTCTAAACTCCTGATGGAGCTTAGGTACAGCCAGACCCAATCTTAGTCTCAGACTTTTTCAATAGTTTATATCTAAAGGATTTAGCAGCTCTTAATCATTGACTAATTTAACATTTACAGAGCTAGTCAGTGGGTCTCACTACAATTATAGATCCAAGATAGCAATATTTATACCATACTTGATATAGGGTATTTCAATAAATTCACACGTACACGCACATAAACAGAAAGAGATATATATTTTTATATATGGATAATACAAAGGTACCTGTTAAAAAATTCCCCTTGAGTTCTGTGAAATACTAATTTCAAATTTCTTGGCATTTCTCAACAAGTGAGTTTTGACCTTTGAGGAGTGGGGTTATCAGCCCAGGGCCCATTGTTGGTTTTCAGTGGTGGTCCTCTGAGTATCGTGAACCTGGCAGCTCCCAAGCTCTGACAGGTGTCCCACTCTGAGGGAGATGCTGGCACAGCCCACTGTGGCCCAGGAGAGCTCAAAGGGCCTCACTTGAGGCCATTGTTTATGGGGTTGCAAAGTGCTTGACTTCAGTCACAGAGTAAACTGAGTGGGAAGGTACCCAGGAGGACCATGGAGTCCAGCTCCAGCCCTGAACAGCACCATCCATCAGTCAGCTTCTGTCCTGACTGCAACCCAGGTTGGTAACTAGTAGAAGTTTTAAGAAATCCAGTAACAATGGCATCATTCCACTCAGAATGCAAGTAAGGTAAGTGAAGTTCCAAGGTGGATGGGGATGATAGATTATCACTTGTTCCCCACCTTGGTCAGGCAACAGAAGCCCCTGCTGTAGGCAGTACTGCCCCCACCATAGCCACGAAAGAGTTCCTGGTATAGTCAAGGGACACTTTACTGCCCAAATCATTACGCAAAGGCCGAGGCCTAATGGGAATTCCTGAGACCATAGAAGGCCCCAAGGAAGTAGGGGGAGAATACACCCTACTAAGCTTACATAAAATGCTTTGCATTTCAGATGAAAATCTCTATGGACTTCTTATATCACCAAGTATCCCTTACTCTTCAGTCAATTGCTAATAAAGAGACACAGCTTCCAGGTTCCTAGGCAAAAGTCTTGTTTCAGACTTTTGACCAAAAAAAATTACTAAATTATTAACATTATTGGAAGCAATTATTTATTGGAAGTAGTTGAATTAACAATTATTACTTCCTGTACACATTATTTTTACGATGATGATTTTCCTTTGCATAGATAATAATTAAAGAGACACAAACTGTGGGTCAGACTAGATGACTTTTAAAGGTCCCTTCAAACCCAAACTATTCTGTGATTCTATGAAATCTGTTATCTGATATATGCAATGGATCAGCCCCTACACAGTGGAATGAGTGTACCAAGATTTTTATTAATAATTTTAACCTTCATTTTGCAAAGAAAAATACTAGCTTTATCCCTATTGAGAGATAAATCACTTCCAACAAATGACAGAATCTCAGTGATGGTATTCAAAGCACTTGCATGTAAAGACAAATTTCAAAGCTATAATGATTTTCATATTTTATGATCTCCATATGTAGTTACACTGTAATGCACACAGTCACACTTGGTTTCTCCTCTTCATCAGATTCTGTCTTCATTTTCTTTAACAAGGACAGTAATCAACTGACGTGATAATTTTTTTTCATTAAAACTAAGCAGCTTTTTTAACCCCTTTATTTTCAATTGTTCATATGAATTAGGAATCTCCTTGTCATTTTTTAATTTATATTACAAGGAGATTGAATATCCAAATTATGTTGCTTGGTTCAAATTTTGGATAACATATTATTTGTCCTAGCCTAGATAAAAACCTGGTAAATAACTTTAAAAATATATGTGTTTAAATCAGTTTGATGTTTCTGGCTACCACATTTTATTATACTTCAATGTTATACCCAGTCCACCTGTGCATAATATGCCTTGTAATTCGGTTAAGGAAAGTAGTACTTAACACCAAACTATATTTTGATAAACATTCTGTAGTTGATTTTTTGCTAATTTCACAGACCATAATGCAGTACAGCATATGGAAATAAATATTGCCCGTTATACTTTTGATCTGAACTATCAATTTTATTCTTTCATGCCTAGTGAAACTTATGGATCAGTAATAACAGCACAAATATTTTTTTCCATATCGAATAAATATTTATTAAATACTAATAAAATTAACAAATAATTACTACAGAGAAAAAAAAGACTATTTTGGTTGATTTTATTGTTATTTCACTGGTGAATTAAATATTTTTGATTATTTTTCTGTGACATATTTTATAATCTTTTCAGTAAAATAAACTGGAGAAAAATTTTAAGTGTCATGTGGTATCCAGTTTTCCATTCCAGAAGAGCACATGCACCCCTATAAACTTCATCTGTCAGCCTCCTAAAACAGCTCAGATTCCTTCACAGAATCACAGAATGGTTGAGGTTGGAAAGGACCTCCACAGCTCATTTGTTTTAAACAGCCTGCAAGGCCATCTAGAGTCTATTGTCTGTCTCTGGGAACCACTGAGAAGAGCCTGGCTCTGTGTTCTTTGAACCTTTCCTTCAGGTACTTGTGAGTCTTCTTTTCTCTAGGTTAAGCAGTCACAGATCTCTTCTTATAGGAGAGGTGCTCCAGTCCCTTCATGCCTTTACTGACCCTTTGCTGGAGTTCCTCCAGTTGCTCCATATTCCTCTTGTCCTGTGGCGCCAAGAACTTGACACAAGTACTTAATACTGGCCTCACCACCAGAATACCTCCCTTGTTCTGCTGGTAAAATATCTCCTAATGCAGCCCAGGATAACACTGGACTTTGCTATTGCCTCACATTCAGCTTGGTGTCCATGAGGACCCTCAGATCCTTTTCTGCAAAGCTGCTTTCCATCTGGTTGCTTTCCCTTGTTCTTGTGCCTGGAGTTTTTCCTTTCCAAGTGTAGAACTCTGCACTGCTTGTTGAATACCTGTCAGCCGCTTTCCCCAGCTTGTTGAGGTTCTTCTGGACAGCTGTTAAACAATATGGCATATCAGCCACTACTCTCAATTTAGTGTCATGTGCAGACTTGCTGAGGGCACAACTCTGCCCCATCATTTAGATCACTGGACCCAGTATTGATTCCTGGTGTATAATGCCAGTTCAGGTACCAACAACATTTTGCACTGCCAATCACCCCACTCTGCGCTCATCCAGTCAGTCAGGTTTCATTCCACCTCACTGTCTGCTCATTCAGCCCATATCTCATCAGATTCCTCATAAAGAACTTATGGAAGACAGCACTGAAAGCCTTACTGAAGTCTAGGTAGACAATATCTTCTGCTTACCCCTCATCTATCAAGACAGACATTTCTTAGTAGATGACCTGACTGCTCAAGCATGGCTTCCCCTTTGCTGACCCTTGTGAACTATTCCTTACAGCTCCGTGTCTTTAATTTGCTTGGAAATGGTTTCCAAGATTAGTTGTTCCATCATTTTCATGCAGGGAATGTAAACAAGAGCATTAAGAGCACTAGCTAAGGAACAGCATGACTGTAACACTTGCAGTAACTTGCATTTCTGAGAAAATGTTACACTGACTTAATTGGATCTACAGTAATCTTTACCAGTTCAAAGGTTTCAATTCTGAGATTACTATTGAGTGAACCCAGTAGTTCCTTTTCTGCCCATATATTAAAATAGATTATTTCACATTCTCATGAAGATAAAAGTATTTTCAGATGTTCTGATAACGAAGCCTCTAACTATCACATACTTATAGAAGTAAAGAGTAGTACCAAACACCATAAAAATAAACCAAAATCCATTTAAATCCATTTAAATTGAATTCTACTAGACTGTTTACTTTATTGATATACAGAGAAATACATGCTAAGGCATTTATGTTCCTGCATTACCCATCTTGTTTCACAAAATATTCTAGAAGTTGAAAACTCCTTAAAATTTAAACTTACAGGATTTTGTTTAAATTGTAATCTCATTTTTTCCCCCGGTACACTTTTTTTAATATTTAATATTTAACATTTAGTAGTACTCAGGAATATTTTGGCTGTAAAAAAATGAATAATAAAAAAAACTTTTGTTGCAGGATCACATGATGTTGAACAAAACACAAAGAAAACACTTCAAAGTTACTTGTTTATAAAAATCACATATATATTTCCACCATTTTTCGGAATTTACACATTTTTTTCACCTTGGAATGTTTTTCAGCTCAAACTGGAGTGATACACAAAGTGAAGCTAATTGGCTTATATTTGGCTAAGTTGTTTGTACAAAGATTAATGACAACCTCATACACATCAGAGGCTTGTGAATACATTTCTTACCAGACTAGTATTGCTACACTAGAAATTAATGAGATTCCCTCCTGCACAGAGTCCACTTAAGCACTGACAAGATTCTACTAAAAAATTGAACTAGAAAAAAGCAAGGCCTGTATCTGGCAAGGAGTACCATTATTCTAGTCTTGAGGCTATTAAAAGAATCAGGTACCTGCACATGCTTTGTTTTAAAATGCAATGTCCAAACTAAACCACTACACCATGATTTAGGGAATTCCAAAATATGTCTTCTAAAAAACAGCATTTTTAAAATTAATAATGTATAGTCATAAAACTGTGAAATAAATCCTTCATGGTGCAATTTGTCAGTTCAGAAAATATTCAGATCTCAAGGAAGTTACATTACCTTGATCTAGCTTCAGCTTCTAATAAAGAGCTACCTTCCAGATGATTGCATTTTTGCTCTACAATATTTTTTCATTTAAATGGCAGTTGCACCTGCAAAATGCTATATATTTTTTGTTTGTTTGTTTGTAAAGTTAGAAAAAATCAGCTTACCGGGAGAAAAAAATCCAAGGCAAACAGGAATCTTTTGCTGGAAAAGAGCACTTCAGCATTTAAGAACAAGTTTCATAAATTGGATGAGTCTCTTATCACTGCATTCCAGCTTGGCCTCGTCTGCTTCCCTGGCTTTCTTAGCAGTACAAAAATCAGTCTTAAATCACAACAGTAGAGATTCAGATTTCAAGGGTATAAAACAAGCAGATGAGTATCATTCAGCAAATAGCTCTGCTGGAGATCAATAGAAAAGCCATTGCTTTAGGTGTTACTGCCAGAGTGGTCCGCAGCATTAATGGCAGTACTTCAAATCTCAAATACAATACTAGAACTAGCTTATATCAAGTCATTATCATTTAATTCATGTCAATCCATCTGCACTATAACCCCATATTTTGGAAAAACAAGTGATTTCTTCTTTCTCAAGTAATGTACAATAAATTTTCTTACATACCCACCACTGAGTATTTTTTTCATCTTCTCTAACTAGAGAAGATGAAAATTTCATCTTACTAACTAGAATTGGATCATGGTATTCAGCACATTTTCAGCAGCTAATGTTTTGGGACTAATTTGTTTCTTATTTTTATATTCACTGCTATGGACATATATTGTAGATATATTTGTAACAATTTCACAAACATTGCAGCCATTTCATCTCCTTTGTGGCTGTGTGCCCTATCAGCCAGAAAAACTGATACTGTAATTTAACCCCCTGAAGTATAAATTTCTAGTGCTTAGTGATCCATAGCAGTGTAACTATCAGAACAGGAGATTTAACACAATGCGTCTCATGCAGCTCACCAATAAATGTGCAACTGCTGGTGGTATTCCTACCCTGACCACCTGTTTAAGAGAAGGTGGAAGCATTACGTGGTTCTCATTTCATTTGTAACCACTCCCTGGGGTGAGTAAGAGACATTAGCAATAGTCACACGATTGATAATGTAAAATCAACCTTCAAGCTTTGAAAAGTTTTCAGGTTTTCACAGGGAGAGTGAAAATGTTAGTAAAAAAATTCTGCAGCTGAGTGCTACATTTACCTTTTGCTTTGGGAATTTGGAAAAACAGAAATAAGTATTCAAAAAAAAGATGTTCCATAACCTTTGATCAAGGACATTGAATGAACCTTTATTAATTTATTTTAATAATTAGACACAAGACTGCCTGATCTTTGTCAGTCTGGCACGGGATTATAAAAACTAGATTGTTTTCAACATATTCTGATAATTCAGACCACTTCTTTCCCAGGTTTTTGACATGTCCCTTATAAGGTTTCCTTTACCTCTTTCTGCATTACCCAGGCTACTTCCCATAAGTTTCTAAGAAAGCACAGTTAACAATGAAGCCAGGCAAATTCTTAGAATCCCCTTTCTTGATTAGAGTTTGTTTTCCCCATTTTTGTGAAGGATGCAGTGAGATTTTCCACCAGGAAGCATGTTCATGTAAGCTCCTTATGTAAGCATGTAAGCAGAACCAAGAGAAAACGGACCGTTAGCTTTGAGGGGTGCAAAATTAATTGATATAGAACAGAAGAATTTCAAGAAACAAATCATACCTCGTTGAGTTCACCTTGGGTAGTTGTATTTCCTGATCTCTAGAAGACTCTAAATCTTTATATGAACCACGTGACCTTTTTTCTGACTACTTCCTTTCCCAGAGTGCACTTAATTGTTTATTAAGATTTTTTTGATATTTATTCTTGTTTTAAATTTCTTTACATTTCTCAAATTCGAGGTTTTTAGATAGTACCTGTCTAGCTTATGTTGCTATATAGGGCCTTGCATATTGCACTTTGCAGCAGTATGAATCATGAAATGAAATAAAATTTTGCAACATGTTCTCATTTTGTACAGTTATCTGGCTTCTACCAGTGAACCTGGATAGATTTAGGTATTGGAACCCCTTGGATTCAGGTATGATCTGAGTCAAATTCTTCAAAGGCCATCGGTACTTTTGAATTTTCTGTTTTATATTTGACCGGTCTGGTGGAAATGTAGAGAATATAGAATTAATTATGTATCTAGATAAAGAATTATGTCTTTTTGATTGACTTCAGATTTCAAAAATTATTACATTCCCCAACTTTGAATCAGGTTCTTTATATTTTATTATACATTTAGAATACTAATATAATATCGTTTAATGCATTTAAATTATCTGTGTAGGCTAAATTATATAGGAATTCTGGGCTAGCTCAAAATTACAGTAATCAATTCTGAATATATGTATTTAAGACTGAAGCGAAAATGTTCTGTGGTATGAAAAGGCATCCATACATCCCTAACTCTGACCTGAATCAACACTTCGAAAGAACATAACCATCATTATTCATGACTTACTGCTACCTCTAAAAATTGTATCAGAATATATAATTAAATAATTAAAAACTGCCTTTTGAATATACCAAAGACTGCTCATTTTTCCCTTTTTTCCCCATCCCCTATTGTTCATTATTTATAGGAAAAATATATATGTAATTTCCTTTTTTGGTTTTGTTTTAATAAATACATGTTCCTTGAAAGTGAGCAATGATTCTATTTAATACTTAACTAAATAGAAATGCATTTCCAAAACAATTATTGTACCTTTGGTATGACTCAGTAAGGAACTACTTCTCTGTCATTTAAACGTTCATCTACCACAACAACTACATCTATTGTAATGATTAATTCACTACAAAATATGTTACTGGTATAGACTATTCTAAGACCATTTAGGTTTCCTGCTTTCCTGAGCTGTTTGCCTGGCAATGGAATAGTTTGAAGCACTCTCTGCCCTGCCAAGGCTGCTTCTCATCTGGAAGTCTGGGATTCCTCTGAGCATGCCCTCCATCCCTCACTCCATCCAGGCTTCGTAGCCATGGAAGGAAAGGTATCTCATGCTGGAAAAAAAAAAAAAAGCACAAGTGTAACAAACCTTCAAAGCAACACAGTCAAAAAACAATCTAAGAAAAAATTATGTTAATGATTTCCAAAAGTAGTAGACTATTGTAATCCTAAAACAGATACATAATTTTTTACAGGGAATGCAGAATAAAAAGAGCTGTTCAGATAAAGACAGATGACTTTACCAATACTTTACCCCAAAAATTATCATGTGCATTAAACTGCATATTCATTTTAAGCACAATAAGGTTTTAGAAATCGTTTGTCAGTCTCAGATGTGGAACATAACTAATACTAGACTATGCCAGCAGAATGATCACTAATAGTGTGAAGGCTTTATGCAAAGATACAGGTTGTACAAAGTAAACTTACACTTAATGGCACTATGTTCTTTGAGAAGTTTCAAGAAAAGGTGTTTAGTACACAGGTTTCAAGAAAAGGTGTTTAGTACACATAATGAGACTATTTCACCACTAAAAAGCCTTGCTGTCCTTTGTGTGTGAAATATTTCCCTTGAAATATTTTTTTTACAATAAAAGTAATATCTAAAATTTGTTACTTGTGCATTTCTAAACTTGGATATTTATATATGAAATATTCAAGGCCAGGTTGGATGGGGCTTTGAGCAACCTGGTGGAAGGTGTCGCTGCCCATGTCAGTCAGGTTAGAACCAGATGATCTTTAAGGTCCCTTCCAACCCAAGTTCTATGGTTCTGTAGTATCTACTGTAACTATTCTATTGTTCTATAATATCTCTCTTACATAAAATTTATGAAAATGCAGATATTTCACTATCCAAATTTTTTCACATGATCAGAATGCCAAATTAAAAATATCAAGTACATAAGTTAACATAGAGCTAAATTTTCATGTTATTGATGGCAAATTATTTCCTTTTTAAATGGAAAATGGTTTTTTAAGAGTGAGAATCTAAATCTAAAAATTACCTTTAACAAAAAGTAATTCTTCCAATCCAGGTAACATCTTTATTCCATTGCTGTCAATGACAAAAAACAATTGTCCTTAACTTTGAAAATGAAGCAGCCCCATTCTATTGTATACAGTTCTTTTATTAAATTTATATGGGACAGTAGTGGTTGAGAAACTTTGCTTCACTTCTGGTGTCTCTCTATTCCTTTTTCTTTTTTTTTTTCAAATTTAGAAGTGCCTTTATTTGCTTATAAAGCAAATATTCCCTACAGAGCAGAAGGGCAAATGAAGCATTGAACATATTGCAATTTGTTATTACCCAGAAAAAATATGGTAATTGATAGATATGTACTTTTTTCCTGTACACAAAAACATTAACAGATGCAGTCATTATGTCCAGTGTTCTTAGCATCTGCATGTGTCTGTTTGGGAAGCTAAACACAGCTTAAAAGGTACAATACCTTTGCAGCTGTGGCATAGTGAGAGAAGAAACAAAAAAGCATGAATGTAAGGCAAACAAGGGTTAAGAATGACTTGGGAAAAAATACAGCACCAATCATTTATCAAACTATTTATACTAAAAAAAAAAGGATACTAGGCTCCAGTTTCCTGCCAAATTCTACTCCCCTCAATAAAATGTTCAGTTTCATTGTCTTGAATGGAAAATAGACAAAACAACTATTTAATGACCACGAGTGATGTAAGAAGTAAAGAGAATGAAATTAAAATCAAGGTTATTTGTCCATCACTTTTGACAGACAATATTAACAACTAGAAACTTTAAAAAGCCGTTTAACTAATGTGTTTTTAGAAACTCTCCTTTGTTTTGTAATGACATGCCAATGTGTCAGTTTTGACTCAAATACTCTTTCAGTTGTAAAATCACTCTGATTTTTTTCCCTCAGCCAGAATGCCACTGGCATTCACCAAGCAGAGACCAGAAAAACAAATCTTTTGTTCAAGATCATTCAGTTTGAGTGTTTAAATGGAGACCAGTGACCTTGAGATACAAGCCTGTGTGCAAGAACCTTGTATCATTCAGAGCTCAGAAGCGATCTCCTCTCCCTGCAGTAATTTTGAAACAAGTGTGCTTGAGCTTAAATGCTGATGCCCTCCAGCCAGCCTTGGGCAGAAACCTACAATGAAAGTTTCACTTGAAGCGAAAGGACGAAATCTGAGTGCTAGAATACACAAATGTGGTTAGTATAATTTTTCATTGGCTACTTTGTAAGAAATACTCTGGGATGGCAACAGTTTCACTTTGCCTCTGCTAGAGAAAAAAGAGTAAAATATTGCCCTGATCATTTTCTCTGGGCAACCTACGATACTTTGACATATTTATTAGATCGCCATGTTGTGTTGCATGTGTCGGCTTTCAGAGGTACTGAATTAGTTTGCACGTGAATATGAATCTACTTCTGAAGTGGATTTTTTTAGTCATTGCTCATGTGTACAGATGTACCAGCTTCATGATACTACCTATGCTGACTAGAACAACTACATTTTTCATTTCATCCTTTTCTTGCACAAAACCCATGAGATACCTGCCCCATGAAAGGGAGGTCTGCAGAGATTGTTTTTGGGGCACAGAAGTGCTGAGGAAGTGGAGTTGTGCACCACATCAAGGAGTGTAATAGGAATGACCTGATTTCAGACCTGATTTCACCAAAGCAGAGGACATGGTCATCTTCAGAGTTTAATTCTATTCTCATTTATACTTTTATAACTCAAAGGAAATAAGTTAAAATGGAATTCAAATAGAATTATCTTAGATAGGATCCTTTCTACAATTAATATATGTATCACTCAAGATTATATGTGATTATCCTTATTCTGAACACATTCAGTTAAAAAATATTCTGAGATCTGAACATTTTATCATTGTAATAAGTCTTAAATGTTGGCCAAGGACTTACAGGAATAAGTCCATATATTAAAGACAAACCATTAGTAAAATCTGAAGAATAATTAATGGTTTTGGAGTCGAATTGTTCTTTAAGTATCTGATCACCAAAGCAAACACCAAGGTAATCTGAAGATATAGTGTTAGATACTTCACTCATGATATTGCATTTGAATGCCCATGTTTTATTAGCTGCAGTGAGATGATTTTAACCCAAACACTGCAGATGGGTTATATGCAACACATGCCATTTTGCACTCAATTTTCTTCTACTGACTAAAACTCAAGTCTGGGGTTTGTTCTATTACTTGTATTGCTGTGAAGAAGTTATAACTTTGGTAAAGTCCAAAGTCACACTTCACAAAGGAAAGAAAATTAAATTTGGCCTTTGGTGAAGCTGCAAAGCAGTAACACAAGGAAAAGAAACTAATACAAGGTTTTGTTTTGCTCTTCCCTGTAGTAACCTATAGTTATCTTTTTTTTCAAAGCAATTTCTGTATGCTGGAGTTCAAACCTAAGTTCAGTTTCAAGCTGCTCATTCTACTGCAATTCCAATACTGCTGGCACTTCTGGAAAGCAGCCCTGGTGGGTTTAAGAATAGTATACAGTAAAAAAAGTAATTTTCCTGGCACGCTGTAAGAGATCAGGTATTGCTGCTCTTTACAAAAGAAATTAATATTTATACAATAGAATTTATTTATCTTTCCGATTTTTATTATGTAGAGATACAGAGGTACAAATCCTTCACTAAGACAGAACTTACCTTCTGATGCACAGATAAAAGAATATATTTGTAGACACATAAATTAAATTATTCCCTTTCCACTGTAAGAGATGGAGCTCCTCTCCATTTGAATGTATATGTTCTGTTATATACTCCATAGCTTTGAAACACAGTTCTTTTACAAGCACACTCATTTGTGCCCAGTGGTTCAGGGAGTCATGTTATTCCCTGGTTTCTGTGAGATGATGCTTTCCAATTCAACAACTATAAACCCAAGACAAGCTATTATTGTCTGTCTACATCAGCTTGTCTTTTCTGCTTTGCATCATACATAACTACAGGCTGTATAACATATGGTTTAAAATGAGAAAATATTCTAGTCTAATACTTCAGATGCTCTATTTTAATGAGACAATCAGATTATCATCCTATGATGACATAGCATCCTTAAGTGTCACTAGTAATCTGTTTGCATTTTGCAATGACAATATGTAAATATGTATTTCAGTGGATTTCCTACCCAAAGCATTTCTGCATATCAAGAAAGTATGATATTTTTTCCTAAAGGAAAGAACTCAATAGAAGGGATAAAATTACCAGATTTCCTTTGTTCTTTGGTGCATCTCAATAACTGAATCTATACCTTTCAGCCAAAGCAATGCTCTACAAAGCCAAAGTGTGTGAAATATGAATATTTTCCACTCTTTTTCCACTTCCACGGGTTGGAAGCTATCTCAAGGCTGGTTTACTTTATGAGCATTGATAACCATTCCTTAGGAAAACCAATTCTGAGTAGGCTGCAGACTGCAGGAAAAAATGCACTGGAAGGATTTGGGGTCTTTAAACACACAGTTGTGAAAATAGCCTACTTGCTGCTCCTAGTACTCAAAATCAATGCACTAGAAAAAAAAGCAAACCTAACTTGAGGTGGAGGCAGGAAGCTGGAAAGGGATTATGCAGGTTGGTTGAAGTGGGTTTGAAATACCTGCCAGCATATTTATGAATGGATGAGCGTTAGTAGAAGAGGTTCTGGAGAAACAAGAATGGTATGCTAATTCCTTCTTTAAGGGTGAATAAGGGGAAGACTCTACTGACAGGTGAATAGGAGACAGAGGCCAGGGTTCAATTCCCTAAGTATAGGTAACAAGTGCCAATTAATTTTTCCAGAGTTTCCCTACTATAGAATTCCATACACTTCCCTGTCAAGAAGCATTAGATTGTCAACTTGTATGAAACAGAAAAATAATAATTACTGTAATTTTTTCTATATAATTATTTTGTGTTCCAGGACCCCCTCCCTGACCCCGAAACTTCTGCTTGTCTTTGTTTCTAACCAAGGCAAAGATCCTGTCATTACTCCTAGGGAGGTTTCTATGATCTTATGATAAAACCAACCATTGTGCATAAGTGTACATACTGAAAGTACTGCAAACTATGCACAGCTGAAAACTGATTTGGAAAGGGTTGTTTTGCATATGATTTTAAATATGATTTAAAAAGAGAAAATATTCCAGTCTAACACTTCAGATGCTCTATTTGAATGAGATAATCGGATTATCATCTGATGATGACATAGCATCCATAAGTGTCACTAGTAATCTGTGTGCATTTTGCGATGACAATATGTAGATATGATTATTTTTCAAGTTTTGCATTTGTTACTGTTGCAGTGCAAAGTGTGTAAGAAAACTTACAATGTGACAAATCTGTTACAGATACAACCATATGAGATGACTGACAACACACAATGAAACACAAACATATCTCATTTCTATCTGGCAGAAAATAGACTAAAATTTAAGATAACATGATATTAGCAATACCAGGCAATACAAGCAGAAGACAACAAGCCAATATACTCAATTTAAAATGAATTTGTGAGAAATCAAATATTGCTGTCTCTTAATTAGCACAAAGCTTTTAATATCCTTACAAAAGAGACAGGAAAGATGACTGCTTAACTCAAATAAAAGGTATTTATAGATACTCTATGCTATGAATAAGCCTCGGCCTGGGACATTTTCTTACTCTACATTCATGTCTGTAGATTTATCACTGTATTCTGAAACAAATTTTAAGAGAACAATATTAAAATGCATGTATAGGAGATATCTTGACAAAAAGAAAGGATAATTTTTATGAGTAAATTAGATTCTTTATGAACTGAAAACACATCTTCTACAACCAGTGCAGCAGAAATGTGCCTTTTGATACAAATTTTTAGTAAATTATTAATTTCTTAAAATGTGTTACAAATCAACTTATCTGTACTTGATATTTTGGATTGCAATGCATTTTAGATTATATTCTGCTTAATGATCCTCTGTGCTTAGTCGGTTTAGGATTGAAAGTGCACATTCATGATGATGAGTAAAAGAGCAATCAGGTAAGGTCACCTGAGATTGTCATACACACATCAGTCAGTGTTTATCAGGCAATTCAGCCTCAGTGGTCTCAGTCTCTGAGATGTTCTGCTGGGATTGCTCACATTTCTTGTGCTACTTTTGTTCCTTCTGCTTAGAGAATATGGTCTGAAATATACATTTGCTATTTAAAGAGGCTGTATGATAAGATCCACACCAGGTTTTTCCATTACTATGGAAAATGAGACAGATGTGTATGAAAAGTAGATTGCAAGCAGATAAAATAATTTTAGCACCCTGCAGTTGATCTTGAAAGCTGTTTATAATGCTTTCCTACATGGCAGTTTACTTTTAGGAACTCTACCTCTGAGTAGTCACAACAACGTGGACAGGCTTGACTGACTAAAAAACACTGCATGTTGCATTGACATTGGCACTTGAGTTGTTGGTAACTAAACTGAACAAAGCAATTGTAGAAGTTCAGCAATAGTGGAGTCTAGCAGAGCGATGACTGCTGCATGAGTGGCATCGGAGATATTGTTCCATAAAGCTGGTCAGGCTGTGAATGTCTGTGCCCTTAAACCACAGCAGTTTGTCAGGGAGGGTCAGCTTACAATTTTATAATCAGCATTATACTTCTGAATGCCTTTAAAAGTGGGAACGGCAACATCAAGAATATTGCAACCTTGAACAACATGGACATAAACAGTCAGGTTTATAATTTTGGTTTTGTTTTTTTTTTTTTTTCCAATTGTATCCACTGTCCCGCTTTGCAAATCAGCATGTTTCATTTAATTAAACAAACACTGTAAGTAGCAGATTTGACAGAGGAATCTCTGAAGAATATGAAGAAATGTCTATGTCTGCAAGAAGAATAGGAACAAAGCACAAAGCACATCCCTATTAAAAACAGAATAATTGCAAAATATTGGAACAAAGAGGGGAGGTTCTGCCTGTAGTGAGAAACTTGATGATACAAGGGAGAGAACAACCAATGAATGAGTATGTTTATAGCATGTTAATTGCCAGTTCTGGGACCAATACATGTTAAGCACACTTAGCAAGTCTTCTGATAACCCTCTGTGCCTAAAGCTGTTTTTAGTACATGCCATGCTTACAGTTCATCTGCTTCTCATAAAACCAGTGTTGCCAAGTAAGGTGAAAAATGTATCAAGTGGTAATAAAAGCTAATACCCTCATAGGGGTGCCTTATTCTGTGGATTTATAGATGCTATAAACCCTCACTGCAGATAAACTCACAATGACTATGTTCTCCAAAGTTCAAAGGTCTTCAAACATGGGTAGGCTGAGACCTCCTTGCACCAAGAGACATCATCTGTGAATTGTGTATGAAATCTTTAGCATGGATAGCACAATGTAACCATCACAGCTGTCATAAATGCCACAGTTTCTGCACAACCAAGAGTCACAAACACCTTCAGCTGGGCCCTGAGCTCTCACAGCATCAAAATAAATTGCTCGTCCAGTTGGCTGAGTACCTAGAGACTCCAAGGGGTAGCCTAACAACAGCATTTTGCATAATCTGTGTACAAACAATAATGATTCATTTCACCTGGTCTGGAGTCAGGACCATGCCTTCCTGTATTGTTTTGATTCATTGGGCAATGAAAACAACACAGCCTGGCTCAAGATGCACACAGAACTCCAGCTTACAGCCACTCCATCAGCTGCAGTATCAACTCTGCCTCATAAACAAGGTTTATTTCTCCACGGCTAGAAAATTGGTTATTCCAGCCATTAGCTATTCAAGACAGATTTCACAGACAGCAGTACATGAGCTTGCTATTCACACAGCACAAAAAGACATTATTTCCGTTTATTGCAATGTCCTCTGTCATTCCCCTTGGAAATGTTATTTTCTTAAAATGTATAGAGGTGAGGAGGTTGGAAATTAAGTAAAAACATTTTTTCCCAATTTTTTTTGATCAATCATTTTCCTAACCAAGAACTGGGGGTGGAGTGGGAAGGAAAGATATTTTTCTTTTCTCCAAATCCCAAAACCTTCAAGAAGAGACATTGGTTATCATACATTTTTATCATCATCTGTTCCCTTCCATTTTAACTCAGTAAGTTGTCTCCCACTCTCAGAAAGTTATCTGCAGAGAACAAGGGGTGGGCGTATGCCAAAAGATGCCTCTATTAAACCTAACAGACAAACATCTGTAAAAAGAGGCCAGTGGTTTTCTTCATATGTTTTGCACTCTGGTATGAACGATTCTTATTTTTCTATGTCCCTTTTCTTCCAAGAGGTAGCCCATCTGCCCCCACAACTATAGCTTGTGTGGGAATAACACTTTGAATAATCCCCTTTGTTCACACCAAGGAAAAAGACCATGTAAGAGCTGACAGAGCACAGCAAGGAAAGAGGTACACACCACAAAGTAATACACAGGTTAAAGATAGTGAACAAACCAACCATATAACTGTAAATAAACTCATATGACTATGACAAACCAAACATAAAAAACCAAACATTTGGCCACACTGGATTTCCCACCAGTCTTTCAAAAAGTGAACTAATACCCAGCTAAAACTATGTAAACTCAAGAAAAACACATGACAAATCAGTTCAGAAACAGAGAAAAATGTGATGGGTGGGGCCAAAAGAAAACCAAGAAAAATACATGAGGTCTCTACATGAGAAATCATGTGGCCATGGTTATGCTGAGGCCTGCAAAAGCTCTGCTCATCCTTTCTCTTTCCTGCATTGTCACACCATCTGTTCTTACTTACATTCTCTGTGCTATACTTTTACAATTCTTCCAGGAATTGAGGGTATGTATCTTAATTCTGTGGTGTGTTTAAGAAAGAGAGGCTTGGAATGTCTCACCTCAAAAACACGGTCATCCCAAACTGGTTAATTTCATTCACATTTGGCCTTAGTCAAGACCCAATATTCAGCAATATGCAGTTCAGAAGCTTGTTCAAGATACACATTTAATGGTCAGATGGATATAGCCCTTAAAAGCAGTATTTACACTTTCCTTGCATTGTGATTGTGAAGCACCTGTTTTAATAATCTCAGGTTTTGTAGTGCTTGTCTTAAAGGTGCATTTTGTGGCAAGAGACTTACAAATGCCATGACAGAAATTTTAAGAAAAAAAGAAAAAAGGCCACACTGAAATGAGCACCAAAAGTAAATATGTACACCACAAAGCTCATTAAACTAACTTTTGTTTTATCTGCATGCTTTTCTTCACTGCTAAAAATCAAAAAACCTCAGAATGAACAGGAAGCACTGGGGCCCTGAAAAAAAGACAAGGGGGAATGGCCTTAAGCTGAAGGAGGGTGTGGACTCCCCGTAGAGGGTATGGACTCCCCATCCCTGGAGGTATCCAAGACAAGGCTGGATGGGGCTCCGAGTAACCTGGTCTGGTGGAATCCAGTGGATACTCCAGACTTCTCAGGTTTTCAGATAAGATATTTCTGCAAATAATTAAAGTCAAAGAGTAAAGGTTGTTTTTAGCTACATATCATCACTGTATTTTTTGAGTAATGAGTATTTTGGACCAAACCACTACAGCATATAAAATGGAATTGAGTCCTATGTTTGGGCATGTGCTCATGACTAAGTTACGTTTCAATAGGCCAGCATAGAGTAGTCATAATTATTTAGGATTATATGTTTACAAACACAAACATAATTTATGCAGACAAGAAGCAGACCAGTGAACATAAAAGAACCCCTGCAAACAAAAACTTGTAAATATGACAATGTGAAAAATTATGAATTATTGTAATTTGCAAATTGCACACAGAAACTGTATTCTTTTTACTAAATTGATACCCATAATTTTGCATGCAATTGTGTATATGAAATGAGAGGACTGTTGAACATGCTTTTGTGTAAAAATCTTTATATGAAGATAGATTCTGTAGAAATACAATATGGCACTGAGAAGGAATGATGGATTGTAGGCAGCAAATTATAAGACAATGATAAAATGGATACAGTTGTGTGAAATATGTTTTGAAAACTTTCAGTAAGTACCACTCAAAATAGAGATGTCATAGACACTATGCAAATGGTAAATGTATGTGTTAAAATGGCAAAAACTGAGGATGGCCATTAACTTTTCAGAGTGATTTTTAAGTTCTTATTCGGGCAGGTAGGTGGTGTCAATGCTGATGACTGTGTGAACACACCCTGCAAGTATCAGTGCATATCAGGCTAGCACAGTACTCTGATGGCAGCTGGGAGCTATTACATATATTTCATATATACCACTTTTATTCTAATTTCTATCTTATAATTTAAGGAGGTTGTTTCAGGTTGGGACGTTTTTTAATGTCTGAGGAATTCCTCTGTATTCTTATTTTCACGAGGGGGGAATAAAGGGCACAGTTTTAAACAAGAGTTGAACTGCAGATATCGAAGCATATATGTACTAAAAACTAACAGTTTGTTATTGGCAAAAAACCCCGTCTTTCATTAGATCCTAACTAAACTAGCAAATCCAAGTCACCTAGCACCCCTGGGTTAAGCTGAAATAGGCAAGAACATGGAAATATGCAGACAAACTTTAGTGAGACATATTTTACTCTCCTGATTCAGCACAAGAATGGCTTTTTACTGTCTATTTTCTGTTCTGCAGAGGATAAAGAGGACAAAAACTTGCTGGTCATTTCTGAATTACAATGTTTCCTTGCTTTTATCTTCTACTGAAGTGTATAAAGTCAGATTTTAATTTTCTTAATTTATTTTTTATTAAATATTAAATGTTAATTTTTAATAAACTACAAAAAAATTTTTAAAATGCTTCAATAATTTTCAGTAGTAACTGAGTGCACAGTTGCTAATTATTAAATACAGCTTCAAGAACTTGGATGAATTTCTAATGTAAGATTATGGCACTTTATTAATATTTATGTTTCTCATAATTTTGTGAGCATGTTTTCTCTTCTGAAGAGAATGAAACCTTAAATTTGAAAACAATTGCAGTACTGTCACAAATATTCAGGCTCATTAAGATCACAGTAGAAACAAAAACTATCACTGTATTAACAACTAAATTGCCTCAGAACTACTAGATAAGATGAACCATAAAGTTCTTGTCTTTGGTGTTTTCTGCTAATTAATTAATTATATATTCATTATTATCAGAATGCTATTCATCTTTTCTTTGAAAAGAAATATCTCCTCACTTGTTTTTACGGGACATCTGTAATGAGCTTTTCTACTATTTTTTTAAGTCAAACTACCCATTCAAAGGCAGATATCTATCCCAGTGCCTGTTCACTCCCATTGTTCTCCTTTCTCTGGAAAGGAAGAACCCTTTCCTAACTGACTCTCTTTAATCTTGGATTTGTGTTTCATAGTAATACTTTTTAGCTTTTATACCTCTGATGGAAAGGGAAGTGAAATTGAAAGAGATTGATCTGCTAGAAAAAGGCTACACCCGTTTATCAGATTTCTGCCTCACATTACCTCTCATTTACTCATTTTGGACTCTACAGATTCAGTGGAAAAACAAAAAAAAAAAAAAAAAACAACCTCGCTTCCCCCTGCCAATACCTCAACACCTTATTTGTTTTTCACTTTCTGTGTTTCTTCTGTGCCTTGAGCACAAATATTTGTAAATCCATCCCTGGCAGAGCTGGACAAATCGAAAAGCAACACAATGCACTAGCAGTGGTTCTTCAGTGCACCACGACCTATGTGCCCCCCTTGCAAGAAAATTTTTAACCACCACAGATCTTGTTGGAAATAATTTTTCAAAAATGACAGTCAAAGTAATAGTTGTGATGTATTTAATATATAAACCAAACAGAATAGATAATTTGATGGTATTTTCTGCCTGGAACATCATTATCCAGTGCTTAACAGTCTCCAAAGCAGAATATTAGTGAATCATCAACTGGGAGAACCTTGCTGCCGTGACTTACAGGTATGAAGAATTCCGTAAAACAGAAAGAAGCATTTTAATTCCCTTTGAAGTTATACAAAAGAACTGGAAATGCTCACTGAGATGCTTTGTACATCTAGACAATGCTTACCTCTCTGTAGATGGTGGTAAGGGGAAAAGCAACCTGAAAGTGTCCTTTGACTTCTCCCTGTGCAATGAGTCTTTAAAGAACATGGTCTATTTTAGAGGATAAAGTGATAGACGACTTGTCACGAGAAATTCACCTTCCAAAATGCTTTAAGCTTTTGTTGGGACACCTTGGTGATGGCTTACCCTGACAGCCAGGGCCCATGTTTTCCCAGCCAGGAGCAGGGCAGCCAAGAGGCACAGGGGTAGCCCCACATTGGCCATGGGGCACCTCCCTAGGGAAGGGGATGGGACATGCCGCAGGGGTGTGCCTGGCAGGGCAGGGCTTTGGGGAGCTGTGCCCGGCTCAGCAGAGCCATGGCCTGGCCGGGCAGGGCTGTGGGGAGCTGGGGACCTGTTGGGGTGGCTCAGCTCACTCAGGAGCCAAGATCGTTACGTGCCACTCAAGTCAGGGCCATCCATTGGGTGGATTTCCCCGCCCATGACAGTGGGTCAGAGGGCGGCTCATGGGACAGTTCGAAGGTCTAAGCCACATCCCCCTGGGTGGTTCTTGGACCCAAGTTACCTCCCCCTCTTCTAGAAAGTTCATTGGTTCTTGGTTGTTCATTGGTTCTCTGTTGTGACTCCCGCCTCCCTGTCTCCCTTATTGGTTCTTGTTTAATTGTATCCTCCCCCTTGGTTGTACCCCTTTGGTTGTTTCCCTTTTCCCCACCTTGTTCCGCCCCCTATAAAAGGGCACGCACAACCCTCCTTGGGGCCCTTCTGGTCCCTGGACCCTCCTGCTGATAAGGTCGCTGGAACCCACACCAGAGGCCCCTCTCTATTCCTTTACCTCCAGGCTGACGCAAGCCCAGACACCGGCTGCCTGTCGTGCCTCCTCTGAGGAGGAAGCGGCACGCGCGTCCAGCTTGTGCCCTGCTTTTCCACCGAAGGCGTTCCTTAGGACGTCGTGGAAGTGACTCTGTGTTCCCTCTGACCAAGGGCACGCCAGAGCTTGACTTACTGAGCCAGCCTGCGTCAGGGACCGGCCCTGCTGCGGCACCGCTGGGCTGTGGCTGAAGGGCAGTCCTGGGCCTGGGCAGGGCAGAGAGAGCCTTGGAGGGCCAGTGGTGCCCTCAGGGAATGGAAGTTTCAAAAGTTCTGTCAGCTGTACTGTAAGAAGTATTGGAATAAAAATGAAAGGAAAACAATTTCATTCACCTTGTTTCTTGGTATGACATCGTTTTGGGAAAGTCATTTTGCCTAAGTCAGTCTGTAAAATACTGATATGTATAGTAATAATAATAGCTTTTTACTTCTGTATTACTCTCAGGCACCTGACATGGTTCTTGGGCTTGTCTTGTGCAGGGCCAGGAGCTGGAATTCAATGATCCTTGTGGGACCCTGCCAACTCAGGGTATTCGATGATGGCTACAAGGGCCAAGTAGAAGTAAATTAGATGCTGCTGTGTTTCAGTTTCACCAGCAGTGCAATCAGTAATTTCTAAGGTTCAAAACCTGTTTGTTTAATTTTTTTTAATCTCTGACTGACAGACACTTCTCTCATCCATGGTCATTTGTCATTGAAATAATACATGAGGGAAAGAAATGGTGAGTAGTCCCCACACCTCACATAAAAGTATGTAGTACCTAGTGCTTCTGTACTCCTACACTCCAAAAAGAGCTGTCAAGATGAAGGCAGCTTTCAGAAGACAGGGAAGAGCAGGAAGTTGTGGTTGTGGTTGGGCAGCTGGCTAAACACAATGGCTGGCTGTGCACTTGCTGTCTCCACACTGTAAGTATCCAAACAGGTCTCAACCTGTTTCTTCAACAAATGCTTTTCCCAATAGGAGAGCATATTGGCACAGCTTCTTTGCATGCCCCACTAGCTATCTAATGATTTCAAAGGTAGGAAAGACGGATTAATGGCAGCTTCTGAATTGTCAGTGCAGCCTGGGTCCTAAAAGACCAGAAAGAGAGAATGTTCTGAGACTAGGAAGTTCTCTGAGACACCTGTGAGTTTTGGTGGGAAAATGAAGTCCAGTTCTACTTCATTTTCCAGAAAGGCTTCTGGGTAATTTGCCTCAGGAAACAATTCTGTCTGTGGATGGACGAGCAACTCTGAGAAGGGTGATCACAAAGAACTACTATTTTCAGTGCAGAATCATAAGTTTCCATATTGGCCAGATGGTTCTAAACACATCATTTTCAGTGTGCTTCTTTCTAGGACAATTCCCCCCTTACTATGTAGAGAGAAATTAACTATTTATTTTATGCAATGTACACCACTGGTCAAATATCAAATCAGTATTTAAATATGGTATCATACAAGCAACAGCATAGCATATATATCCTATCTTACTTCCTTTGTCAAGTTACAATTCCTCTTAGAGAACTTCTATTTAAATGGCAGTTGCATCCTCTATTTGATATAATAGTGTTGGCTCTGTGTGTGACGTGCATTTAAATTTTAGGAGTAGAGATTAAGTATTTCACTCTTTATTTGAACAAGAAAGGAATGCAAATCTTAATATGATATCCCTGATGACCACATGCTAGCAATTGTGACAAAAGAAATCTTGATAAAATGTACCAATGGAGAAAATACTGAAATGAATGAAATAGAGTAAGAATCAGTTCTTACATATAGTTAATGGATAGAAATGTGCAAAATCTATGATCACACCACCAGATGCAATGTTTATCAGCTAGCAAAACCAGACACACACAAAGTTGCTTATTTTAAAATAAAATTAAATAAAATTAAATGAAAGAAAATAAAATGAAAGAAAATAAAATTTCCTAGCAAAGCTTACAGTTATCTAAAGAAAGTACAGATATTCTGGAACATGTCTGTACTACTGCCTTTAGAGGACTGTTAAATAATTCGCAAACATATTATTTGACAAATAATTTGTTCAGTATACTTTTCAGATAGAATTTTCTTGGAACATTTTGTTTTCCCCAGTGCTTAGTATTGTTTATGAATTTTCTGATAAAAAAAAGCAACTCTGAATTCAAAACTAGTATTTAGCACATAAGGTTTTTATCAGTTAGCTACTGGCATGAAGTTTCCAGAGTATTATACAGAATAAAGGTGACAAGCAAACCACCAGTTTGGCACTCAACTCATGTAGTCAAGGGTGCAGTCAAAGACATCTTCATCCCACTGATGGCAATGTGGATGTGTCCAGGGAGTGTACATGGATAGTGCAGCCTCAGATGAGTGCTGCACCAAGAGCAAGTAAATCTTTGAGACAATATTGAGAACACAAAACCAGATTCCTTAATCTTTACCTGCAATTATGACTAAAGATACCACATTCTTTACTGCTTTTTGTTGATTGACAGTATTGCCCAGCACACTGAACAACAGCTGGGAATTGCTGAGATACAGAATGCTCCTTGTCCCTCACCTGTTTCCTGGACTCCTTTCCCAAAACATGATGTAAGACAGGCTCTTTATCAAAATATTTCCTGTAAGGTAATGCTGAAGATACTTCAGATCTTTGTGGTTGGGAAAGGGGGAAGAAACAAACCCACAACTGTGCAAATTCAGGAGTTTCCAGTTTGACTTATTTAAGTGGAAAAGTTCTTTAAATATTAAGAGCCACAGCTGTTTTCCAAACTAATTTCCTGCTGGTCAGATTTCTTCTGTCAAAAAAAGTATTTCCTCTGTACTCTCAGGAATTCAGAGTACTTACATACTGTGTGTTTGTGAACTGAATTGCTTTTTCCTGGGAGAAATTCTTTTCTTTGGCAGGCAAGAGGAAATCTAGTCAAATGCTTTTGAAGTCAAATGGCTACTGCAGTGAAATGAAAAACAAAGAGGGATTGATTAATTGTGGCTCTGCTGATTTATCACTTTAATTTTTGTTTGTTTCCTAAACCAATTATTTCATAATATTTAAAAGTATAAGCCTCTTCAAACATACAGAATATCACTTTCTTATACTTGATGGGATTAATGTTTTATATTTGCATAGAATTATACTGAATTACCTATCCCCATGTAAAATAAAAAGGTATATTGGCTCCATTATCTAAGGTTTAATTTTTCTTTTCATCTTGTTGTTTCTATATATAAATTCCAGAATGTAGTTCAAAATGGAAGATGATTCATGTCATTTGTATGCATTTGACATGCTTATTCCTGCCTGTAGAAGTGCAAGAGAAAATTAATCTACCAGTTACATTGCAGGCAAATTTTATATATACATATCTATATATATAATAGCAAAATAGTGAAAACAAGGGTAAGAATATGTTTGAAAAAGACAAAAAAATATAGAATGACACTATATTCAGGCAAGAGAAGTGGCTGGGCAGAAAAAGACTTTTGACATATGTTACATAATTAGCAGAGCATCTCTAAGGGTGATATAGGAAATATATTTAGTAACGATAGTCTGGTCTACTTTTTCCAATGAAACTTTCATTAAGTGGGTCCCTGGAAGCTCTGGCTGAGACCAGAGAGTTCATGAAAATGTAAAATTGGAAATTTCAAAAATAGCAGCCTATTGTACTTTGGATATTTGTATCAAAGTGAAGGTTCAGTCTTTTCACATAACAGATACACTGGGATGGATTTTGTGACCTCCACAGGAACAAGGAAAGTTTTGAAAACCTACTGCATTTCATAACCTGCCTTTCACTTGATAAAGAATGAATGTGTAAAGGAACATTTTATATTTACCTGTTAATTTCCTTTGTCTTTTCCAGTTTCAGGCCCAAACTGGCATGGTTCTTCCAGTATTTTTTCATGTTCTGCACAAAAGTAGTCTCAATTTTAAGATTAACATAAGGAGACTTATTTATTGCAACTGTTCATACTTCTCCAGCTTTTACAATCAGAAATAATAATGTTGCTTCTCATGTTCCCATATCACAGGGGGTCCAATGCTGGTCAGCACCGGTGTGCAGCAACCTTCCTAGAGAGAGTGTCCTGCAAGGAACAACTCTTCCAGGGGCGGTGGCCGGCCTCCCTGGGCAGCAGGTGATTCCAGCGAGTGTAGCAACTTCTCAGCTACAAGTGACAGTAGCTCTTTGTGAAATCACCCAAAGCAAACTCAGGGACAGAGAGACCAAAACCTCATTTGGCTATTCCACGGAGGCAGCTTTTATTATCCAGCAGCCCCTGTGAAGAGAAAACCAGCAACAAAAACTCCCTAGTCAGGGGCAGAAACAGGGGCTTTTTATGGGAAAGGCAGGGGGTGGGGTAGAAACCAATTAGCCAACTGGGTACAGGCTATTACCATATAGAAACAAGGCATGCTGGGGGGTGGTTCACTTTGTCACCATGACCCCGAGGAAGGTTGCTTGTCTCTGGGGAAAGTCTTTTTGGCCTCAGGCCTCTCTCCTTCGAGGGAGTGTAGAGGGCTCTTGTGTCAAGGGCTCACAGCCCTCCACATTCCTATACTTACTTATCCAGGTAGATCTACAGTATAACTCTCCTTTTAGGAGACCGCATCTGACTGGCTTCTAATCTAACCCACAACAACTTTCTGCATCATATTAAAAGCTTTGATCTAAGCTCACTGCAAAATTTCAACAACAAAATTCAAACAGACTGCTACTGTAATAGTAGTTGCAATGTATTTTACATGGTACTACTTAAGCCCTTTTTGCTAAATTTAAAAGATTTTGCACCAGCTGAAGTAAACGAAGATTTAAACTTATTTTTTCTGGTCCATGTCTTACCCATCTTTCACATTGATAATAAAATACTGGTATCCTTCTTCCCTCTACACCATGGAAATGTAGGCACCACTATAAATTAATCCTGTCAGGAGGAAAAGATAAGCAAACACCTTGAAATTCACAAGTCCATGAGTGCATGGCTTGTCAAATCTTAATTTAAAAAAATCCAAAAACCAAAACCCCAAACTACAAAAAAACCTCTGCAGTATATTTTTTTTTAACCTTGGAACTCCTGTTTTTATATTGAGCAAAAAAACTCCAAAGGGGATCGTTCACTTATAAAAATCTTTCCTATATCTGTGCTATAAAGGAACGGGCACTTCCTTTTGACACAAAGGACTCTCTTCTGGTCTCATTTCCATATTAACATCTGAATCTGTGAGAACTGCTTCCTGGTAAGTCAGCAACATTTGTGTCATAAACTGATACTCTGAATATGTATAAAATAATTGTTATTTACTGGTTTCACTAGATACAAGTGTGAGAATGTGAACAGGAAGAGCTGTGGGTGTGGCAGTAAAAGATAACACAGCTGATGTGAAGCATGTCTTATCTTTTGATGTGCCATTTTCGGAGCTCAATTTCCTGCAACCCCCCTGCAAACACTCATGGTATCTTTATCATCCTTGGGTCCAAGGTGTGTTCACTACAACTAGTGAAGAAAAAATTTTATTAACACATTTGTTTTAAAAGGTGATAATTCCTAGCGGTATTTTCAGTTAAGGCAGAATTCAGTTCAGTGCATAAGTCACAGCACTTCCTAGAGCTTTCTTTGGTAGGCAGATCTCCTTTTAAATCACTCAGTTTTCTCCTCTGCTTATCAGCATCATGATCTCATCAGATAAACATACACTTACATACACACACAGACACAGAATAAAGTGTCAATGAACACAGAGGAAATACTAATCGAATTCTACATATATAATAGAAAAACTACATTAATTATTATATTAATTTGATATTTTTTATTTTCTAAACAATTTCGAGTATACAATGTAATACGGAGAAATTCTTGACTGCATGGTTTCAGTTGCAAGGCATATTATTTTACTCAAAAATGAAGGTAATGAACAGAGAAGGGAAAATTACATATCCAAATTTCTCTTAATAGATAAAAATTAATGTAAACCTTTGATAACATTGAGAAAAGACAAAGAACTACTTCCTGTTATATCTGTAAATTGTATCCTACTTAGAAGTAAAGTTTGTGTTTCCTAAAATATTTCTGTCTTCAAATAGTTTTTTGTTTTGTTTTATTTGTATTTGTTGTTGTTGTTGCTTTTAGTCCTGTGCTACCTTTCTTTTTTTCCTTATATTTTACATTCCAGCTATCAAATTTAGAACACAGCTTTTAACTCCAACGTTTGAAAATAACAAAAGAAAGCTTAAATGCAGGGTGGTAGAAAAGTGCAAAAAGACCTCACATTTGCTGAACTTACTCACTTCAGTTTGTGAACTAAAGAGGCCTATAAGATATAACTGCTCATTCTCAGCAGTTACTCATGTAGCACATGGAGAAACTGAAGTGCTAATGTTTTAAAATTTAAAAAAACCCCACCAAAACAATATACAAAAAGAGAGAGAATACAAAGCTTCAGAAGACTTTGTTTTTAGACTAAGTTATGGATTTTTTTAGATTGATTTTAAAAAGGTCTTTACCATTTCCTAAATAGTACAAATTTATACATATAAAAACTGGCTGGAAATTAAGGCTTAATTCCTTGTCTTGTTGAAAGCAGAGGAAATAATTCTACTGACTAAGGGAGAAACCTGACAGTTTTCTTAAATTTTTCTGACAAAAGTGTCCTTTCATACCAGGAAAAATTCTTTGTAAGTGAACTGAGAAAATTTGTATTCAGTACATACCTAATAACAGAAAATAAAATATCCTGTGCCTCTGACTAGGAAGGTGTTTCTGTTCAGGTTTTGTACACGTCTAAGAAATAAGAATAATTGTACTTTTCTTTGTGTCACTTGAAAAATAGAAGTCTGTTCAACAAGCATGCTGCATGGTTGTATTTCTTTTATGAAGCTGAGATAAGGATGAAACTGTAATTGTAGGAGATTTGTATTTGAATTTAAGACGTGTGGCTGAGAATGACTGAGACAAAACAATGAAGTGATGCATTTTCTACATTCATTCACCTACTGAAGTCTTAAAATTGAGACATATTTTGTAAGGCAAATTGAAAAACATGGGAAAAAATATCTTTCAGGGACTAAAATGGGATTGCCCAGGGATTTAAGAATTGTGTGAAGTTGGATCTAGTTTTCCAATAAAAACTTAGCAAATATTTCATTGTTCTTTTTCTTCAGTGGTGTTAGAGTTTGGTTAGTGAAGGATTTAGCTCTGCTAACTGGCACTGGATAAGGACCACTTCAAACTAAAAGCTATGAAAAGAGGATGACATTTACAAAATGATTTATGAGATCTCTGTTGGTACATTAAGACAGCAAGGACTGATGTTATTAGATAAATTTTCTGTTCTTCCACCCAATAGAAAGATCTATTCCAGTAAAGTGTTTTCAAAAAAGACCACTCAGTAGTCTTGCTTAGGAGGATAATCAGCCCAAGAGAACAAGTCTGGAGGGAGTTCTCACTGAAGCTACTCCAAAGCCCACTGCTTGCTTTTCCATTCTTTTTCCATTCACTGGTTTTCCTCACAGGCTGGAGTCCTGGACAGGGATGTCAGTGCCACCCAAAAATCTCAGCCTTTGCAACCAGAGCAGAAGCAGTGAGACCAAGCTGAGCAGGTTGTAATCAGAACTGGTGACTGTGAAATAATTTTGTGTACAAAACCTCTCCATCCCCTTCCTATTGGAAAACTGCTCGTTTTTTCTTTTCTCTGTCTCCTCCTCTTTCCCTATCTCTTTCTCCCTCTGCAGCCTCTGATCTTCTTTATTCATACACTCTAGCAAATACACAGTTCTATTGCAATATGTTTGATATGACACAGTTTTAGCCAGTTGAGAATTTTCTGCTTTCAAGATTACAGTACAGTAGTTTCTAAAATACACAAAGGAGACAAAGAGTTGTTCTCTATTGCTACTAATGAGCAATCTACTGGTTTGTTATGCCAGTGGGAAGCTTTTCACAATGAAGATATTCTGATTCACTTTCAATTGACCTTAGAGATTGCTTTTATTGCATATGCTGGGGGTTTTTTTGTTTTGTTTTGTTTGTTTGCTTGTTTGTTTGCTTTTCTTCACAGATCTGACTTAGACCAGGACATCATCTCTCATGAATATTTCTCCATAACATCAGATAGCATAGGTAATACACAGGAGTGGAAAGGAGGGAGACAGAGAAGTGGCGAGGTTTTCAAGAATATCTTTTTCTTCACTGAGGCATGATATCTATTTCCTCTTTGCACTTACTGATTGCTACCAAACTTCTTATGCTATATCTTTGTTCCTTACCTATAGAATATTCAGTGGTGTAATATTAAGATTTCACTCCATTAGACTTTGGGATAGTGATTTTAATCCTTAGTGAAAGCAAAGTACCCTGAGGAAACCAGGTGAAAATTTCACACATTTCCTTATCACGTTCTGCAGTAACATATATATCACAGAAAGGCTATTTTAGGTACAGATTGCTCCCATATGTTCCATATTTTGGGTTATGTATTCCTATCCAATATTTCAAGGTAAATTTGGGAAGGATAACATGGACTTGTAATATTTCCGAGTGGTCTTCGTTGTCAGGTATTTGGTGGTTTTTTTGGAGAAATAAAAAATTCTGTTTGGTTTTAGTCTGCTTGGTGTCTCCCCCCCAAAATGAATAATTACCAAAACATATGGCGATTTGATGACCGATAACGTATTCAAGGGTCATTCCCACTGGAATCAACACCTTTTAAACTGACTGCTTCACATTACATCTCTGTAGGGTGACAGTATTTAAATAGTGACAAAAATATATACAGTAAATATATACATATATATACTTATATGCTTAAAAATATAGGAAGGTTTTAAGTGTTATTTTTACATGGTTTTTAAAATCCATTCTATTAATTGAATTTTTGAGTACAAAAACAGTTTTGGGCTCAAATGGGGAATATTTCTTCCTGAAAATTTGATACAACAATAAGAAATAAGATTCTAAAAATTTTATTTAGAAATTCCTTGTGGCTATTTCTCATTTCTAAAGAAACTATCTAATTCAGGGACAAGAAACATAAAGTCCTAGCTTATCCAAATCCTTCCACATTACAAGACTTGAAAATTATAACTCATCTATTTTCAGAAGATATTTCCTATCCACATTTCAAACAAAATGCAAATTTTATTTAAAGATTTAAAGAATTTTGCATTTCTGAGGTTTCTCTCCTAATTTATTATGACCATATCTCCTAGTGAAAGTGGTCACCTTTTTATGTACAGCCAGAAAGAACTTAGAATAAATTTTCTGCCTTCATGGACAGAGTTCTCTGTGTGCTTCACATAATAAATAACAAGCAAATCATCTTTGGATAAAGGCATACCTTTAACTGAGATTTAAACATTCTCAAGAAAAAGAGAAAGCAAAGCAATGATATGTCATTGTTTTCCTCCATGTTTCAATAAACAGGGCCAGTCAGTCCAGGTAATTGATACTAGATTCTATTAATTAAAATGTTAATTAATTCCTAGTTATTTAAGTTGAATCTCTATGGACATACTATGAGCTGTTATATGTCATACAAACTCCATGCACCTACATTTGGTTCAGATTCAGAAGAAGTAGATTGCATAAAAAGCAAAACTTGTGCAAGCAAAAATAAATATTTATGAGGTTCTCAGAAATTAATGTTAAGAAAATGGTATAAATTTTATAGCATCAAAATGAACTTAAATAGTCAGAGAACAATTTAGGCTGCCTGCTTCCTCTGCTTAAAAAGATTTTATGACTTCATACATCATTGTCCTTTGTTGCTACAAGAAGTTGCATATAATGTCATTGCCTTCACACACAACACAGTACAGGGAATATTAGCACTGGTGGGAAGGAAATACAGAGATATGTGTGGGATGTGAAACTATCATTGTTCAGACGTGGAAAAACATCCATGTTGCTCTTAGACAGGAAAGAGATCATCATTATTGTAGAGTAATCAAAATGGGGGATTTGAAAACTGATTATTAAAGCTCCTTTCACAATTATATATGAAGAGGAGTAAGTTCTCTAGGAATATTGAATACTAATGAAATATTAATCTTATTGAATATTAAGATTAAATGGTGCATTTAGAAGTTTGAAAATGATCATTCTTCAATTATACTGTTGTAGCCATGGCACAGTACATTAGGAAACACAGAAAATTAATTTTTTGTTAGAGTCCATCTAGGTGAAAAACAAAACAACAATAAACAAACCTGCATCAACATTATCATGTAGTAATTAAATGATGACAGTATTCCCAAGGGTACACAATTCTTCAGGATACAGGATTTCTGCCAAGAATGTCTTTAGAGGCTTATATAGCTTGATAGGTATTGTTTGCCAAGCTGATGTGGTCTTTCTCTCACTGAACTTGTTTCATTAATTTGATGAGTGAGAAATAAATATTTGCTGTGCAATTAACTGGAGATTATTATGGTCTAATGGAACTTTCCCATGGAAACAGATGCTCAGCCCTTTAGATGCATAAAAAGCACATCAGCACCTGGTAAACAGAATTAAGCTGTGGGGAAAATATTGTTAAAGACATTTAATTAGGGAACAAAATTGATGCACATGTAATAGTTTTGAATTTGCATAACTGAAGCAGCAATGACAAAAATAACAGTTACCCTGTGTGCAGATATGATATTTATCAAAGACATACTGGTACAGCCAGTAAAATTAACAAGCTTTTTTATAGAAAAATATATATCTGAAGCCTCATATATTTATCTTATGTATACAGTATTTTATAAAACTAATTACATCACTATATATTATGATAAATGAAAAGAAAGACACAACTGAAAATTATGGGCTGAAAATCATAGTACTTAATAACCAAGATATTTTTCCTGTATGACATAGCAAAATAAATATATATATTCACTGTATTATCTAGACTGCAAGCCACTGGAAAAGGAAATTTGACTCTTGCTCCTATACATTTAGCCACTTGTCAGCTGAATGGTTTGGCACTTTTGGTGATAGTACAATATAAAGTCCATCATTTAAAGGCTATGAAGTTTTAAACTAAAATAAATAACTAAGTAAATAAATAAAAATGTTAGCTAGCTAGTAAGTAATTAAGGGGAAACCCTGGATGGTAGCTTCTCCTAACACTGCATTTGTAAGACTAATGGAACTTACTCAAAGTGAAAATGCACAAATATAACTGACCAAGAAAATATCGAGCAGATAAATTATAATTAATTCTACCTCTAATATACATGGAAATGCTCAGTCTACATCAAGGTATTTTAGGCATTCAGTTAGGACTTATGGTTCACCTTTTAAATTCTCCACACAGTTTTGTATTTTACATTCATTTGGGTAGTTATGCTCAGTGTGGATAAACGAGGAAGAACTGTACATCCAATTCAAGCAAAATAAAGCTAGAACAAAGATACCATTGAATCTTCATAAATACGTTCCTGCAATAGTATGAAACACGAATTTTTAAACCATAAATCTAAATATATGCATCTAAATCCAAATCTATATCTACATATATAAATAGACATAGATAATAAATATGTCAAAATGAAAATGTTTTGGAATATCTAATTTCTGAAACTTTTCCAAGTGTTCCTATCTTTTTTCAGGCCAGGCAGCATCACAGAAAGTTCCTTGAGGGTCTCTAGATCCAACAACATATCATCTTTACCATAGAAAGAAAGTTCAAACATCATAGTATACTGCAGCCAGAAAAGAGATACAAAAGCACCTACTCCACAATTCTTAAGAATGACTTTTGTCTGAAGACTCCCTTGTTGGTGCTGTAGGGAAAGTTAAAATGCCAAGCTATGTTAAAATATAAAACTTAGGTCTAGATCTGAACATCAGAGGTCACATAATTCATAAGGCAATTTAGAGGTGTCAGTTTTCCTTCCTCTATTTAAAACTTCTAGTAATCTTGCAACAAGACTTAGTTTCCAGTTCTAAGTGCTTATAATCCTTTGTTCTTGGTTCTTTTTCAGTGAGACCCTGCTGCTAACCTGCTCCAGCATTGAAGCAACATGCATGCCTCAGGGTGCATATCCAGAGCTTCCTGGGGAGCAGCTCCTTTCCTGGCATTAGCCTATTTTAATCTCAGTCCTGAACTGAGGTCAGCTGCAGGACCAAGGCTGGTTTTCAGCTACAAAGAAAGTGAGAGGTGACAAAACAATGAAATTGTCCCGCAAAACCAAATATTGAGGTAAGAGATCCTCCAGACCTAGAAGTGGGTAACAACAACCCTGCCAGGGTTTTATTGTCCCTGGGAGTGTCCATTCATTTTTGTTGATATTTCTTAAACAAATCATGATTACAGCACTAAACCTGAGCACAGGGTAAGGCAACAAACAGCCGCCTCACAGGAAAGCTCCATTATGCAAATGATGCAGCAGAGGTAAAAGGATGTGCAGATCTTAGAGGGCACCTGTGTCTGAAACTGTTCTTGCTAAAAAGGAGAAACAGGAAGTTAATTTGCTATGGTATTTGCCACAAAATATTACCGTTTATAACTGATAACTGAACATCCTCACTGATAAAAGAGCTATTAGATAAAGTAGAGCAGATATTATATAGATGTTAAGAAACATAACATGATTCCCCTTATGATAGTATTCTGCCACATGACACAGTGAAAGCCTTTTGTGATGTTACTCATTATGATGAAGTAGCCACAAAACCAATGCTGCCAGAAATTCTTCTCCCTGGCTTTTTAAAAGACCCTGTCCTGCCAACCATAAAAACAATTAGCTTAGTGAAATGATCAAAGGAAGGCTGCCTCATTTAAGGCCCCATGAACATTGTGGTTTCTTTGGTAAACTGTGTGTTACTTTTGAGGGTTGCCCAGATGGGTCTATTTGCTTTCTGTTTACATTTGTTGCCACTGGGAACTACGTACCTCTCATATCACAACTGCCACCAGTAATAAAACAACAAAGCTGGGGGCAGGCTCTCAACTAAATAAGGCAGTAACAGGTCTCATTAGAAAACTCTAGGGCAGTTGTGGTGATGATCAAGAAGACAAGAACTATTAATATAAAATTAGCAAAAAATCCTTGACAGTTATTTATAACTAATGACAACAACTTTGCATCAAAAAAGGTGATGGGCAGAGGGTAAAGGGGTGAACTGAAATTATAGGAAGTGCACACTTCTTCAAAAGGCACCTTTCTGGAAATTTTTTGCCACCTTCTGAGTAGCTCTGGCAAGTCACCCTCATGAAACTCCTTGCACTGAAAAGCAGCTTGTCTGAAGATATGCCACATTTTGACCAATTGGTCCTGCCTTTCTAGCTCTGAAAGCCAAATCACAGATCTCTAATGAAAAATAAGACTGCATACCTAACTATATTTGAAAAATTTGTTAACACTTTTCTAGTTCTATCACTGCAAAGAAAGATGGAAAACATAAAATGACACTTTAAAACATTAAGCTTACCCTTATTATACTGCACAGACACATGACACAGACATATAAAACTCAATTTGCTACTTCTTTCTTCAGCAGTAGGCTCTGGTCATTTCAAAATTTCCCATCACCCTCCATCATGCGTAGCACATTTTACAATCTCCTCACTTCACTTTTCTTCTATTTCTCCTTTTCTAACTTATTTCTTCCCTTTCCCTCTTCTCTCTACCTCTGCCTCTGTCCCTTCTTCCTCTCTCTCTCCCTCATCATCTCCTACTTCCTTTACCTTTATCTCCATAGACAAACAGAATTTCTAAAGACAAGATCAGAAAAATAAAGGAGTTTATCACATAGAAATAACTTTTTGCACTTTAATTAAGCTTTCATTTTTTCAGTGTACGTGTATCCACAATGAACTCTAAAATTAAAGAATCTCGGTCAACAAACACCTTTTAGCATTAAGGAATACAATCATGTGGCAGGAAAAATGTTCAAGATTTTGTCATTCAGAAGTCACTAAATCCATCTGTATTTACTATGCCTCTAAACTATTTTTTTTAATATGAACATCATAGTGCCTCCTTGACACTTCAACATACCTCCCATCAAATGATGCTGAGTCTTATACTATTTGACTAGAAATCAATAGTCTCATCCTGAGACTAGCTGTAGTGGTTGTCATTCTGCTGATAAAGATTTTTAGACATATACTTAAAGAAAACAATTACGAACATTATCTGCAAATTGACTTCTAAATGCATAAACCAAAGAGAAAGATAGTTTGGTGAATCACTTGTTACTTATCTTATATTTTCATTAAAAGAACCTTCCACATTGAGCTAACAATGGAACTTAAATTGGCTTTGTTTTATGGAACTTAAATTGGCTTTGTTTTATGTCAACAAGCTTGTACTAATGCTGACAGATGCTGATCTGACCTCTACTTATTAGGATCTGACAGCTGGGTTAGATACCATCTGCCACCCTTTAGGGATGTCACTTGAGAGTGACATTACTCACCATGATGGTCAATCACTGCCGTTTAAACAATATTTATGGTTCAGCAAATGGAGGTAGAACATGAATGAACAAATCCTTCAGCTTCTACACCTGATGCAGAAAACTTGGCTCCTGACCTAACTGGCTATATAAAGTAAAAGTTCCTAAAATTTCTCACATTTCTCATGTGAGAAGAATATTTAATTCAAGTTTCAAATACAAAAATTAAACTGTTTCATTTATCACTACAGCAACAAATTAAAGTACTGTGACTATAAAGTAACAGCTTTTAAGAATTTCCTGTAACTCCTGTAAGTAACTTCCTAAAAGAACCAACCTTTTCCCTTACCTTCAGTGCTCTGTCTTACAACATGGACATCTACTTTTTTACTGTTTCCTCTTTACTGATATAAGTAAATGGGCATTTCTTCAGTAGAGTCCCTACAGCACTCAGCAATGTTCTTTGGGGAGTTTAAACATTCCAGTTTAACTGTAATGTTAACAGATTTAAACTTCCCAGTGTTATAATTGCTAATTTAACATTCTACTGCCAGACTACAAAAGTAAAACCAACACAAAAATAAAATCAATGAAAAACAAACAAAACAGTACAATAATCCAAAACAAAAAACCTACATAAACCCAACCAACAAAAAAAACCCTGAGGAATTTTAGGAATTATACGTAGCTAAAAGACTCAGTGACAGTGTTGGGGCTGCTGGAGCACTGGTCTTTGTGAAAAGCCAGACTTAGCCTACTTCTACCTGACCACCTTTACAGCTTCATTCAAGTAGAGGCTACCCATAATCTTCAGATCTCTTTGTAACACTAAGATGACAACACACCAAGATGAAAATGTTTCTCTCTGACATTGTATAAGTAAATGAGAGGATGCAGTTGCTGGTCTGACACCCCTAGAAATCTACAGAATGAAAATAGAAAACAAAATTATCACTCCTCCAACTTTACAAAAGGTAAATTGAGACTCAAAAGTTTAAATGGTTCAGTAAAGATTATGTACTGATTTGTGCCTTAGTTATTTGCTTATGATGAAATGTTTCTATATATGCTCCACAACTAATTATCCACATTTCTACAATGCAAATCCGATTAAATGAACAAGGATTAAATTAGCTATTTCAATAAGTATAAGCCTCTAGCTCTAGTTCAACATACATTGTAAATAAAAACAAATTAAACAATGTGATGTGCTTATCATAATCTTGTCTTGGGGTGACTTTATGGTGCTGTATCCCCTGTCGCCTGCTCTGTGTCAGACATGAATCCTGTGCCTTTAAGCTGGGTCCAAGTGAGGGGGGAGAGAAGCCAGGTGAATTCTTCAGCACGGTTTGTGTTCCAGGACTGACACACACTCCTCTGTGTTCTCACCACTGCAGAGCTGAGGAAGCACCTCCCTGCGCTTCCCCAGCTCTCGGCTCTGCTTGTCAGAAGAGAGATGGACAGCTGCATTCTCTTGGTTTTTAGCTAGTTTCCTGTTTGCTAGCTGAAGCAAGAGTTTTCCTGGGACTGTGGCTTCTTCTTCTTTTTTCTGGAACTGTTTAGCCTTTCTTCGGTCCGGAACACCATCACTGGGAGGCCCCACACTGCGGCCCAGAGGGGCCCACACCACACCCCAGCTCCAGAAAGAGCAGAGCCACACCTACAGAAAGGACTCTGAGTCTACCCGGTCTTCTCCACAGCGAGAGGTTTTATTATTTAACATTATTCATTCTCTCGTGCCTGCGTGCACCCTGCTTGGTAAATAAACAGCTTTTTTTTCACTTTTCCTCCAAGAAAATTCTTTTCAAATGTGGGTGGGGAGAGGCTGCTGAAACCTGCCTTCTATCAGAGAATGTTCATTTCAGGACATTTTCTCCTAATTTGTCTCAAACCCAGACAAATCTAAATATGGTATAGGTGACAGAACTGGCTGAAAATGTGAATTGAAGTTGCATGTCATTAATAGTTTGTTTATGTTTTCAAGAATCAGTATAATTAAAAAGCTAATGATGTAAGAGACCTGAATAAGAGAACTACATGCAATTCCATTATTTTTCCCATATTTGATTGCTCAAACAGGACATAATGATCATATACAAAGTACAAAATGGAATTGAAATAGAGGGGAAAGATGAGGGAAACAGAAATGATAGGCTGTCTACATTCATCTTCCCCAACCTTCTCAATCATCCTTCACATGATTACCTTACTTTCTATTATATAGATTACTCTATTACTAAATGTTATTGAAGAGAATTTGAATAATGCTCAAACTTCCTTTTCAAAAGCAGGATTTGAAAACATCAGAAGAATATTTGCCTTATCTTCTGAAGCTTAAAGAAAAAAACAGATGCTGACAGTGATTTTCTACTTGTGGAAAATGTATGTGCGCTCATCACAGATAGAACAGAGAGGTATCACAACAGACATGTAAAACTTCATCATTACTTCTTCCTTCCAGATTCACCCAGTGTGGCTTCCCTCAAAGGCTCAAAAATTGTATCAACTCTGATTTTGAAACTGCCTACGCTAAAACTAGCCAATATCACATAACAGAGTCTTGTATATTCAGATTTCTGGTGGATGGAAACCGCACTAGACTAGCAGTAGAAAGCATCTGTTTTCCTGTGGGTTTTTCCCTAGCCTTAAAAAAAAAAAAACTATGCCAAGAGAGTAAATTAAAAAGAGGAAGTTTTATCTCTCCAGTCACTATCAGTGGTTTAACATGCATAGCATTTTCACTGTTTCAGTTTGGCAGTGTAACACATAAAACAATTGCTGTGTAATGTAACAACCAACTATTTTGCAGTTCAATCTCATGTGTGTATAAGAATCTGAATTGCCACTCTTACTATCCCATCTGTTTCTCTGATTGCTGCTGTCTTCTCCACAGGGACAGAAAACACTCATTTAGTTGCCTCATTGTTAACACCTGTGACTGTTGTTGGCTGAGTACAAATATGCTGGGCTGGTGAAAAAGCCATACTGTCTTTAAGGTCCTTACTCTTAGATAGTCATTAATTTCTGGATGAAGGTAAAAGGTGGCCAGCACTGTGAACTCTAGATAAATTTATTAAAGTAAGAAACAAAGATGGGCTGGGGATTGGAACTAGATGATGACTCTAAGGTCCCTTCCAAGCATTCTACAATTCTATAATATAAGCCTGTGTATATCACCCTGCCAATACTAAAAATATTGTTAGGAATCAGAGCCTTTATTCTCATACAGTAAAGCAATCCTCATTGGGGATTTAATTTGTGCATCTGTAAAGAACATTAATGTTTTTTACAGGAAACATTCTGTCTGGGAGATGTAGACTGGGGATCACTGATCTAAAGATAGATAAATATGTTTGTGTTTTTACATTTATCTTTAGGATGATCTCATCCTCTTTTTCAAACTTTAACATTTCCTTCCTCTATCTCCCCTCTTTCAGTTCTCTATTTCCATGCATGAAATATACTTTCTGTAGAGATAGAAGTTCATGGCTTGATATACAAGTGATAGAATGTCTAAATACTGTGATAATGTGACTGGGCTTTGAAGGGGACTAACACAGTGCTTTCTAAGTGGTTGTCTTGTTTTATACTCATCCATCAACACTGACATAAGCACTAGAGAAATTATCAATACTTCAAGGAACAGAGTCATATTTCAGACTTATATCCTGCACCTTGAGTATTTTTTTTTAAGTTAATGGCAATTAAGTTATTAAGACTTTTAGGGAATGCTAGGTAATGAAATTAATGCCTTCTTGAAAGGGGAAAATGATCAGATTCTGTCAAAGGGATTGCTCCAAAGCGATTTAATATGTCTCAAGGTGAAACTGACGGACAGAAAGATCTCATAGTATTTTTATTTTTCCTGCCAACAGTTGAAGAACACGTACATTAGGCTTGATAAGTGAGTTGCTTACTTTTGATATGAGAAAGCACCTGTTGATTTGTCAGTGAACAGAGCTACTTCTGAGAAGGCTTCATCTTTTCTGTTTGAAGTTTGAAAGGATAGTTCTGATAAAAATGTCTTTTGTATCTCAGGAAAGGATTGACTTACACCTGGCTTAGTCTTTTCTCTGGCCAGTGAAATGTAAGACCATCTGCTCCAGAGTTTTCACTGTGGTGTCAGCATTCATGAGACTGAGAGACTCTTACAAGGACTATCACACACTTATCCAAGGAAAAGGTAACAGCTGGGCAGATGAAACTCAGTCCACATAACTTCACAATGCAATTGATAGGGTAGATGCTTCAAAACATAATGCAAGGTGAGGATTTCTCTGGGAATGTGTGGTTGCCAGTGACATCAGTTTACATGACAATTATATCATCATTGTGCAAGCAGGTTGTGCAAGAAGGTATTCTTTTCTGTGTGTCCTGCCACATGAACATGATAACTTGTTTCAAGAGGAATTCTCATTGGTTTTCTGGGACTCTTGTGTTTAGAGTTTTGAGACTATCTTATCACAGGGCACCCTAAATGTAGTTACACCTCAAGCGAGCTTAGAAACCAAAGCTAATATAAAAATCTATGGCTTCTTTACTGAATTGATTTCTCAGTGGGAATACATAACAGGACAATGTTGTGCTTTGCACTAGCTGCCTGGAGATTTCTGCATGGATTTTAAAGGTTTGATATTGATCTATAAAAAACAAAATAATTTGGTTTTTGGCTATTTGATAAACTGATTGCCTTCTCTGATGCATCAGCAGACAGGGAAAAGCACTGCAGTAAAGTTTCTGCAATTTAACAGGGTAAATTATACTTCCAGATCAGGCGATCTCCACTTTAAATGCAGATGAGACCAGAGGGAATGAAGATGGAGAAAAAAACAGCAAAGGAAGGGTGTTTCACCTCTATAATAGCTTGACAATTACTGTGATGCTTTGTGAAATGCAAAATTTCATCTTCATAAGCTGAGGAAACATGGTAGCTTTCATTTCTTAAGCAAGTGCTGTAAAACATCAGGAAAAATGTTCATTACAGATTTTTTGAGACAGTTCAGAGCTGACCACACACATTAAGAATCCTCTGAACACATATGAAGGATTGGGCCTATACATGCAGTCTTAGCAGATCATATATGATTAGTGAAACTATGGAATTATCACTTTCAGGTATCTCCAGGATCAGAATGTTGAACCACTGTGTCAGTTTTGGTAGAAATATTTTGATTCATGCAGCCTGATAGAATTTAGTGCCACTAGCCAGCTTGAGTGTTTGTTAAAGATTTAACGACTGTTTCGGATCTCTCTGTGCTGGATCAAGAAAAAAAACCCCAGGAAGACTAAGTCATCTCAATATATTGTAGACTCCTATGACCTGGTCAGCTGAAGTGTCTCATAGACTCCTCTACATAAAATGACAGCATCTCCCCTGACTATGGTGACTGCTCAAATACCACTTACACACACAGCTAAATGCAGGTGTTTTAGTCTAAGCTTATTCCATGCCTACTCAGAGAATATGGAAGCCTCCAGAATGTGCAAGCATGCTTCCTGTAGAGGGAAAAGCATGTAGATGTGTCCAGAGAGAGAAGTGAACTGGTGACAGGTTCTCCATTGCTCTGTGTGGAAAGTATCATCTTCTTTACCTCCAACTTTTCTGATTAAAGCAGCAGCTAAGAGTCCACCCAGTAATGTTCATTAACAGTTAGTTTTCTTACTTGCATAACATTTATTTTTAAAATTCAATCAAGTTATTTTCTTCTAAAGATCTTTGTTTAAACAGTAACTAGTTTTCAATTTAGTAGTAATATGTAACAATCCTGGGGTAGCTGACTTCAGAAACAACTTACTCTAATTTCCAAGCTGCAGATCCACTACTGACATGCACTGTTGGCATCTCTATCCATACCTGCTTCTCATAGAATGATCTGGGCTGGAAGGGACCTTAGATATCACCTAGTTCCAGCCCCCCTGCCATAGACAGGGACATCTTTCACTAGACCAGGCTGCTCAGAGCTCTATACGACCCAGCCCAAAACACTTCCAGGGACGGAACAACTTATTCAAGGAAAACTGCATAAATTTGGTTTCCAGATTTCAAATGATTAATGGCATTTTTAATTCATAGTGGCTAGTAAAGAGATGTATACACATGGTAAATATTCTGGTGTTGATGGCATACCCTCTCTTGGCTGTAAAAATTAGGAACTGCTAAATAATTAAAATAAGCTTGTAAATTTGGTCAAATAAGACTACAATGTCTTCCACATTTCATCTGTGTTTTCATCTATTTTCTCTCCCAGTTGGGAATGTAGGGTACCATTAGAGTATTTGCTTTTCCCTTCTGAATTTAATTTATACTCCTTATGTTTCTGTTTTTCATTAAAAAGGATTGTGCAGTGACTCAACTTCCTACTAGGGCAGACATTGTTATAGAGACACCCAGCAGGAGCTTACATCCTCGGCTTTAACTGGAGAGCCTGCAGGTTTTGTCTGAAGTTTTCAGGAATAGTCACTGGTCATGAAGCAACTTTGGAGTTGGGTAGGTTCTCTCAGTCTGTGCTATTGCTGCAACTGTCTCTCACCTTGTACACCTGAGTAAAAAACACAGAGAAATCCTGAGGCCGTACACACTCAGCAGCAACAAATCACATCCTCCATCATCAGCCAGTGCTGGATCCACGACATCTGTGTCATTCTTGCCTCATCTTTCTCAAAGGTCTCTACCCTTACCAGAGCTGCTATTCCAGAGGTCTGCTGTTTTCCACCATTAAGATTTTATTGTGTTTGACTGCTTTGTTGGACTCTAATGAATAAACCTAAACAATAAACTGAATGCCAATGCTACTTGTTTAACATATGCTAAGGAGATGCCTATTTTAAGTTGTTTTATATTGTAAAGTAGCTGTTTTGGGGTAGTTGTCAAACTACAAGGCACTGTTTTATTTCATACAGCCACATCCATCTCCACTTTTAAAGAGTTCATAAAATGCTTGATTGCTTCTCACAGACAAATACCTCCAAATGAGGACTGGTAAAGGTTATTACTGTCTGAGACTGATTCATCCCTCATGTCTTGTTATCCTTTTTTACTTCTCCAGCTGGAAATTAGCACAACATTTATTTTATCATCTCTTGGTATACTGTTATCAAAACAAATTATATACTTGTTTTTCATTTAGCCACTACATAACCATGCCACTCCTCCAGACTGCAACCACAGAGCAGTGAGGCAGCCACTCAGTTACATTCTCAACTGTCACATAAGCGATAGTGTAAAATAAAAATGGAGGAGCTACAGTCTACTCATTACATACATCCATGTTTTTCTTCAATCCTGTGGGAGGACAATAATAAGGCGGAATTAAGGCCTTTTTAGTATATATTGACATTTTTTATAAGCCTAAATCTAATCCTTATTTCAGCAGAAAATTAAAAACATACTTTTCAGGTAATCAGACTCAATTTTCTAAATTCCCTGGAATTACAGTTGAAGCTGGAATAACAAACCACACAGGACTTGAAAATCTAAATGCGATTGTATTTATATGTTGGTATCTCTATAATATCATCATAGACCCAATTCTTATTTTCATCATCATGAGATGGTCCTGAAATAGATCTACACACTGATCCCCTGATCCTTAGGTATCTCAAAGCTGTGCACTTCTTTTTAAGATTTATAATGTCATTGCCCATTTCCTAACTTGTCGGAAGTTTCAAACCTTAAAATCTTCTCTGTCAGCCATTCAATGCACAGGGAAAATATAAAATATTTAAAGATTAATATCTCTCCTGTGCTAGAGAGTAAAAGCACTTTTTATTCAAGGGCATTTTAATAGTTCCTACTCTATGCCATAAAAGAGCATTTTTATATTTCATCTTATTTAAACTCTTTATTATTTCAAATCTGTCATCATGTTTTCTCAGCCACAAGTTTCACTTGCATAGCTAAGTACAAAAGTCACCTGATTTCTCTTCCTGAAAGTGCTTATGCCACATGCTTATCCCTCCTATGGGACACAGCTTCTTCTCAAACATGTTTAATGAATAGAAAAAGAATTAATCACAAGCTTGTCTGTAAGTATGAACATAGATCTTGGTGAGCCAAACCTCGAGGCTATGGCAGGATTTCAGCTCATTAGTAATTTTCTCTAGTATTTTAGAAAGATAATGCCTACTTTCTGCCTTGTATACCAGTAACACAGAAACTTCAAGCAATTAAAATAGAAATTTTTAATGGTTGAGTTAGTCACAACTGTAGGCAAGCCTTTCTGTTTTCTGAATATTCATCCACTAACCCAACGCTTATTTTTAGCCTGCAATTCTACTCAGTAGTATAGTTCAGCACTATTGCAATTACATATTATTAGGACCATGTTAAACTTTACCAGGACCAAATTCATTGAATCAAAATACTGAGATAAACACTGAGTTAAAGTATAAAATAACTTTGTTGCTATATCATTAATGAAATTAATTTTCAGGATAAACAAACAAACAAAAAACCCACCCTGTTTGTTCAGATACTGAATAGCTACTTAAATGCACATGTGAATCCTAGACTAGCTTCATTAATTTATTTATGCTTGTCTTTGATCCATTTTCTCTTTTTTTTCTATTCAATCCAGTATCTTAAAGGGCTTTTATCACTGTTTTTCAAAATGTTATAGATAAAAGTAGACTGCTATCTGAGGAGTTACTATCTAATAACAAGAAATTTGCTGGTTTGCACTTTCTTTTTGTTTCTCTATTTAACCTGGTTAGTTTCAGATATGATGAATAAGAAGCCTATCCAATTAGATATTCTTATCTTCAAATGTTGGTAAAAATAATGAAATACATGTGTATATCTGCTGATAACAAAATGAGGAAACACAATTAGTTTTTTTTTTCCCCTGGATGTACCTTTGAATGAATGTAAATTAAAAGAATGGAATTCTTTAATACATAAGTGCAAGTTATTACTAGAGTATAAAATCAGTTATTGAAGATCAGTTTAACAAAACCCCTGAAAGTTACCACACAGTTAAATAGCATCTACTGGAAAGCTGGAGGGTTTGATAGTAGCCTTAATTTTGTTTAAGGAATGTGTGATATTCCTGTACCACATAAGAAAGCAGTGGTTATGAAAAGATGCATTTCAAATAGAAAATCAGTTGACAGGGAATTCCCAGTAGGACTGTGGAGGAATATTCTTGTATCTATAAACAAGATGGAGGGATAAAAGAATAGAAATTAGATTTTTAACCCTGAATAAAGGGGTTTCAAATGAGTTCAGCTTTAAATCATAACAGTTGCAAGAAATTTTGGAATTTTTGTTTGGAAAAATAATACCAGAAAATTATCCTATATAATGTATAAGTATCACCTTAAAAAAGAAAAAAGGGAGGGTACTAAAGGGCTATAGAGGAGATGCAAAACTGTTTCAGTGATGAGAAGCTGAAGGCAGAGCTCAGAATACAAATTAAGGCACAGCCGTTCATGGTGACAGTGATTAGTCATTGCAGCAGCTGACCATTCAGTGTGTTGACTCTCTGTCTCTCAAAGCCTTCAGATCAAAACTAGATAGTCCCATGGAATTTCTCTCTTAGCCAAACCCAAACATTTAATCTGTAGCAGCAAGGCTGGGTAACAAGCTTTAACTAAGCCAAGGAGTAACTTTTTGGATGAAATTTAAGTCTATAGAAGATGCTACAAGGACGTCAACTATCCTAGTGGGCTTCTGTAAATTCTGAAGGTGTATATTAGGAGGTTAAATACATTGCCCTCTCTGCCATCTTACACTTTTCGGCAGCTAATGTTCACATGTCCTGGATTGCAGGATGATAATTAGACACTCAGTATCATTTCAGCAAAGAGAAATAATGCTTCCCCTGAATCATTCCTGCAGTACATTTGACTTCTCTAATTGGATTAATACTAGATAAAGCAAAGTCATCTTCACCCATGTGGTGTTTAAGGTGCAAATGGAACTTTGAGGAAAAGCATCAGAATTAGGTGTCTACCGCAAACTTTGTTATATTACATCATAGGCACTGCTCCCAATCTTAGAGGGTTTTAGCTTTTTTTTTTTGAGATGAGCAGCTTCAAGAAAATCTGCTATACAAAACCAATCCTACTCCTAGTCATCTGAAGAAAATTCTCAGAATGTAAAAATAATCCCAGTGGAGTTAAGTTAGAAACTATATTAGAAGCTAATATGTTTCAATGTCCAAGATGTCTGGTGGTACAAAGGGAAATAGTTACAGTGAATGAAACCACAAGAACCTCCCCTTAAAAACAAGATTAAAAACATGTTTTTAGCAGAGCTTGAATTTGCTTTTCAACTACTTGCTGAAAGCAAGTGTCGGCCGAGGTTTTAAAATCTCGGCATTAGCAATCCCAAGAAAATGATGCAATTTGGTATATTAATTATGACAACTTACTTCACTCACTTTGGTAAGTAGGGATTTTTTTGTTTATTTATTTTAGCACAGAATTCACCAAGCCCTAACTGATTGAGGAAGGGAATGCTAATTTAGTAATCATGGATGAAAGTGTCATTTGTTCAGTTTTGCTCCTTAAACTATTCAAACTGCTGTTTTATGGAGGAAAGCAAAAGTTAGGGGGAAAAAAAAGTATAAAAATACTTAAAAGAGTATCTAGAAATTAAAAGTGCATCTGACACAAAATTTAAATTGTATCTGAATGAAAAACTAAAAACCATGGGTCCATATCTATGTTGGTATTTTTATAATTAGTTGAACTGGACAATATATTGTTTCAGGACTTTTATAAAACTGTGTCTTGGAGAACTTTTAAAAGTGTCACACTAAAGAACTTAAAAAAAAGAAGTTATTTGGGACTATTTTTTTATAGCCTGATAAAAATGCAAAGGATATTTCAGATATGAATCATCTCTTTCCCTTCACAAAGTTATCTACTCTGCCTTCATTCAACTGACGTGAGACTGGTTTTTCATGAGTAGTGAAATATTGCTATTGATGTGCTATACTGATGTTTTAATATATTTATTTTTCACCCAAATTAAAAGTGAGGCCTGGAAACTCTTCTGGATTATTATCAATTTAAAAGGTGTTTCATATTAGCTTTCAGGAATCTCTTTCAATAAAGACCAGTAATTTCTGAAAATTCATTTCTTAGTATTTTTGTTCAAACTACATGCCTTTTAAAGGGCATGTAGTGATAGGACAAGGGGCGACAGTTTTAAACTGAAAGAGGTAAGGTTTAGACTGGATATTAAAAAGAAATATTTTACTGTGATGGCAGTGGAGCACTGGAACAGGTTGCCCAGAGAACCTGTGGCTGTCCCATCCCTGGAAGCATTCAAGGCCAGGTTGGATGGGGCTTTGAGCAACCTGATCTAGTGGAAGGTATCCCTGCCCATGGCAGGAGGTTGGAACTAGAGGAATCTTAAGGTGTCTTCCAACCCAAACCATTCTATGATACTAAGAAATGACAAAAAGTCTGAAAAGAATGCCTATATAAAAACAGGAATAACCAGGTATTTTAAAAATCTTATTAATTTATTCTTATATATTTAAACAAAGTTTTATCTGCTCTTACTCATGACTTTCCAATTTCTTATACTCCATATAAAAATGCATATGCAACCCTTAACAGAAAAACCTGTTTCATTTGAAAGTAATTTTACAAATACAAGGACATTTACAATGGAAACCTGGTTTTATGGTTTCTTGTAAGGCTGTAGCAAAACTATTGTTTGCTTGACTGGAGTGCACCTTTCACTGTATGCGCCTGTAGCTGTGGCTGTCTGTATATCCGTGTGTCAGCCACACCCATGCACTCCACTGGCCAAGACCACCCTTCTGACGAGAGCATTCCTCTATTTACTTGTATGTGCTTTATTGACACCCCACAGCCAGCAGCAGGCCAGAGCTGTCGGTCATGCAATACCCTGCAGATGCCAGCGTGCTCCTCAACTCCACAGTGTGGATGCTGTGTGTGTTTGAGTACCCCAGTGATGAGAACGAAGAGCCAGTCGTGTACTGGAGGAAAGGGCCTGACTGCCGCAACCAGCCGAGTCTACAGTCGAGCCCCAGCACAGGAGGGCCACAGGTGCACATTACAAAAAACATCCTCAGGGGATTCCCCATCTTAAAACTGAGCAACGTTGACCAGAACACCAGTAACTCCTATTTCTGTGATGTGATGCTAACAGAGAAAATCCAGGGCAAGTGTGGAAACGGCACCAAACTGACTGTGCATGGTAAGGAGCGTTTGAGAGTGACAGAAAAGGGAGTGACAGAAAAGAGACTTGATGTGTGCAAGGTGAAATAAATTTTCTTTCAGCCTTTCTGCCTTCTCTCTCAGTGCTTGTGTCTGCCAGAAGAAAGGTGTGAAGGAGCAGTGTACAATCATATGAGTAGGGTGGGGTAGGCACAACTTTTGTTTGGTGTTACCTATTTATACAGCTGGATAGACTTCTCAGTGATTGTGAGTTTCTGTGGATCTAAACCAGTTCAGTTCATTGTGCTGTAGAACAGTGACTATATATTTTATAAAATTCTGAATATTTATATATCAAAATATATGGCATCTGAATTTATGTATTTATTTTAATGCTTTTTCTTAATCTCCTCCAAAAACATTTGCTGAGTCTTTATGCCAAACTTAAAAACACCCAAACCAAGCCCCTGATAACCATTTTTATAATTTTCTTCAGTCTTTATAAACAAATGGTCTCTTGAAAAATGAAGTTTTTGCTTTCTCTTCCAGTTTGCCAAAATATGTACAGTAAATTCACACAGCAGTGTGAGTTTTTTAGAGAGCATACACAGGAGTAGGGATGTGTGGAAGCAGAGTTATCTTTCCATTTGCTGGTAAAATGTTTTTCAATAATTTATAAACTTTCCCCGTCTTCTAATTATGAATTGAATTTCCACAACACTGCTGAGCATATGGCCTTAGTGACTGAGATACACTATTTCACATGAGCCAAATTTTCTTCATGTGAACTTTCCAGAAAATCAGGTTAGCAAGTGCTAAAATGCCACAAAGCAGTTCTCTCATTCCAGATTTCAAATTGTATTTAACAATTGTCCAGAAATTTTTCAGAGTCCCTAAAAAACCACAGAGATCAAGGAAATTCTATTGACAATTACACCATAAGCTTATGTTTGTTTTAGCCTGAAAAAAAGAAAAGGAAGAAAAAGTTGAGACTTGGTAAGATAATTATCATTTACATTGCTTTTTAACATAACAGCTGTTTTCAGATATCCCACTTCTACTATACAGAGAATCTTATTTACTTTCCATTGCATAAGTAACTTACAACAGGTTCAAACATCTCATGTCTGGAGTAAAAAAAAGATGAGATGTCTCTTGAGAAGCTTTATTTCCAAAAAAACAGTAAAAGAAAATGTGATTAAAACAAAGACAGCTGTGCTTTTTGGTCAGTTCTCACTAATTCTTCAAATGAAATCTTATCAGAAAAGCTGATTTTTTCTATCTCAAATACTTATTCAATTTCTACTCAAATACTGTATTTTCCTTCTCTTTGTTCCAGATTTGAAATGCAAAGATTGTACATCAGATGAGCTCTGGTGGGGTTGGTTCCTTCTTCTTGGATACACCATCTTTATCACCACAGTTATCACAGCTTTTGCTGTAAGTAATAACTTCAAAAAGAAATAATACAAACCTAAAGATGGGTAGTGTCCTCTGATGGAAAGAAACAATAAGCAAATTAGCCTGAATATTTACCTGTGATTAAGTAAATTCACAGGTAAATTTTCTGTTAACAAAAGAGTTAGAGGTGTAGCCCCCACTCTGTTTTGAGGGCATGGCTGTGAAAAAAAAAGGGAAGCCGTGATGTCCAGACTAATTACAAGGGGACTTTTTCTGAGCTTGCTGAAAACAGGGAAGCTATTTTCTATGTTGCTGTTTGATCTCATTACTTTTACCTGGAAACAAAAGAGAAAACAAATGCCTAAAGTGATCAGTAGTTTGAAACACATCCTGCTTGTTTCATGCTTCTGGGCACCAGCTCCTAATTTCATGAGCTCCTCTGGATACACATCACTCTCTGTTCATCTTTTGTCTTACTCATGTTCTCTCCAACTAACCAGTCGTACCAGGGCTTTTTGCCCACCTCCACCCACTAGCTGGTTTGGGCCACTGGTGGACATTTACCTGGGCAGCAGTGCAGCACCCTGAGAGCTGAAATACTTGGAAAGACTTTTGCAAGAGAACAAAAAAACATTTGTTTGTATACAAAAATGTCTAAAACTAGGGTGAGTTCGTATGCTTCCCATTGTATTTTAAAAATCCTTCACTCTTTTCTAGTTGTAGTTCTGCTCCCCACTTCAGGAAAAACTTCATAATCATTTTAATCGAGTACTTTTTATGGAACCAAATCCTAAAAAGCAAGTAAATGAATAGCTCTACTTTGATCCTACTTGGTAATATCCTTCATGTAAATGAAACTATTTGGAAGCAAACTAACCTGTGCTGAAGCCAGCTAAGCTATGCCATAACTTGAGGCAAATGAGCATCACAAGTCCTTGAAAGCACGGATGACACTACATTCCTGCCTAACCCTAAACAGTACAACATGCTCTACTTGTGTTTACCAGGTCTGTACCTGGAAGTGTAATTCAAAATTATAATTTATTTGAGACCTCAAAAACTCCTTCTGTGTCAGCAGTATCTCTCCTCAAAGTTACTATTGTAGAGTCCCTTAAAAGTTAACGTGCTAAATTGCATCAAGAGGGAATAGGTACCAAACTTACACAGGCTTAGGGGAACAAAGTTCAGCTCTGGAGGAATCAATAGAGTTTTAAACCAGTAAGCTCTTCTTACTCTAGAGAGATGGATCTTTCAGAGAGCCAAATCCTGACTGTTCTCTCTTTCTCAGCTTGTGCTGCTTAAAGGTACTGCTACTTCAGTGTTACTGACTCTAGTATTATGGCATTCTCTCTCTGCTGATACTACCAGACAGCCAAGAACTTCATTATCACAAGACTCCGCACCAGTGACGTAAGTTACAAGAATTACAAAGATATTTACAGTATCTGATTGCCCTTTTAGGTCAAGGTTTGGGTTTTGTTTTCTTTAACAACCAGTTGTTAAGTACTGTTACCTCAAAGCCACAACAAAACAAGAAATGTTCACAGAATTCAGGCAGTAGGAGACAAGATATGAGTATTGAGTGGCACAGTGAACTCATGCCAGAGAGAGATGTGGTAAAGAGTCAAACCGTGCTAAAATTCAACAGCAGCACAAGCCTGACAGAGGACGTATTGAATCTGAATATACAAGGTGAGCCAACCAAGTCTCTCCTAAAATTAATCACTGTGAGCACAATTAGCAAGCAGCAGCAGTAAACTCGGATGAAGTTTACTTTCTTCATAGCAGCCCAAATGGTTTGGATTTGTGGTTAAAACAGTGTTTATATCAGTGATTTGGCTGAACAGTGTTTGAAAGGCATCAAGGCTTTCCTTGTTTCTCATTCTGCTGCTCCAAAGAGGAGGCTGGTGTTGCAGGCAAGAGATGCTCAGCAATAAAAGCTAGGGCAGGGGAGTTGTTTTTGAGCTACCTATTGCTCAGAGACTGGCTGAGCATTGCTTTTCTGGATGGAGGTGGTGAGTGATTTCCCCTGCATCACTTGTGGGGTTTTTTGTTGTTTTGTTTGTTAGGTTTTTGGCTTTCTTTTTTTTTTCATTTTTCCTCTCTCCTTCACCTGTTAAATTTTCTTTATATTGACTCATGAGTTTTTTTGGTTTTGTTCTTCATATTCTCTCCCCACTCCCATGGGGATGGAGAAGTGAGCAAGCAAGCAGCTCTTTAGATGCTTGGCTGCTGGCTGGGCTCAACCTACCACATAGAACACTGAAATTTATAAAGTTAGGAACTTTTAAAGGTCATTTGTTTACTAAATGACAAATGTTTCCTGCCATGAAAATGCACATTGTGTAAAAACCAGAGTGTAAACTAATGAAAGTGCGACTGCATGACTCAAAGGTCCTTTGGCCCTTACAGTCCACTGCTTAAATCCAGTGTGTCATGACTTGTTAAAGGCAGCTTATGTACACACCTCAAAAAGAATTCTGACCTGCCTCTTCTGAGTCTAAAATCCACTCAGCTGTTGCCTTGCTTCTTACTTCTGCCAAACACTCTCAGGACTTCCAAGTCTACAGTAGGACACAGCAAGGCACTATCCCAACGACACCTGTGCCTGACAACTGTGTCATTACAAGTGCTCGCTTGGGGATCCTCCGCAAAAGAAGACATCTATCTCCAGAAAACCCTGTCCATACCACCTAAGAATCAAGAATCAATGAAAATGTCTCTCCCACCACTCCCATGCCCTATTTTTTTCAAAAGTAACAGGACACAAACATTTTGAAGGATAATATTGGGAACTGGAGAAGCATTACATGAAACTACTGGTACATCGTCAGACACATTTTCAGCCCATTTCTTGAGTACAATATGAATCACCCTTATTCTGCTACCTAAAAAGGCTTAGAATTCTTCATATAAGATGCTACTTAACTGAAGTGAATTAATCTAACACTGCAAGATATTAATTCTAAATAATTTTAAACCAAAAGGGATCGTAATTATTCTGCTGTATCATAATGGCCCACATCTGGCTATATTCCACTTGTTTATTAAGTTAGAACCAAATAAGCTGTAAAACAATAACTACATAAGTATTAGTAACTTAGCTTACCTATTACTAACATTTTTACTACTAAAAATAGTAGTAATTTATATTCTCTGACAATTCACTAAGGTGCAGTTAAAATCAGTATTTTCACTTTTCATTTTGACTGTGATATGTGTAACAACTTTTAAACCAATTCAGAATAAACACTGGACTGATATCCCAGTAAAGTCAGCCATCTGTTCTCTAAACAGATGAGGTATCTGATGGAAACATTTTTACTGCCTAACAATATATGTTGTTGTGCCTATTGCAACAGATTCACCAGTGCCATACAAAATGCAAGAATAAGAGAAATACAGATAGCAGCTCTACCATGCAAAGTGAATGGATTTATGACCAGCCATCAAGACCAGTTAATAATGGGTTTAATCAAGAATATGAAGATATGTCAGTAATAAGGACTCTAAGTGACATTGGAAGGGAGATGATATGAAAAAGAAGGTGCGTGCAGTTGTAACCGAGATATGAGCATGTGTGATGCTACTTCTATCAAGGTAGAAAAGAAACACATAAAATCTCTCCATTAACCTGGAATGTTTTTTGTTGATGTATTTATCTCAAGTTAAAGAACTTTGCACTCCACACAGCTACAAATGAAATGAGCATTAATGTATGTAACTATCACCAAAATACTGTGAAAGCTAAAGGTATTCAAAACTCTTTTCAATGCCAACTTATCTGACCACGTGAATTGGGGGTTTTTTTCTAATTAAAACAAAAGCACATAATTACAATTTTGTTTTCACCCAGATTAAGGCAGCTTCTGTGCTTTAAAAATGCAGTTCTGTAAAACAGTATCTGCCCACTGTAATGAGAGATTGTCAGAGAGGATTTCCTCACGTGCTCCCAGGGCATTGTCTGACATTATTTCTAATTCCTTACATATCCCCCACATTTACAAATCCCTGCAACTCCTTCCACTCTTAGCTATTTAGCCAGCTATGCCATCTTGTAATGCACATTTTCATTCCAACATAATGAAAATACCTAAAGTGGTTTTAAAAGTGCTAGCTTCTATGTTTTTAAAGAAATATTAATTACCAAAATAATATTGACAAGTAGATAAGCTACACAGTTTGCTGCTGTAGGGCTTATGTGCCATATCTGGGACTGTAACAGAAATTATTTGGATTAAAAATGTGTGTTTTAAACTTGTCTTAAAGTGCGTAGAATAGTTGTGGAATCTAAGGAAATAACAACAATACAACTAAGAAACATAGAGATTATCATAATTTGCATAGTACTTCAGGAAATGCAACCTTAGCATAGTTATGTATTTGTGACTTGAAGGAAATGGATTTTTTTCACATTGAAATGCTGCAAGCTGAATACTGTGTTTCAAAGTTGCTTACAATTGTAAATATGTGAAAGGAAACAGTTCATAGAATAAAATGAGTGATTACACCCTTATACTTTAAATGTACTCTAAGAACTGATACACGCTGCTCACTGGATTCAGCTTCATCACTAGCCTTTTTTTCTGAAATTCTTCCTTTCTGTAACAGTAAAGATGCCAAATAATTTTAAGAAATTTATCTGAACATTTGTTTCCTTTTGGTGAAAGTGCTGGCTAACACATTTAGACAAAGTGAAATGTGACTTTCAGAGGGAAAGATTGACTGTGAGTATTCAGGTAGAGAAGAACAGTTATGAAGTATCTTTTTAAAAATTATTATTGTTATTATCTGGACATTGGGAAGTAAACAATGGTCTTCCCTCCTTCTCTACCTAAACTGGGAACTGACTCCATTTTCGGTCATACATATTTAGGTTTCCAGAGTCACTAAATCAAATTTTAATTGTGGATGTAAGTATGTAGCTAATTTCTTTTTCAGCAAAACTATCTCTTCAGAAGCACTTCAAATTTCCTATTTGAAACTCTTCTAAGAATAAAATCCTTATTGCATATAATTTATATCCAAACTCGTCATTTTAAAGGTAAAATTATAAATTGGGTTAAATACATGGAATGTTTATATATTTAATATAGAGCTTTAAGGGCAGAGACGTAGCAATTCCATAATTTTAGATGTGAGGTGTGAAGTCCGTCTGAGCCACAGATGCAGTTCTTCAAAGAAAAGAACTGAAGGCAGCAGTCACTGAACCAAAGTTGCCTCCAAGTACACAAAGCACAAAGAGGTCAAGGTCTTCAGGAAAGCCTTTCAGATCTGACATTTTGTCAAAAACTGACAAGGGCTCATACCTAATCCAGCAGACTCAACTAGAAGGTGTGTTTAAAAAGCACCCAATTCAGATAACTCATATACTTAAATTGGGCTCTTTTCTTTCCACTTGATAACACTGCCTCCACTTCAGATCAATGGCCCTTCAAATGAAGGCCAGTGTGATTTCTGCAGTTTTTCACATGCTTCTCAGAAACAGCTGAAAGTTGCTTCCAAAGAATTGGACATAAACTTCCACTCTGAAAGGTTAAGAATTCAGTACGTTCTGAGGAACTGAAAAAACATAATATGTAATATATTCTATTATCTAACAACAACAGCAAAGACGTTACTTGTTATGTTCCAGTCTGCAATGTCATGGATTTTTATGGAAGCCTACCACAGAATGAAACATCAGGACTGAATTCAGAATGAGTTTAGAACACAAATAATTCTTAATATTAGATGTGTGAAATACCCTTTTTTAAAATTTATATTTTGTTTTTTAAATGCGTATTGTAGTGTTAAGAACATTAATATTTATATGAAATATACATTGACTGCAGTAAGTCAAAGAATCACAGAACCACTGGTTAACAGGTGCTTTGTAATAAAAAAAAATGTTCATTCTCGTGAGAAAGTATTACTTTAGCCTGTCTCATCTTCCAGATTTGACTGTGTTTGTACTAACGATTTTCAAAAGAATTCACGAAATCTGAATCAAAAAACCAAACAAATCAAAACAATGGTTTCCCAGACAACACAGCCCACAGAACTAGTAAGGTTTCAGCAGAAATGGAACCTTCTATTTAAATTATAAGTACTGTTTGCAATCATCTTCATTGCAACACTTATCAACAGCATCATGGTACAAAGTAGGTATGAATTTTTGCAAGTTTCATCTGCTTCAGCTTTTTAAGATATTAGTAACATTTTTTTAAAAAATAGTTGCACAGCCTATTTGCGTAGTAAGTCCATCAGAAGACAAAATTTTGATGATTGCAGGTTTTGCCTTCAGCCACACAAGGACTACACGTAAAACACATCTAAAAGAAGAGAAGCAACAGAATCTATCTAAGAAGTATTCTTGAAATTAAAAATTCATTTATTTCATTGGGGTTTATTTTGACGAAGAGATCACTAACTGATTTTCAACTCCACTTATTTAGGACCTGTTAAAGAAGGCTCTCTAATACCTTAGGATTTTGTGACAAAATAAGGTGGCAAGGATCCTTTTTCAGCACATCTGATTTACAACATTCTAACAAAAAAATTCCAGCTATTAGCCAGGATAATTAGCTAGGAAAGATCTGTATCAATTGAAGAATTTGTGAAGTGGTAAAAAAACCCTCGTCTTCCTCCATTCAAAAAGGCTCATATTCACTCCCTGAAGAATACAACTACTGTAAATAGGAAACAAAGTCTAAGAGGATCTGATCTTGTTAGATTTCTCAGTTTCTCTAAGTGAAAAAGAGCTTTTTCAAGACTTCACCAGAATTCCAGGAGAGATGTTACCATTGAATCAGAGACTTTGACCATTGCAGATCAGCATCAAAGAAGAGATTATTTTTAATAGTATTATCTACAACTGCAATTCATGCTGGAAACTATCCTCTGTACAAATGAGAATACAAGTGAGCAAGGCACAGGTTACAAAGGTAACTTGTTTCAGTTTTACATGCAAAAATGCTATCCTAAGATCTGGAAGTCATGCAAGCTATCCTGTATATAACTATCACTGTATATAGAACTTCATGCATTTAGAAACGGTTGCTGCTCTAAAATGAATTTAAGGTGCTTTACATCAGTCTTTTCTTTTTATTTAATTTCTTTCATTATCAAAAACAGTAATAAAATAATTCAATCTCTGCACATGATTCCTAATGTGATGCAATCTAAATATTAATATAAATCTGGTGATTACTTGCTGAAGAGGCTTTCAAACAGCTATAAAAGATTTATTTCTTAACCACGTTTTTCAGTTGTTTGTAGGAATTCTAAAATTTCATACATGCTTGATTCAACCTCCAATTTTAACTTTTTTTTTTTTTTTACTTATTCATAAATCAACTTAAACCCCACACTTATAAACCAAACACTCTTTGCTTTTAAATAAACAATTGTGGATTTTAGCATTTAGGCAGTTGTTGCAGTGGTTGAATCCACTGCAGGAATGACCAAGAAGCCAAGAGCCCCAAAACAGTGGAGGGGTCCACTGGTGGGCAGGCTCAGAGGCCTAAGACCCTTTTACCCTTTTTAAGTTCATGTTCTAAATAGTTCTCCTTTCCTTGATACCCCACTGGTTCCCGGGTCCCTTGTTCCACCCCTCGCCTTTCCCACTGGTCACTGTCCTGTCACCCCACGCCCTTTCCACCCTCTGGCCCCCAAAGGATAGGCTCTGATGTTCTGCCCCTCCCCTGGTGCTGATCCGGATAAAACCCCGGCCCCGTCAGTGTTCTGTGTTCTTTGTTCCTGGATCCCTTCGGGTGGGGACCTCAATAAACCCCTCGGAACTCCATACAAAGGACCCCTCCCATCTCTCTGTCCTCCGCGCTGCTGCAGGAGCTGTCCGGCTCTGTGTGTGTGGCTGTGAGTGTCCCCCAGCTCCGGTGTGTCAGGGTGTGTCTGAGCGCCTTCGCACAGCACCCCCGGAGCAGCTCCGGCAGGGACGCGATCGGGACGGACGCGACGCTCTTTCCACACCCCGCACCCAGCGCGTCAGGCAGTGAGACTGGAAATCCTGAACTTAAGGCAGTCAATGCAAGGTGAGTGTTACAATAACAAGATACATGAATCTGAGTTCATTACCTGCTGAGTCTCATCAACTACTCTCCAGTAGACTGACAGTAGATAATCAGGTTGTTATAGCATTCCAAGGAACGTGTAAATGAACTCTTGACAAAAGCTTCAGGAAAATATATTTATTCAATTTTGGCAAAAGAAGAAAATGTAATAAATATAACAATTTTTACACCCTTCTTTACAGTTATTTTTATATCACATTTCTTCTAAAAAAATCAGGTAGTATTTAAAATTTTAAAAGAAAACATTCACCGAAAAAAGAACTTTTAATGTGGAAAAAATACATAGGAGTGCAAATGTTTTATTTTCTTGTGGCTAGTATTTAACTTTCAAGTCCTTTAGAACAGTGCAAGTTACATTTTAGATCAGTAACACTATGAGCATCCAAGTAATACACAGAACTAATATGCAGAATTATGTTCAGTCAATAATACAGATTTTAATTTTTCATGCTATAACACCAATTCTCCTCTAAAATAACACTGAAAAAGATTTTTCCAAATTTCTGTAATTATGACAACACAAGCTTTTTACAAATCCCACACTCAAGTCCCCAGCTGAAGCAAACTGAATCCAAGCGGAACCTCCTCAAAACAAGACATCCACCAGGCACGTCCAGCTCCCGTTCTGACATGTTTATACAGCTCTGTGAAGTGCAACTGATACTTTCTCAGCAGCAGTAGATGCAAGTCCATTGGGACTTTTACTTTCATGAACATGAACTGGGGTAGCAATCCCTGAGATTCTCTAGGATGCCTGTAGCTGTGTTTTGGCAGCCATCATGTTTTGCTACTTTTTCTCTGAGCTGTCTACTCAAACCAGTTTTCTTTCAATAAAAAGCGTACAGCATCGTCAAAGCCATTTTGGTACAATGATTCCATTTTCTCATGGTCTGGTGGGAACAAAGCTTGATTAAGTCTTACTAGGTTGGCCAGAGACAGCTGCAACAGAGCAAGAAGCTATAAATTAGTTTATTAATGCAACTTACCTAGATGTGACTGTTCTGTCATCTGTTTCATGGAGCATATGTAAAATGAAAAGACCAGCATGGCTTTGTCTACACCAGGAATTAACCAAGTCCAGGGTCACTGCTGAGTGCCAGGACAAACTGGCACGAACAGTCCACACACACAGAATTAAACTCACAGCATCCAAGTCAGACTGTCTGCCTGTAAAACTGCCCAAAGTTTCTGAAACACTTTAACTTTGGAAACACTCCCAAAACTGTCTGGCAGAGTGGTAGCTGGCACATGTTAAACTTGTGCAAGGAAATATTTTGACAACTTACTAGTGCAAACAACCATGTTCTTGGGAACATTCCCAGGCAATGTTTAACATATGAGTATAAATGTAGCTTGTACTACCAACAATTGAAGAACTACTCAGCATCTTAATTGGTCACTCTGATCATGTAAAAAGCTTTTGGAGCTTTATTCTTGAATACAGACTTTATTAAATTGTTTACAACAGACTAAAAATAGATTCAATAGTGTTCTGAACAATTTTTTTATATAAATAATGTAATACTTAGCCACATTATTATAAACAAATTTGCAAAAAAATATCAAAATCATCTTCATTATTTGAAGCAATTATTCAAATTCTGACCCTAGGAGATGGAGAGACGGAAAACTATTCACATTCCAAAATAGATAAATGAAGATGTACAACTCTTCAATTTATGAAACCACAATTTGCTGAAATGAAATTATTCTTAGTGATCATTTTTACAGCCCTAAAAGCAGAGGTGCTTCAAATCGAATAGTTTAAAATGTTGCCTGGGATTCTGCACGAGTTTGCACATGACCCCAGAAGCAATTGAACTGTGCAATTAATTTTCTGTCTCTAAACTAAACTAATCACCAGCTCATTTTTCATCCTCTAGATACAAAACACAACCAAGAAATATACAGTGATTGCATAAATTTCCAAGATATATGAAATCAATAATCTCATACTTTATGACCTTTACAAAGTACTACCATGCTTAATACCTCTCTGTGAAACATCATAAAGATTCAAAAATCGGTCCAATTGAGAAAGGCATTACTAACACTAATTTTGCTAAAATTAAAAAAAAACATTAAAAACTGCTTACAAAAAGTTTTAAAAAGTATTAATTATTGTTAATCTTTCTTTCTAATGGAATATTATTGACCACTAGTCTATCACTATTCAAGATTTTCTTTCAGCACGTTGAAGAAAGCAAAACTGTGGTTAAAGTTTGTGAGACAAAGGTTGCAAAGACAGAATGTCAACAATGAAAAGGAGGCAATAAAAATCAGTCTCATATTTCAATATACAGAAATGTTTCTGCAACATCTAACAGAACTTCTGAAAAAGCATTGTAGTCACAAATGTTCACAAGCTCTCTTGAGGAATGCAGTGACAAGTCACTGTATATACCATTTCAAATGTACAACTTAAACTTGCATTTTAAATTCAGTTAGAGCAATTGATTTCAGTATGTATGAAGAAATGTTGTGCAGTTTTCCTCTCCTCTGGTATTCGACTTTATTTTTTTCTATAAACATTTTTCCTAGTCAAAGACAGCTGATATGTAAAGCAAACCACTACACAAACCTAATATTATTTACACTGAACAGCCTGTTATAATTTGCTCGATTTCGTACTAGATCAATGCTTTTCAAACTTTCTTCTTTATTCTACATTTTCCTTTCCTTGTGTTTAAGAAAAGGTTTAACCTCCATTTGCAAAACAGAAAATGCCAAAACTTTACATAAGCTAATATATAAGCACAAAATAGACACTTCAATATGAACATAACTGCAAGAGTACTATTTAGTGTTTTTAAGTTAAGAAACAAGCAACTTACCATCATATCTTGTTTTGCTAACTTAACATACAGGTCCACACGCCCTTTATCTTGTGGACAGATATCTAATCGACCGCTGAAAGGAGATATCGTCACAGTTCTTCCAACAGGCAAGATAGGAAGGCCATTGGTAAGGCCACCATCAACCCACTTCTATGGGAAAACAGAAATATTTTCAAAATAACACCAGCACAGTATGATCATAATGCAATACCTTACCCTTGCTGACCCTGCCTCCTCCACTCTCAAGAAAACTTACAAGTTTCCCTCTAAGAATACAATGAATAAGCTTCAGTATGTGTCAAATATCAAGGAACTGACAATATAGACACAGAGATTTGAATCAATGAGCATTTGACATAATGTGCAGATTTGTGTGTAAGGTATTTATCAAGCCACTTATAAGACTTCTTAGTTAATTAAAAAATAAAATGCCCCATATGGAATTTGTCTCAACACATACAGGAAAAGACAAGACTGTTAATATTACACATAAACCATATCCAATAATGTATACTTCTCTAGAACATTATTCTGACTGACAACAGAAGCTGTACAATCTGTATGTGCAGGTAAACACTGCACAAGCTAAACCACACGATTCCTCTCCTCTTCTATGATTTTTCTTCCAGAGCCTCATGTCTTCTTACATCCACTACAGAAGACAGCAGCAGCAGTGGAGAGTAAAGATGGGAAGGAGCCATCAACTATCACATAAGTGGGAGCAGACCTAAGTCTGCTGCAGGAGTTGAGTATAGTGAAGAATGAGATCTAGGGGCCAAATTCCACTCCAATATAAACAGGAGAGCTGTCACATCTGATGTTAATGTATTTGTATCTTCCTATTTCTTACTGTGCTTACATGCATAGCCCAAAATTTGACACCAGTCTGCTGGTTAGATGGATTCACTGACATCATACGTGAGGGCTGATGACCAGACACATCTCCCTGAACTTTACACATCTAAAGGCAATTAGTAATTCTACACTTCCTTTATCATCAAGGGAGAGAAAACACTTCTAACATGTGATTCACTTTATCCTAAAGTAGGTGATTGTATCTCATATTAATTGTGCTGAAAAAGTGCTTTTGTCTTCACTAATTATAAAGGAAACAAACATTAACTATGTAAAATGTAGACTAATGCAGACACGCAAAGGCAGGCAAGTTGAAATGCTGTAAGAAATAGTAAGATTCACCTCAGTGCTTCTTAAGAGTTTCACCTCCAGAATATCATGCTCAAGTTACATTAACACAGACCACTGAAAAGAAATGGCAAATTGTACTAGTATTCTTCAGCATCAATCAAGCAAAAGACTGCTTTCCTGACGTAAGTGATGCTCTATGTGACCATCGTAAAATGACAAAATAATACCAATTTTGCATCAAAAATCCTGAAAACACCACAGGAACTTAGTCACGCAAGTTTAAAAAACAAACATACATCAACAAAAACAAAACCAAAAAAACCCAAGACAAAAAACCCTTTCACAAAAAGTAAATTATTGGCTGTTGGCAAGACACTAGCTCTCAGTGTAGGTACTGCTATACAGAAAGCATTAACTCCAGTTACAGTGTTTGTTCTTCAGAAGCCTCTGAGATTCTCTGAGATCCATCAGTTATATAGATCCCTCTCAGCTGTGTCCTTTACTCTCACTCTAAAGCAAACCTTATTTTAATTTTACACAGATTTCTCCCAGGGCCACACTTGACTTCCCCTGTGAACTCCTGTATCTGGTGATAGGTTGAGTCACTCTTTAACACACAGATACATAGCAAAGGAGTAGTAGTAGTATCTATCTATTTCTCTCTCTCTCTCTCCCCCCATCCATCCATCCATCCGTGTGTTTGTCTGCATACACAGTCCACCCACACCACTCTTTTCTTCACTCTCTCAGATGAGTTTTATGTTCCTGATCTCAAAATCTAAGCTACAAATATTAATATTTCGTAGTTTCTATGGCCCTCTTCATCCTGTTATTTCATTATATGCTATAGTACCTGACTCTTGACATTAGCTGATATCAGTACCCATAATATATTACTGAATTCCTTCACTTTGCACAAACATCAAATTTCTCAATGAGGAGTCAGAGAATAAAATTCCAGGATCATTTACAGCTATCTTTCAGATTTGTCAAACTCCCATTACAGCACTGTTGCAACAGCTGTGAGTAAAGCTGCAACATACCAGAACACTTCTAGCACCAAGGCTTTTTTGTGTCTGTCTCTAAATAGTAAATTATTATTATTTATGTGCAATGTTTCTTGGTGTCCTAAGTGGCTTTTTGTTGCGTTTCCTACAGTGAAAAGTACAGTGGAATCCCTGTCTAAGCCACGTCAAAGAGACCATAACAAAAGACATTATTGATGTTTTTTTCACCAGTATAACTTAATACTTTTAAAACTTAAAAGTTCTCACATTTTTAAAAATTCTGATTATTTATGTTTTCTCCTTCTCCCCTTATGTAACTTCAATACTTATTTGAAAATCAAAACATTCACTAAGGCATGAGCAATGCTGTTAATTCAGCACTATTTTCTGTAGATTCTGTTACTTTCTTTTGAGCATTTGAGAGCAACTGTTTTTCACTCAAAAATATTCTAGCACTATAGTCCCTCATGTTTCCTAGTTATAAAAAATTTATAAAACATTTATTTGCTGCAAAAAGACAAGTGAAGCACCAGCTTCCCTTAACTTCACTAATCAATTCTTGAAAAACACTTCTTAGCTGATGAGGCAAATTCCTGGTAGCTTCTAAATGAGTTTCACTAATACTCTAGTACAATGCAGAAACAGAGAAAACTGTGAAATAACTTGCAATGAAACCCAAAGCAGACAATGACATCAAGGCTCGACTAACAGAACCTACCCATTTACCAGCAGATGGTTTTTACAAAGCTATTCCATGAGAACTACAGTCACACCAACTACAGACTCATCAGCAGACACAGCTAACTTTGTCATCTGCGGATCTTTATCTGTCCTGAAAATTAACCTTGTCAGAGACTCAAAGGACACAAAACCAAGTCAGAGAAAGATCATTTCACATGGAGCAAGTTTGCACTAGTGTTACTGGAAGCTTAGTCCCAGAATACCTAAAATCCCCAGCCCTGGTAATAAACTAGTCCAATCTGGTTAAGGCTATAAATTCTCGTATGTCATCTTAGACTTCCTCTTTTGTCAAATTATTTTTCGGCTCATTAATCAGAAGAAAACGTACTATGAGCAGACAGTGTTCTGTCCCTACTAACACAAAATTTAGCTTATTCATCCCAAGTGTCTAGCCTGCAGGCATGCACACTTACAGGTAAACTAGCTAATCTCTTGTGAAGCCAAATGCTTCCCAAAAAACACTCTTCCTAAAAATAAAACTAAAGTGCAATGTTTACCCTGGGGTTCAGTCTCTGTAGGTGTATGGGCAGGCTAGTAACAGGTTTGACTATTTTCTGATACCACTTCACAAACGTGCAACACACTGCCTTACTTGCCATGCACAATAGTAGCTGGTAACACAGCAGAGAAAACAGTGAAATACATTTTAGAAACACTCTTGCATGACCTGGTGATGTGTGTGCAGATGAATACACATACAGCCCAGAGAAGATCCAGATCGACTGTTCTAAACTACAGATAAGGCCAGTAGACTCAAGCAGCTAGCAGACAGTAGTCTTGATTCTGTGCTGCCATGAACCCATGGCCTGAGGAAGTTACCTTAGACAGACAGACAGGACCTGGTCTGTTACAGTAAAACTTTCAGTAAAGTTGGAATATGGTGCTATATGATAGGTGACCTTGCAGGCCCAAATCCATATCCAATCCACCTTACTGATTGGTGCTTACATGTCTGGGCCATGACAGTACATCCCATGTATGCAGCCCTACAATGTGTGCTTTGGGGCCCCTGCTAACACACCCACACATCCTTATTACCCACTATTCCAAACCAAAGAAACGCTATTGCAAGTGAGAGCTCTCACCCAGATCTAAACATTTGGGACTAAAGAATGCAAATCAAAAGCATTTACAGGCAACAGTTTTCTCAAAAAAAACAAACAAACAAAAAAAAAAAAACCAAAAAAAACACCCACAAAAAATCAACCCCCAAAAAATTCCCCAATTCACAAATGCACTGCTTTACAGAGTATGAGAAAAGGCAGGGCAGACATGCAGAACTAATTATTCTAACAAGTAACTATAAATGCAAGCAACCTCATCCCAGACACTGCCTCTTCTGAATCTCACTAAAGGAGAGCAGTAAGCTTTGGGAATGACAAGAAGCTTTCAAGTAACAGAAGAACCAGTTTCCATGAAACTTTCATTGATTTAACTTTTGAATGCAAAAAGACAAAAGGCTGCAGTAAAATATTAGAAGGCTAAAAAAAAATTTACAAAGGCTTCATTAAATACTACAATGGCTATGCAAATCATAATAGTTCATTCAGTAAAATGGGTTTTAAATAACTTTTGGAGAAAACTGTGAGCCAACTTTTCAATTTCGTAATTGAAAGAATACCACAAGAAATTTAACAATGACACTTTCTTCCCTTTAACTAATGACAGCAATACATTGCCTTTGAAATTGCACAAGCAACATATAGACTCCAATTAACAAAATTCCAGACCCTGGGAAGCTGCAAGCAGTCTCCATTTAACTCAAACAGTCAAACAATACTGATTTAAACCCTTCCAATATTTCAGTTGATATGTATTGCTGTATCTATAATTCTAAAGCTGCCAAGCTTTCTGATATAATGACTACCTAGCTAGCAGCAAATACATATGGTTTTGTGGGGCTTTTTGGCAGGGGGGCTGTGAGGGTTATAAAGGTTCTAGAGGCATCATTTGTATGAATGGGGAAATGAAGTATCATATATTTCTCAGAAAGAAGAAATAGCCATTTCCATGCTTTTAAAATTATTCTTAAAGTGTTAATATATTTATGTAAGAAAGAAAAAAGAGTTCTTGGAGCTAGACAGAGTAAAGACAACTGTGAAAATGTTTTCTTATAAGAAATACAAAATATGGTATTGAAGTTGCTTTCCCTTAAGATGAAATCATTACACCATAAATGAAGAACACATAAAAAGAAAGCTGGTAGTTAATGAAAAATTACCTGTCCTTTAAATTCCACTGGCTTAATTCCTGCATACACTGGTATAAAACTACTTGCTAGCAGGACCTAGACAGAAGAAAGCAGAAAGAATAGAGAAAAAAAAAATCAAAAAAAGGAAACAAAGTAATTTAGAACCAATACATATTTTCATACATATTTACCAGTCAATATATTAGTTTTACATAAATCCACTGTCATTTCAAAATGTCTTCTTGTTGTGGTATGTCAAAATGTGATTAAAATTATTCAACAGGGTTTGGCTTTTTTATGACTTCACAGTGACAACTCTCAAAACAAAGTATCAAAAATTAACTCAATGATTAATGTGATTCAAGAGTATGAACTTAGTTTTGCAGAATGTGAAGTAAATCTACAGTTTTCAAGAAATTAAATATGCACATGCTGAAAAAAAGCAGTATATTGTCAAAGAAGAAGCTGACCGAGTCATTCTGTTAGCATATTAATATAGTGTTTATTTTCCTAATAAATCAGATTTTCAAAGTTTCAAAAATACCACAAACATCCTGAAAATTCACATATGCATACCTTTATCAATGTTTTTATTTAATAAATTCAAGTATTAACGAAATACTATTTCCCCTGTTGTAAGGCTTCATTGCTGTCTACAGCTGTTCTTGATTTTTAAGTTTTTTTTTAGACCAGGACACCTCTTCTGCCATGTACAGCTTTGCACACACATATACCGTCCTATCCATTCACAGCAATACCTATGAGAGAGTGGGTATCTCTATACCTATGTATCCACTCACATATACATAAGCAATCAGTATACAGAATTTCCAGGCGAAGAGGCAAATGCGTGGACGAAGTACAGTATGTCAGAATTTTTCATACAGCTAAATCGGGTGAATATGCACACTGCTTGTGTGGTGGCATGAAAGACCAATCTGGGGAACAGAAGCAGGTCACAAACTGGTGTATACACTGTGTGAAAGATGATCAGCTGCAGAAAAATATCACAATCCATGGAGATTATGGAAGAAAGCGCTGGAGCTTTTTTGGGTGGAATTACATTTACTTTTACAAAATTTAAGCTACTTTCAGTATTAAGCACCTCTGTTCCCCTAATAAGTTTTAATTAACACTGTATATGTATATGAAGTCTTCAGCTTCCACTTTGAGAACTGCTTTCCTGCCTGTTTCTTTTCCTACTGATGTGGAGCTTTGTCTGAGGTCAGATAAAAAGGCTCTCTCAGTTCCCTTATGCAAAACTGTAGCTATTTCTCTACCAAGCAGGCCTTTCACTCATAAAAGCATAAGACAAGGTTTCCAAAGTTCCCAACGTCCACTTCTTCCCCAGCCCAACACCCTTTCTCCTCTCTTCAACTCCATCTCAGTAACTTTGGCCCTTCTAAACTAAGAGAAATGGGGAAAAAAAGATTTATTGAAGGAATAGAGTCAAAACCAGGTGACCCCTGCAACTTCTGAATTCATTTCAAGAGAGGACGGAAGAAAGCAGTTGTTCTTCTTATAAAGTCACTCCCGAGATCTCCAGAGTGAGGAGAGGCAGGACAAGCTTTCAGTATTTCCCTAGCACTAACAGACCAGTGTGGACTTCTAGGCACTGCCTTACATTTTCAAGCTAAATTTATCAGTATTTTGTGCCTTGCTCCCTCACAAACACACAAATCAGGCCTCTCTTCCCCCTCACCTCCATTTCTAGAACTACAAATCTACGAATGCTGATGCAAGATGATTGTCTTCACATATGGAAAGACTATTTCAAAAGTGGGAGATTATTACCTGCCTTTCCAAGTCCACAAGGAATAGTAAAACAGATAAAATCTTAATATTGTAGAAACATACATTCAGTTTAGCCATTATGAAAAACTTCGGAACCATAAGTCTTGTTTGTTAAGCATTGAAACCAAATCCATATGACATTGAAAGATTTCTGGCAGAAGGTACAGAAGTTTTGCTGTTTATAAAACAGTCAGCCCAACAGTACCTTTATCCATGCCTTGCATGTAGGTCATGTCTAGGCACGATACAATAAAATAACCTAACAAGCTCTACCCTCCCTGCTCCTGTGGCAGCCACCAACATTCAGACAGCTGTACTCATGATACAGGCAGAGCTGAAGGCATGCACAAAAACAGGTATTGTGAGCTTCTGTGAAAGACCAGACAATATGAATGCATTAATGAGCAGTTATGTGTAATTTTATTACTATTATTCCAACCCACCTACTGCTACTATAGAGAACAAAAGAATAGAACAGAAATGGCTAAATCAATGAAAAAACTATTGAATACTAGTAAAAATGTACATATTTCCAAGGTCATCCTGATGCTTCTAATTGTCTCAAGGTTAGAAGATTTCACTGCAAAAACACATAAATGAAAAGAATAATAATCTCCATGCTTGTTACCAGTGGATACTATAGCTAGAAATAACAGTGCGTAACTTCAGATAAACTTTTTGCATAATTATATTTGCATGATGAAGTCCTATAAATTTTGAGAACTGACTGTCCATGTAGAATATAACAGGGTCAAGATTTTAAAGGTTATTCTTTAAAGGCAAACTCCCAATGCACACTTTGCGATTTTGTAAAAAAAAATGACACTTGTTAAAAGTGATAACAGTAAAGAATCTCTTATTTGCTCTAAGCATCCACAAGGATAGGGAAAGAAGGAATTCCTTCTTATTCTATTTCCTCCTTTATCCTGCTATATCTTGCTATGTCTTCCACTAAGATACGATCAGTTACTAGCAAGAACACTTGCTTTACAAGCATCTGAACTGCTTCTACCATCTCACATCGGCTTATGCATACAATCCTGATCCAAATTTAAAATGTGGCATTCAGATGAAGAGAAGGGCAGTAAAAGATCTTCCCAGTTACAGTTAAAATGCAGCTTATATACAGTACTTAGCATTACATTATAGCCATTATCCACAAGCACCTGTAGGAATTGTTCAATTTTTCTTAAACTTCCTTTATTTTCTTTTGTGATGAAACATAATAGTATCAGTGAAGTAAGAGGTGCAAATTTTTTACAACATTTTGAGATTCTCTACTGTGTTCTCATATACTGCACAATTAGTTACCTGTTACTTTTAGAAACACTTTGCCTACAAGGTAGAACTTGAACAACCAATGCAGGAAACACACACAAACACCAAATAAATTTTAGCAAAATTTTTGAAGCTATAGGATCGAATCCTGCTTTAAACATTGTTTATATTATGGTTGTAGCAAGTGGTTACCTGAGTAAACCAGTGATTTTACCGTACAATTAATAATATACTCTTAAGCCTTGAAGAAACTCCAGCATTTTTATTCACAACTGCCACATTCAACTTTATTACCTGAATGAGGTCGTCCCTGGACGCAAAATTTGAAACCAAGTGATTTTCCCCACTCTTTGAGTTAGTGACCGACACATAGAGCCGGTTCTCAGCTATCTCATGAACATCAGAAGGAAGAATAGATTCTATGCCCTCCCTAGAGGAAAGAAAATGCTCAGCATTACTCACACCATTATTTAAAAACCTTCCAAACACATTAGGGCTAAGCACCCCACTGCGAAGAAGAAATATGCACCCTCTCCATTTGCATTTGGAGAGCTCAACACAAAAATGACCTTACAGAAGCATTAAGATAGGTACCTAAGTGTTTTCATAAAATCATAACCAGGTGTTACAGCACCAAAGTTCAATCTTCTGACTTCCTCTGCAAATCCATAGGCAAAGTGCTTACATTTCTGGAAACGGAAAATAATAACCATGAAGATGTTTTAGTGATCGGAAGCATGTTCAACTGCAGTACCTAAAATATACTAGAGGCTAAAGCTTTAAAAAAAGTTATTAGATCAAACTGAAATATTTTCCCTTGTGTGCTTGGTTTGCAACAAGACATGCATAACGAAACGTTGATCCTTTTCTAAGGATTAATTTATAAGAAAAAAAAATCCCTAATGAAAAAAAAAAATTATAAGCTTTCACAAGGATACCACTTTAACAACCAAAGAAAGTTAAAGGCTATTTTTCTATATACTACCACTGCTAAATAATCAGTTCCCTAGACCATGCCATTACAAGAACAATCATTTAGTTCGAAGTCTAAAGCCACCTTTTATTTTAAAGTCTATTTCAGAACTTAAACCAGACACAAGTACCTTAAGATGCTTATAAGCAATAAAAAAGAAAAAAAATTACAATGATTTCTTCTCACTAATACAAAAAACAAGCTACTAACAAATATACATATTTTATTAATAAAATACTATAGAAGTATTTAATGAATGGAAAACTATGATGGATGACATAGGAAGAAATGACACTGCAGAAAACCAGGCAACAGATTCCTGCACAAGGAACCTTTTACACAAGCTGAAATGCCCAGCATTAATGACTGCAGGAAAATAGCTTGAAGTGTGAGTCATACCAACTCCAAAGGGACAGTAAAAGAATTGGTATAATTTATTTTTCAGCCGTAACATGCTGAAACAATGAATTAAGATCCTGAGCGCTTAAGACTCACTATTCAATATTTGTAATCCTTTTTTCATCCTTTCATGCAGACTTCTCTAATGATTCTAGAGACTTTGAAAAAACTAAACTCAATCTTATGCAACCTTCTGAAATTGGTACTCTATAAATATATTATACCCACATTCACCTATATAACCACATGAGAAAAAGATAGTTTGGGTTTCCTGGATTATTAGGTCCCTGAATAAAGAACAAATATGTTGATAGTAAAAAAATAAATTATTCAGTGGTTAAGGAAAGGAAAGGAAAAAAAAAAATAGAGACATGAATGTATTCTACTGAGGAGGAGGATACAGGAACCAATGAAAGAAAAACCAGGAAGGAGTTAGAGTGAGGATTAACCTGAGATCAGAGCCAGCTGACTGAAGCAGTTAAACTTCCTCACATCACTTATATGACAGAGCACTCATCTAAGTGAAAGAGAAATACAGTTCTTGCATCCACTTTCTTTATATGGCCTTTGAATAAATGTATCAAAAAAGTTCACTAAGACTTAAACCTCTTAAAGAAACAATCACTGTAAATATTTGTGCTACTTAATTTCACATTGGTTAGATTTGCACCTTTACCCTATAACGTACTTGTCATTGCCAGCTCAAAGATAAAAGTAGTTACATGCACTAAGTCTTGAATTTATTCTACATCAGGCAGTTAGGCTTCTTCTGTAGTCAATCTGCTATAGAGGCACATTCTGACACCTCTCTCTTTAAATGCAGAAGAAACCCATAAAACCCTACATAGAAGCACCTCAGACCTACTATCTCAATATTTAAGATGCTTAAATAAAGTTACGAGGAGCTAAGAGTACCGGGGAGCTGGATGAACCCAAACCTAGGGGAATGACAGAGAACTACTTTCCATACTACAAGTGCTAGGAATGGACTGTATCTAGACTCTCAATTACTGCTCTCAAAAGAGACAACTTCTTACAGCTATGAATTGTTTTAGAATTTGAGTCCTAGAAGCTTTCAACAATACATCTGCATTTTAAATTTTGACTGAGGCCGTGCTTAGAAATTGTAACTGCTTGTACTGAGATATGCAAACTTGATATCAAACATGACCAAGGTAATTTTAAAATAAACAGTCATTCATCCATAACTAAATAAGCCTCCTTAGAATTCTCAAGTCCCGTGCCTTTTCAAACAGTGACAAAAATCCAATATATGACAGAAAAACATCTGGAAACTGCCTTAGAACAGCAACAGTCAAAACAATAAATCTTCAATGTTACATTCTCTCCAAGTAAAGACAGGCTGCATTACAGCTTTGAGATTAGGAGATGAAGAAAGTCCTAATTATGGCTTGTCTAACATTGCCATCTCTGGGGAGAGGGGGGAAAAAAAGGAAAAAAATGATTAACTGATTAAGAGCTACATTTGTGGACATAAAATATTTCAAGCTAGAAATGCAGTAACAATAACGATATAATTATCCTGATATGAAAAGTTAGTTCTATCCAGTACAGAACACTGCCTTTACTTAAATTCCATGAGAATTAGAAAGTATTATTCCCACTGAGAAAAGAACTCTCAATTTTCCATTTAAACAATATAACAGAATAACTAAAAAGTACATAAAAATGGAAAGGAATAGATAGTTCATGAAGCTTTCTTTAGTTTGCAATAAAATGACAAACTTTCAAGGAAAAATACATCAGACTCAATGTAATATAGACTTAGTTTCCACAAACAAAAACTAAAAACTGTTCTAATATTTTTATGGAGAAAGATCTTTGTAAGTTGGACCAGGCTGAGAACAAGTGCTCATACCCAGAGTCTGCAATAAGCAGAAAAATTTCCTTGGGCTAACAAAGAGCTGCCATGCTCACCACAGAGGAAATTAAAGTCAGAGGTACACATTATATCAGGCAAACTTGAAACTGAACTACCAGTCAGAGGTGACAGAAGGGGAGTAATGCCTGCACAGAATACAAAGAGGTTCCACACAACAGAGTGGAACTTGCCTAATACCAAGTCATATAAGGAATGCTCCCAGGGGAGTGGGGTGGGGGAAAGAAGCCAGGGACAAACCTATTGCTGAAAGTAACAGAAGTACAGTTAATGCTGCAAGCTGAGTTCATATCCCAGCAGAAACAACCAACAAACAAACAGAAAGATCAGTGGCAAAGTAGGGTTTGGCTGGGACTATTTTTGAATCAAATGAAGTGAAATAATCGAGGCCTAGAGAAAGTTATCAAATGCTCACTGGACTGAAACATAAGTGTAACTTAGACTAAAAATCTAACAGCCTGTTTTCCCCACAATAATTAAAACTATTCAAGAAATATTAACATTTTGGCAATGCCTGGTCCTCTACATTTATTAAGGCAAAGTCACTACAGACACTTCAGGAGAGCAAAGCAGCCTTAACCTGTGGGGAAAATCAAGCAAAGAGACACCAAAAGAAACCCTAATGCTCTCCACAGAATCTTTAACATTGTAGTCATTGAATATAACCTTGGTGTCTCTGCATGACACTATATCCATGGTGAGAAAGGAGTGGCATCTCTGGAGATGAAACAACCCAGACACAAGTCAGAACAGAATGCTGTGCAGGGTAATCCTACTGGGTGCTGTTAAGGCATGGGCTGCACTGAGTCTAAAGGAGATGCAAAAGCATTTAACACTGTTCAATGAAATACAGGCAGCAAGAAAAAATTCTGAGCAGGTAGGACCTGTTTATGAAGACACACTCCATCTACCATTTTCATCTCCTTTCAGAAAAGGTTGAAAGGATGGTGCAATGCACTCGCTTAACAAAGCATATCTCTAGCCAAGAGAACAATGATTCACTGTGTAATGTATCATCATTCAGTAAATATACATTTTGGTATAATGAAGTATATCTGTTGCCTACAAATCAACATTCACACACATGAGATTTGTATTTATACAGATTAAAATATAAAGTTCATATGAAATATTTTTGTCATAAACCTTTTTGCTCATGAATCACAGATGTGGTCAATGAAAACATGATAAAAGAGTCCTGTTCCTAGCAAGTAAAAAGAAGAAAAAACAAGAAACAAAACATTTTAATAAACTGAATGGAAGATGATTATATTAAAAAATTTCCTTTAAAAATTATAATGGCCTATACCTACGAGTTTATTAATTTACCTCTATATTTTCTGGCACTGCTAACAAGACAGCGGCAGCCAGAGATCCCGCAGAAGCTCCTGCAAAAGCTTTCACATCTCTCAGTAACTTCTTACCATGCCTGTGAAAAGCAGCTGCTGCCCCCAAGTGGTAAATGCCCAGAAAGCCACAAGCCGCAAAGGACAGGTTGATATGTTTCATTTGGGCTGTGGACATAAAATGTCACAGTCAGAAAAATTTTGTGTTGCAACATACATTTATTCTTTTGGCTAACTTACCCTATCTATATAACAAAAATCAGGTTACTTTAGAACATTAAAAGCTTTTGATTACTAAATACATCAAACAATCAGCAGTTAGTTGAGTATCTCCAAACCTGAAAACAACTCTAAAATAATCCTTAGCACAAAACTCTTTTTAAAGCAATTAAAAATATATACCTTTATATACAATGTAACTACACTTTTTCACCTGATTTGCCAAAGAAATGCAAACTAAGAGTAGCTACACAACAGTGATTAAAGAACACCTTTGGAGAACAAACATTGTTAGCCACCTTTATTAAAAAGTCAAATTAATTATAAAACTGCTGGCTACTGTCTCATCATGTAGTGACAGGACTGGGAGAGTGGATTCAAACTGAGAGAAAATTTAGATTGGATATTAGGAAAAATTCTTTAATGTGAGGGTGGTGAGACTGGAACAGGTTGCCCAGGGAAGCTGTGGATGCCCTGTCTCTGGCAGTATTCAAGGCCAGGTTGGATGGAGCTCTGAGCAACCTGGTCTAGTGGGAGGTGTCCCTGCCCATGGCTGGGGGGTTGGAACTAGATGATCTTTAAGGTGCCTCGCAGCCCAGGGCATTCTATGATTCTATGATTCATACTCTCCTTACACAAGCAGAGCCTTGAATCCATTATAATTCTCTAAGAGACAAATTTTTTCTGTCATCTTTGAAACCCATTTGCTTACTAGAATTATTAATAGACAAATTTTTAAAGTAATTACTAGTTTAAAAAAGAAAACTACAAAACATATTGCTGGTACTATTAAAATAAGAAGGAATAAAAAAAACCCAAAGTAAAATACAAAGCACTAAATGTATGAAAACACACACACTCTGAAGGTGTCAAGGGCAGATTTTAAAATTAACAAAAAAACACCACAAATGGTAAGCATAAATTCAGATTATTAGGGATAGTTAATTAAATAAACAAAATAGAATGCTGTACATTTTATTAGCTCTTCTGCTTCTGCAAATAACTACTTTATGAAAGCAAGGTATTCCACAGATTATATTTTACAGATGTAAGAGATACTGCACACATTGAATTGAAAATAACCCCCTACTATACTTGGGTACATCTCAATATCAATGGGAATAGAAGACAGAAACTGTTGTATCAGTCCTGATGAAGAGAGGCAAACATATACAGCACCATATTTTTGTTATAGATATCTCTTCATCTCTGAAATGGGAAGAGCAGGAAAGATGGGGATAAGAAACAGCTTTCAAAACCACTAGATAAGACATGCTAAACCCAATTGCTTTACCACAGCATGATCAAAATCAGACCTAATGATCTAACCAGGTTTGCTATTTTACTGAACAAGAGAGAGAGATGGAGAGCATATCATAGTGCCAGGGAATATTTGGTGGACCAGTCAGTCTGCTAAAACACATAGTTTATCATCTGCACTGGAAACACTTCCATATCCACTTTTAAGTAGGAATACTTGTAACAAATCTAACACATGGTACTCATAGAAAGAACCAGAAGTTGGCTCTTGCTGTGACAATAGGAGAGAAAGGTATTTAGAACAAAGCAAGTGATAAACTGATTTACTATTTTTAAAAAGAAGGATCTTTTCATTTAAAGAAAAGTCACTGTGCTGAATAGAAGGTAAAAAAAGTTTACTCAGGATGTTACTGGAAAACAACAAACACAACTCTACTTTGATTTTTAAATTTTTTTTTAATAGAGTAGAAGAAAACTAAAACAGTCTTTGAAGTTTGATGTCACAATGGGCTTTCTTTCAGGATAGTTAAACTCTTGGGAGTTTAACCAGCTGCTGCAGCTGTCTCCATACCTTCCACAAATTAGGAGCAAGGATGCATTTGCATCACGGACCACTCTGACTAAAAGATGAAACTGGTTAAAACAACTGGATTCTTACATAGGAATGGAAGAATCAACTCCATTTCTGCCCAAAATAGACCTCAAGATCAAGAACTACTACTGTGAAGCATTACATGAAATAAGAACTATGTTTACACAGCTGATTGGTCAAAAAATATGCAAAGTATGAGTTCACAAATCCAAAGAATTACATCAAAGGGACCTATGAAATGTAACTAAGAAACACAACTGTAAGATAATAAGGTTATGTAAATAAAAATAAGTGTATGGATGCTTATGTACATGTATATGCAGATTTAAACCTTCTACAAGGCTCATACTCCAAAAAGTATTTCTCTCTGCTGGAAAATAATTAAATGATCACAAATCAAAAAAAAAAAAGATAAGAACTACAAAGAGTATCTATGGTTACAGTAAAAAATTTTAGATTAAAAGATTTTTTTTAAAAAGAAAAATTCCCAACCAATGTGGACGAAAAATCACACTTCATTGTATAAAGAAGTGGCTGGTACATTTTCTCTACAGTGAGAACAGAAAAGGAGGTTATGTGAACTGAGGAAACTATTTGAATCTCAGATCAAAAACTACCAAACATATCTGACTAAAGTCAGATATCCATGCCTCCTCTTACACACCTTCATAAGGAAACTGTAGTTTCTTATATGAGCTTTAGTCCAATTTAATTACCAGTTACTGCAAGTAACTACTATTCTCTTTGAGTGTCTGGATACATGGCACTCACTCTTTCATGTGAGTTAATTTCTTAACACTTAGATCCCATGCTTCTCTGCCTCCTTCATTTCCCTACCCAAGAGACAGAAAGAGAGATTATTGACTGAGTATTCACATCAGTCACTTGACTGACAAAAGGATTCAGTGAGAGGCAAGCACACAAGAACAAACAGCGCTAAGATTTCAAGTCAAGGAAATACTGTTCATGAATGCTGCTAGTCTCATACTCTGTGAAGAACAGACTAATTTCAAATCCAAAAAGATTAAATCAATACAATGTAAAAAATAAGGTAGGTTTTTTTTACTTTTAGTAAACAGAAGTACTTGATCGACTGGATTTGTATGGCATGCAATACAACACTGTTTTACAGATTCCCCACGAGAACCTCAAATTAAGAGTAGCAATAGCATGGCTGTGTTATCCAGACACTACATTCCTATTAATTAGGATCAATTCTCAGGTATACATTAAGTATTTGTCATATACACAAAAAATTTTGAAATTCCTCAGTACAAATGTTAATTGGCAGATGGCATTCATGCTCAAATGACAGATCCAGTGGTTACATCTAGCTGAATGACTGAGAAATGGGGTATGCACATACATCTATCAACTCTGTAAGTGGTAAATAATGAGAAGGAGAAATCATTGAATCATATTATCATTCAAGTGGCCTCTTTCCCAACCTTCTTATGCTCAAAACAGGGTCAGCTATCAGATCAAATTTTGTTGTTCAGGGCTTTACCCAGTTGTTAAATTGAAAATCTTGTAATGTTTAGCTCCTAAGTGATAGCTAGCATTTGTCTGTTGCTTGGTGAAACAATCAGGCCTTCTTTCATTTGTTTAGAATATGAAAATCAGTAAAGTATTGCAAATACTCAGCATTACAGAGAAGAAACAGACATTAATATATTCAATCAGTACTATGCATCCACCTGCAAGAAAGTGGGTAGAATGAGGCCTCTTCAACAAATCTGTAAAAAAGCACTTAACCCACAAAGGATGCAGATGAGAAAGATGATACAGATAAATAAGAATCATGTTTCTGTAAGGAACTACCTGCTTCACAGATGCAGTTTAGCAATGTTGTTTTACCTCGCAAAGAAATTTCAGAATAATCGGAAAGATAAGAAAGCATTTGTTGGATGAATGTCCTGTAAAATCAGAAAGGCAAGTATAGGAAACCAAGACACATTTAAAAGAATATAAATTTTCCCATTTCTTTTGATGCTTGCAAATATGTCGTGGCATTACTTGATTTGCAAGTTATAACTGTGTATTTCAGAGAAAGTATGATTCAAAAATGTCTTTTGTTTTGATGATCTGGTAGGTCACTGCACTTTTGATCAAAAAAAAGAATTGTATGATTATAAAAACTCCAAAGAGGAAACACAGAAATTTAATTAAGTTTACATTATGACTATTCCCTGACAATTTTTAATAGAGTAACAGGAATAGAGCACAGTCACCTGTGGACACAAACCACTTCTTTCAGCTGAGCAGAGAGCAGAAATCTTGCTATCTTAGAAATAGTATAAAACACCTGTTTCACAACACTTCAAAACAAATATTCTTAAGAGAGTTTAGCATAAATTGTGACTATTAAGGATATTAATACCTATTAACACTGTCATATTGGCATGTCTTAAGAAAATGTTTCAATGAACCTTAAAAGATTCACAAGTACATTTCAGCTGGACAGTGCACATACTATAGAGGTACGATATAAAGAGGACATAGCAAACACTTCTGCCACTGCTTTTCAAAACATGTTATCTTACATGATTGGCAAAATTCAAAATATAAAGATTTCAACTGGTTAAGGGGATAGAAATGCTTCTGTTGTCTACAAGAGAAAAAAACAGAAGCATAAGAAAAGATATGTACAAGAAGAACACTGAGGCTGTTCAATTTCATTATTTTCCATATAACACAGGAATAAACATAAACGTAAGAGTTCTCTTTAAAAGATTACCCATCTGCAGGAAAAAAAAACCCACTGGTGATTAAAAATCTACTGGAGGTGGGGGCATTCCTGTTTACTCAGCAGTATCTCCATTTTGTAATGCAAACCTTCAAGAGAACGTATGTAAGGAGACAAGGCTGTACAGAAGAATTATGATACAGTACCACACAGCTTTCTCAGGACAGGTACTGTTTTCCTGATTGTAATGCACAAGAAATAGCACAACAGTTTCTCACAGGGCTGTTTCCTGAGCAATGTAATTACATAAACATTGTACCATCCCAGTGTCTTAACCTGTTGTAACTACCTCCTGTCATCCCACTTGTAAACAAAAGCTGAAAATGCCCAAAGCAACTGAGTACACACACCTTCACAAACAAAATTTAAATATACATAGAATGCAAACGACCAAGCACCCTGAAGCACAGGAGCTAAAATGTATGAGGCATAACAGCACATCGGAGGATTAGTTATTAGCAAAGAATGACAGAACAAGCAAAGTCACAGAAAGAACTGTTTAGCTCGGCAGCACTGCTAAATTAAAGGTCGTAAGTGTAACTACTAATTTACCTGAATCAAAAATCACCACTGACACAGAAATGTGTGTTTTTTCACATTCCTGGCAGGAAAAAAAGCGCACTAGCATAACAATTCACAGCCTTCACTGAATATAAGAATTTGACAAAGTTGAAGGGAAAAACATAGTAAGTACATATCTAACCAGCCATTAAGAACCTTAACAAAATCACTAGTCTTTGCAAACTGTAACAATTGCATATAATCCCCTTAAAATTAAAAACAGAAACACATCACATGATACTAAACTTTCAAATTAAGATTCTAGACCTTGATCCTTAAGACAAGGTGTCAACAGAGGGTAGGGAAGGCTGACTTCTTCAGAAGAAGGCAGCAAAAGGTTCAATACCTTCTAATGAATGTTGTCTTCCATCACATACTCCACTGGGACTTTTTCCAACAGCTATTTTGGTTTCCTCTGCACTAGTAGCCATTCTTCTATCAACTTCTGATTGTTTATCATTTACCTTGGAAACCTACAATCCGAGAGTCAGTCATATTACTATTAAAAAGAAAAACAACAACAAATATGACATCGTTTAACAATAATTGTTAAGTCATCTAGATTAATTTCTCAGCTGCTTAGCTGCCACTAAACTAGTTCAAACCTCAATGTTCCACAACTTAGGCATGCAGCAATTTATATTTAAGATTAATTTACCTAGATATTGAAAATTCCTGCCGTCAGGATATGCCAGTGTCCAAAATGACATTTAGTTTGTGTCCTTTCCCACTATTTTTATTTATATCAACAGATTTTTTATAATCAAACTCTTAAGTTTTTATCCTCCCTTATCAATCCATTTTCTCCCCCACCTTCTGTTGCCTAACATTGCATCTGTAAGTAATTTTCCAGAGAATTCTGGTCCTATTCTTCACTAAACAACTGTCACTCTAACTAATCACCCTGTCATTTATCATGCACTACTGTCTGAAGTATAGTTTGAAGAAAATTAATGTTTCTCCCCAACTTAGAACTATTAGACTCAAAACTTCATTCTAAATATTGGTACTCCGGCACCTATTGCTGCCTGCCCCTTTACCTTGATAAATTGAAGGCATCTTCAATTCATAATTAATGCTGTCAAATCAAAAGCTTAGCTCTGCAGAGTATAAAATAAATTATTTTATCACTGTATTTATGCACATAACTTATATCTTTAGAGCATCACAGAAATACTTACCTGGAATTTAACTCTGTTATGTGGCACTCTTATAGTGCAACAGTTTGTAATTCCAATCCAGAACTGCTGAGTTTTGGGAAACATGCAACTACACAGTTGGCCTTTTTTTAACTGGAGCAACAGTATTTGAGCACTACACAGTCTTTTGGCAGTCCACATTTTCTTAAAAGTGATCCAAGTGATGTGGTAACCAAACTGATACTCTCAGAAGCTGTTTTACCGTGAAGTTACAAAGGAAGCATCAATAGGTGAGCTTGGACACCACAGAAGTACAGGCAGAAACTTTCTTCTACGCATTCCCTGTTTAAAGATATTAGGGGAAAAAAAGAGTAGTTGAAAGGTTAGTTGCACATCAAGGCCCTGATACTGTAACAAGGCTCTCCTCACACCCATCCAGCCCTAACACACAGAGGCATTGACAGCTGATTCGCTTGACAATGAAAGAGTTTTGTTCAGTAGCTCCTCTCTCTCCCTCTCACCAGCCCCCATCTGGTACCGTGTTGTTCACAACTGACCATAAAGTCAATTGCTCATTTCAGAGACAGGAAGAACTAAAATTTTTAATAACACAGAGCCCCGAGCAAACAAACTGTCCCTTAACAACGTGAATACACTGCTCCTTCTACCTCAGCTGAAAACTGTGGATCCAGCAACTTCAAAGAACTTCTTCACTAAAACAAAGTGCTGGTGTCAAGATCCCAGTTAAGAGACAGCATGCTGGCTGGTACAAAGCAAGCCTTGTTATCTTCTCTGTTCCTAAGATAGCACAGGGGTTACTCACACACCCAGTGTAAGCCTGGTTTACACCTTGACCATAAAGAAGAATGTATGGAATTGTGCTCGTTCCGATGAAAAGCAGGTTCCTGCCTGACCATCACTGCAAACAACCCCAGTGTGACCCTCTGCCGCGAGGTCTCAGCGGAACACTGCCAACTTCTAACTTAATCCCAACCAAGTAAGTGAGTTACAGGTTTTCTGTTTCATCTCGTAAACCATGAGATCAGGTCTGTGGTGCAACTGGATTTTTTCTACCTCCACTTTTGTTCAGCAAACAACCAAAACAAACAAGCAAAGCAGAGCCGAAACAGCGAGACAAGTTTTTTAAAGGTAATAAACACAGAACGTGAAGTGACAACCGCGGGGCGCACAATGCCGAAGTGCAGCCACTGCGCCTTCTAACCTTGGACACTTAGAGCAGGCGGGCGATTCCTACGCGGGACACGGCTCTTCCCGTCCCGATCATCCGCCGCCTCCCCGCAGGCCTCCCGGGGGCCTAGCGCGGCCTACACGAGGCAGCGGCGGCACTGTGCTCGCCTCGGCCCCACCTCCCCGGCAGCGGTCCCCGCGGCAGCCCCCGCAGCGGCGGATGGCGCTCGGCACCGGCAGGTCGCGGCGGGTCCCGCCCGGCCCCGGCCCAG
>NW_024580667.1:17361227-17805136 GCF_017639235.1 Corvus kubaryi | reverse complement strand
GTGCCGGCGGGACCGTCCCGGCCCTTCCGGGGGCTGTCGCTGCTGCCGTGTGGGCGGGTGTCCGCACCCCCAGCACCGCCCACCGCCCTTGTGCCGGGCCGCCCACCTGTTGGTGACAAGGTGGCCTCAGGGTAATAAAGATTATAAAGATTACAATTTTTTCTCCCTTTTTCTTTTCTTTTCTTTTCTTTTTTTTTGTGTCAGTGTTTCCGTTTTACTAAGGTGAGTCCACTCACCCCTCTGTCAAGCGAGAGCCGGAGCAAACACGGCACCCAGATTCAAAATGCAGATGGATCCTGCAGCCAGCAGTGGAGGAAGAGGACATGCCGAGGGAGGGCAAAGATGCTTGTGGGACAGAAGTGTAGATGTGTGAACTTTCCCTGGAGTCTGACTGGGGTTCGAACTAAACTTGTGAAAAAACACTATGTTAGATTTCACACAGATTAGTCTCCTTCACCTGCAGCATCCATTATCCTTGCTTTTTTCTAGTATCTGAGAGATACTAGGATTTGGGATAGAAGGAGGTGCAGCTGTGTTGATGGGATCTTGGCACCTTCTGTTGTCTACAGGGTCTCTTCAGCTTAGCCAGCCTTTCAACTGCTAAAGAGCAATAGTTACGAAACAGAGCCCTGCCTGTCTTACAGCAATGACACTGTCTTGAGGAGTTACTGCCTGCTCATTTCATCATCCTGCACTCTTTTCCCATGTTTACAGCATGAGCTTTTAGATGAGAATGCCAGATGAGCCCTAGTGGTGAAAAAAATCTTGCTTTAATTACAGCCAGAGTTCTAATTTTTAGTGGTCAGTACTATCATTAAGACCACACTTGCATCTAAATTCATACTTGGTTGACAGCTGTGGCAAGTCACAAACATGTCAGGAGGAACCTTCTTATTCTTTTAGATGCGGACTCAAGTACATTAGTTAGCCTCTTGTTCTTTCTGTACTGTATCTGATCTATTAATGAATTGGAAAATGTGTCATGTAGATGAAGGTTTCCGAGTTGGTGAGAATGAAACCTTTAATCCAGGATAGTAACAAGTATAAACACAGCAAGTCATTACAAAGGACAGCAAATGAGATGGTGTCTCAAATTATAGCAGCTGGCACTCAAAGTCACAGAATTGTTGGGGTTGGAAGGAACCTCTGGAACCCATCGAGTCCAACCCCCTTGCCAAGCCAGATTTACCTGAAACAGGTGACCCAGGAACACATCCAGATGGCGTTTTCAGAGAGGGAGACTCCAGAACAATCCTGGGCAGCCTGCTCCAGTGCTCTGTCACCCTCAACATAAAGTTCTTTTCAAGCTGAGGTTGAACTTTTTGTATTTTAGTTTCTGTCCATAAAAGAGAAACACTCGTGTCTCCTTTGGCCTTTAGACTTCTTAAGGGCATTGAGGTGCTGGAGCATGTCCAGAGAAGGGCAACAAAGCTGGTGAAGGGCCTGGAGCACAAGTCCTGTGAGGAGTGGCTGAGAGAGCCAAGGTTGTTTAGCCTGAGGAAAAGGAGGCTCAAGGGGAGACCTTATCACTCTCTACAACTGTCTGTAAGGAGGTTGTTTCCAGGTGGGGGTCGGCCTCTTCTCCCAGACAACCAGTGACAGGATGAGAGGAAATGGCCTCAATCTGTGCCAGAGAAGGTTCAGGTTGGATATCAGGAAGAATTTCTCCATGGAAGGAGTTGTTAAGTGTTTGAATAGGTGGCCCAGGGAAGTGATGGAGTCAGTGTCCCCAGGGGTGTTTAAGGAAATTCTGGATGTGGCATTCAGTACCATGGCCTAGTTGACACATGGTGATGTTTGGTCAGAGGTTGGGCTCTATGATTTCAGAGGTCTTTTCCAGCCTAATTGATTCTGTGATTCTTTGGCCCCCTATCTCAACTCAATCTACTCTCTCTCCCATAGCTAGACATGATCAGACCCTTATCCTCCAAGTGTCAAAGCTTATTTCATCTGCTGCATTTAGATAAATCAATCTATATTCAACCTTTTTATAGCATGACATACATTTTTCATTCTTTGTTCCTTTAGTTGTTCTTTGTAATACCTTGAAATTGTCTTAAGAATAAAATGCACCAAGGAAAGCTTACATGAGTTACATAAACGTTTAAATGGCTTTACAACATGGTGTTTGTCAGAACAGGTATTTTGGAGCACCCATATAGTTAAGGAAGAAGGCATTTAAAATTGTGTGTAAAATCATTTCCCAAAACACACTAAGCTACAAGAGCAAAGGGGCTTTCAGTAACAGCACTTTAACTTAGTTATATATTTGGGCAGCACAATTAAGCTGGTTAGTGATGTGACTACTGTACCATGTCTCTGTCAGTAAGACTGAATTCTTACTTCAGAAATTTGAGGCCCACATGGAAAATAAGAAGATAGATAAAGACAAAAACTGAGGGTCAAACTTAACTTAAAAGTCTTTTATTACTGACACAGATGTGTGTGTAATTCAGAGGTAGACATGTAAAAAATATGTCTCTTTTCAATAATCTCTGCATAAAAATTTTTAATGGGGAGGATGCAAGATTCTAGTTATGGATAGATGTTGTTAAAGGATTTAATGCAGTTTTTTGTGATGCTAATTCAAATAGGCCTTTATCCAAATCCTGATCAGTGGATTCAAATGTTCAAGAAAATGTAATGATTTATGGCATTATATTAAGATTTATGGCAGAAATGTATAATGGTGCATCACAAGGAAAAGGATAAGCTTTTTTTTATAGGATAAGCTTAAGAATAGTGATGAGCAACTGGTAAAAGCTATGGGTTTGACTGGTGACCACTGAAAACTTATTCCTTTCCTTATCTCCCCTGTCACCTTCATCTCAGTGCTAAAATAGAGTGGGACTCCCTCTGTCTAGAAGTCCATGCAAGTGTCTGTGCCTGAGGATACCAGGTCCATGGCTCAATAATCTGAGGAAAATGCTAAGTTGAAGGGGGAAAAAAAAAAGCTGTCAGAAAGTCTGAAGAGGAGATTCAAGTGAGATGAAAAAGCTGAAATTGCAGACAGGATAAGACAAGAGAAAGCACCGACATGGGCAAGTATAAAATCATCAAGAAAAAACAGGGTGTCTGAGGAAGGCATGACTGTGGCTGTGCTCCAGGGAATGTAGGACCTGCCCCTTCTCCTTCCTGACTTTTGCCTGCCTGGCTAGCAGAGACTCTGCTTATGTCTTATAAAAGGTGGTAAGCACATTAATGCCTAACCCAGTAGTGATCATTTGGGCATGATAACAAATAAATAGTTTTTGTACTTCTGAGTATGTCCTGCTCGCAGAATCACTTTGTGCTTGGCTAAGGTGTCCGAAAAGGGACACAAAGAGGAATGATTACAGGACACAAAAATTGACAGATAAAGCATATGTGGGAATTGTACCTCAAAAAAGTCAGCTCAAAAGAAAATGTGTGCTCCCAGATAAAACAAAAATGGGTTTGGAGGGAGACTGGTGACCCTTGATCTGGCCAAGAAGCCAAGCAGAAATTTAAAGGAAAATATTTTTAATAAGGAAAACCACAAAACAAAACAAAGGTTCAATATTGCCAAGGGATTCATTTGGGAAAAATAATCAATGAAAAAACTCCAAGGAATCATTATAAATCTGCAAATATAAAGCAGATTTTTGTCATATGTTGAAAATTGTCTTTAGAAATTTCCTAGTAATCTTATGACCTATTGAACACAACATGGGAATATTTAATGAAATTGTGAACAATTACAGCAGGGGTAGTGGGTTTGCATTTTTGTTCTTTTTTTTTTTTTTTCTCTTCTGTTTTTACTTGACTTTATCACAGCTGAAACCACAGACAATGAGTATTTTTTTCAGGCAATCTAGAATTGCTCTTGTTTCTTTAATAGCCCCCAAATAAAGGGGGTTTTTGCATCCCAAAGGTATGTATGTTATTTGATATTAAGAGTTATTTTCCATAAATGTCCATATGGCTCATAAAAGGCCCAGCATTTTTTTTCCCTTGTTTCTTCTCATATAACCTGACAGTTTGATATTTTCACTCTCAGTTTTGGACATCTTGGGTGGGATTTGTCAAAGGAATGCAGGCGTGGGATACAGTCTAGACATGGGTATTTGAACTAGTCATTCTAAGCTGCTTCAATGGTCAATGAAGAGAAAACGACACTTTTTGAAAGGAATTATTTTCAACATAAAGTACACTTTTGAAATATGTTAGATGCATCATTCTCTAAAACTGCTTATTTTTCTTTAGTGACATTGAGGAAGGTCTGAGAAGACCACCTCAGAGGTAAATGATTGAAGTTTTGCAAAAGGAGCCTCTGTCCTGGCAACAGTGTAGACTCTCTTGGCTGCCAAATGCTGAGTCTGCCATCACTTGAAATTCTGAGGTGAGATGAATTACTGTCTGGAATCCAGAGAGCAAAACCTGAAACCATCCATTAAAAAGAAAACTCAGTCAGAAAATGGACACTATAGAAGGGGAATGGCTCAGTGCTTTTAAGTCACTCCATCTGCTCACAATTTGTCTCATTTCATTTCCTAACACATCATTTAAAGTGTCTACTTTTGCATTTCATCTTTTTCCTCTTGTCACAGCCTTTGTGGATGCCTGTGTTCAGGTTCACAGCTGCCATGCCCATGAAGAGGTTGCCCAAAAAATGTGGATGCTCCATCCCTGGAACTGTTCAAGGCCAGTTTGGATGGGGCCCTGAACAACCTAGTCTAGTGGAAGCTGTTCCTGCCTAGGGCAGGGGGGTGGAACTAGATGGTCTTTAAGGTCTCTTGCAACCCAAACCATTCTTTGATTCTGTGATTTCGTTCCCCTGAAAATTCTTTTGGAGATGTTGGTTTGTTGTTTCTTCTGTTAAATACAAGCTACTGAGGTTCAGCACAGGAATGAGAAGAGGTATATTTGTAAACAGCGAGAGGACCTAATCATCAGTATTGATGTGTAGGCTACCATTTCTTTCCAAATTCTAGTTTGATATGCAAAAAGGTAAGGTTTTTTGCATCTTTCACAGTCCCTAATACTCCAGCTTTAGGAGATTGATAAGTTACTACATTTTTGCCTGATTTCCTATGAAATTACCTTTATTTTTTTTCCCACAGTCCTGTACCAACTTTGCAGAAGTAATTTTTATGTGGCTTGGTAAAGATTTCAAAATCTTTATACTATTGATAAGTTCCCTGTATTGCACAAAGTGTTGTATATTCAGTTAGCAGGAGTTAATATTTTTCATGTAGTTTTTTTTAGTCTTCTTGCCATCTCTCCTCTTTTGAGCTATTATCTCACCTTTCCATTGTTTTATCTTGCCTTCTTTATATTTTAGATGTTAAAACTATTGAATGTATGTACAATGGCAATGATAATAACTGTGCTTACATCGTATCTGTATATAAGTATTTCCCACATATCCACTACATTTAGCATGAGACGTTTCTAAAAATAGTGCTGTTTGTAACAACATTTGTCTTTTGGTGACTCATTAAGCAAATCATCACTCAGTTTATTTTTTGTCATTTGCCTTCTATCAATTTATTAGTCTTTGTTAAGCTTTTGTCCACATAGGAACTGTAAAGAAAATTAATCTAAATAAACTAATGGTGTGAGTATAGAGTGAATTATTTAGGCCCCATTAATTCTTTGTAGCTACTGATTCAGAATCAAAAAGGTCTTAGCTGAGTTTGTAGACATAAAAAATGTTTGGATATTAAAATAGAGCTCTCAAGACATATTAAAGCATTTTCATCTTTGTTTTTTATTTCTATGCATAAAAAGGTAAAAAGAACAGGTAAGACTTTGATTCCAGTACTTCGATGGGAATTTGACCTTTGAAAAAATTGCAAAAAAAAGTGTTTGAGGTAAAAGACAGACTCTTGAGATTACTTCAGCTTTTTTGGGGGAGATTTTTAATCTTCCTATGACCTGTTATCTCCCCTCCATGTAGGGGAAGCTCCCCTTCAGCTTTGTATTTCCATTTGGTATGTGATGAGTCCACATAGCCTCAAAGGGCTCACAAATTGTATTCCGCAACTGATGGGATGTGTCCACTCTTCACCATGTAACATAACTCAAGAGCACATAATCTCTTTCTACTCTCTACAGATACTAATAATTACACTATCCTTGACATTTAACTGAAATGTCTTCTTTTCTGTCTGAAACAGCACAAGACTGCAAGAAAGGTATTTGTTGATTTACCACGACAAAATACTCTTTTTAAAATATAAATATATTATATTATAGATTATAAATATATATTTAAAAAAATAACCTGTTCACAGGAAATTATGGCAAGTTCAGTGCAAGACAAGAAAAATGACTGAGCAGGACAATAGAAAACAGCTTTGAGCAACTGAATAAGAATTTCTATAGACAAAAGGCAAGAGAAGACAAAATTATCTCATTACCAATTCATATTTTGATCTGTCTTGGCATATATAGTGTTGGGTAATTTTTTAAAATATCAGATTTGTCTGTTCTGAGTTCTGCTGTGGCTCCAGTGCTGCTTCAACTCTATATTTCACTTCATATTTTATGCTTTTCTATTTTAACTTTACGAGCTAATATCATCTCCATCACTGTAAAATGTGTAAAGGACATTATTGATAATTGGCAGTATCATTAAAAGCTATTGAACAACATTTACATGAGGCAAAAACTTGTTAATTGAAGCTTTTTTTACATTACTATAGTACATAAAGATCAGATTTGATTTGAAGTCTATCATAGAGTGAAGCCATAAATATGATGAGTTTGCATTACCTTTTCTTTCTTAGGAATCTACCACGAGTCTCTTAGAATGACTGCACTTTTATAGTAATTACCTGGTTAAATTACTTCTAGTTCTAGTAATCGACACATGTACATAAATACAATATAGTCATATAAAAAATAGTTTAAAAAAGGGGGCAAAGTAGATGTGACATTTCAGTCCTTCAAAGCAACCTGCCTGAAGTTCATGTGCTGAATGATTTGTATATGTCCTCCACTTCCCAACCATGACTCCAAGATAATAACCATTACCAGACTCAAAGAAATTTAGTGAGGTACTGAAGCCAGACAAAAAAAAAAAAAAAAAAATTGTGAAATATCAACAGTTTAGTAATGTTTACTTTAAACTACCTTATGTCTCAAAAAATGGAAAATTGAATCTGCCACTCTGAAACATCTTTGCTAATCAAGACTGCTGTAGTAATATTTTCTGACAGATTTCACTGAATTTTCATGAGAGATAAAGGTGAACTAAGTGATTATTTTGATAATTCTGTCTACCAGGGGATCAAGATTTATAGACAGGGATTTTGAGAAAATGTTATCCAGTTTTCTGCCTTAGTATATCCTGAAACAAGTGGGAAGCTTCCTGCTGGGGAATATAGGGATGATGAAGGTATGACAGTTTAAATCAGAATTGTGTGAAAAGGATAAAAGAACATTCTGCTTCCATGAATTAACTTATGTTGTTTTGATATTGTTTTATAAATATTTCTAGGATGTGAATTTTAGACATAAAAATTCATGTTTAGTCGTATAATTTTTCATCTCCTTTATGTGAGTTTGACATGCGAATTCAATTCAGTAGACATTTAAATAGCTTAGCTCCAACAGAAACTGTGGAAATATACCTATCCTGAAATAGCTAATTGATGAAAAGCTCATCTGAGTTGAAATCTGTTCCAGATGGGGCAGAGCTGCATCTAGAATGAAGACCATTATCTAAATATGAAGTCACTTGGTGGGAGGCCACTCTATACTACCAGAAATGCCATCCGGAGGATTTTTTCTATGAACTCTTCATTTGAATGGTTTTGCTCCTGTAGGTAGAAAAAGAATTGTTTGAGAAGTTCTGATGTCCTTGCATGTCAATGCTATCTGACTATAATTTCTTGCTGTGTATCCTCAGGAGCCTTTGCACCAGCTTGATAGATAATGCATAAGGAATATCATGGGGTTTTCCACTGTAGTGCGGGAAAGGGTCAAGACTTCCTGAATCCAGGTTGCATGTAGCAGCAAGCAGCAGGAGCTGCCATTGAATGTCTCTGACTCTGCTTGTTTGGAATCCCAAGCAGGAGCAATGAGGTCTGCCCATGAGCTAGGAATTTGCACTTCTCAGCCCAGACCCTTCTCATACCAGGGCAGGGCTTGTCACTTCTGTAAAGCCTGTGGGAGACTGGAGAACTTCGGGAACAATAGAATAATTTCAGAGTGCAGGAATTCTTACAGGTGAAACGAAATTAAAAATATTTCTTTCCTTAAAAGCACACTTTAAAATATCATAGTACTTTCAGTGCAATTTAGTGTAACAGCTTTTAAATGCTATAGATAGTTCCTGGTGACTTTTGGCATCAATGTGTTCTAAGTGCATGATTTCTGAATATGGATAAATATTGGGATATTTTGCTCTGAGTACATGGCAGTCATCCTTTTTAATATGTTTTCACATTTGATAGTAATTCCATTTCCAACTTTTGCCTGAAATGTTGTAACCTGGACGTGACCTTCATGGAAAGAGGGAGTGATACCTCTCTGTTTAAATCACTGTATACCCTGACTGATGTTTTGATAGGAGTTAGACCTTCTGAAAGGAATAACATTTTCCAGTTGGTGTTTATTTATAATTTCATAGTTGTCTTCATCTGTATGAAGACACACTTACTGGTTTGAGTAGCTTTGTTTATGATAGTCCCATGTTCAGATTATATGTGTGCGACTGGAAGTTTCTTAAGTGCAAGTTGTCAGATACTGAAACGCTGTAAATTCATCATGTGGCCATGCAGGCTTTGCACTACAAAAAGGTTAAGTTTGTTCAGCAAAAATCTGTGCCATTCTTGCAACTACCTAGGGAAAAATCTTCTTTTTTTGCATTACCGTTTTTACTAAAAGTAATCTTAGTACTTTTGTCTTTGGGCTTTTTTGCTACAAAAGGATTTTGCTTATCATCCTTTAGATTCTGATTTAATAAATTTTAAATTAAGATGAACAGACTGTATTTTGACAGTTTCTGGATATTTATGCTTTCCAATCTGGTGAATCCAGGAGGAAATAATTGTTATCTTATAATCTTGAATTGTACAAAATGAAGAAATTTGCATATTTTTGACTCAGTGAGTTACAAAAATCCTCAAATGGGATAACCCTCTATAATTTTGTCCTGCTTCTGGAATAGCTCAAACTGTGTGGTAATGTTCTTGGGATAAATTTGATTGCAGGTTTGCATATCTCCATTGTATTTTCCTTTTCTGTACAATTAATCTCTGTCTGCCTATTTTAAAATGTGTAAAATGGGAAAACTTTTATGACACTATGAATTTTAAAGACAAAAGAGAATCCAAACTTTGAAGAAAAACAGAACTGAGATTAGGTTGTAAACCTTAATAAGTGGATGTCTTAAAAAATTCTCCCTTAATAAGAAGGTCAGCTAAGAGCAGAAATAACAGCATTTATTTAATTTTGGATGTCAGAAGTTGATCTGGGTATGACACAGTGTAAGACTGTAGTAGAAGGAAGGAAAGCTGATTTACTTGAACATATGACCTCAGGGCTACATCACTGGATGTTCTGAAAGGGTGTAACTGTGCATAACCCTTACTGAAGTTTCACTTTTCTCTGTTTTTATATTTTGAATTAAAATTGTGTATAATTATAAATTAAGACAAGGAAATGTTAACATGGAACTAGATTTCTAATTTTTAAGAAATTAACAAACTCCAGAAGGCCAATGCTCTTTTATCATACTAGAGCAAGAGTTGTTCTTATGCCAGTTATTATCTTGTAGCTGCTCAGTCTCAATATTCTGTATTTATAAAGCTAGAGTGAAACATTTTCTTTAGTGTTCGATTAATTTTTAGCATTTTCAGTCAGAAAGAATGGATAGATGCCTTTAGTCTAATTTCACTCAGATGTGCTGCATTTTTTTGCTGTTTTTTTAAGAAATGTAGTTAAGCGTCTTTCCTCTTTCAGCTACCGAAATGAAACAGCTCTTGAGCTGTTTGTAAGCAACAAATCAACACATATGACTTTTTCAGCTGTGCCCTATCTATTGTCAGTATGTTGTAATTACTTCATGGAGCTTCTATTTAACATACTTGCAGAGTTTAACAAGGTAGGAAGCATGACACTTAACTAATACAATCAAATATTACCAGCCAACAACTGTGAAATTTCCTTGCTTTTTCTTTTTATGACATGCTTCCTTAGTTAAGCATGCCTGTGAGCAATTTCCTCAAATCCATCAGATTACCTAGTTTAACAGTGCACTTGGGATAGACCAGCAGTCACTCTAATCACACCACCATAGCTGCTGCTGAGGGCCACCAGGCCCACCCCTGGGTGTCAGATTCATGTTGTCTCCTCAGTCTTTCCAATTGTCTGCTACATACTCCCTGTCTGAAACCTGTCAAAGAGGGATGAGCATCCATTATTTGTCAAAATATCTTCTGCAGGATAATGGTAATCACATAGCCAGTGGGTTTTCCTTTTGTCTCCTGTTTTCTACGTTATGAGTTGTTTTTGTTGGTTTGGGTTTTTTTTGGTTTAGGGTTTTTTTCTGTGATTCAAACAATGTTTTGCAATTAGCAGGGGTTTTGGAAATCATGAGTTTGTCAGATGAGATGCTTCCTCAAAGGGCTAAAGAAAATGCCGTGGAGAAACAGAGGATCTGTTATACCTGCAGGGGGCATTGCAATACAAAGAAAGGAGCAATGAAAGCTTCCAACCAATTTGTCCGATAACATTTTATGACACTCGACTGCCAGGTTTGGAGTCTTTTTTTGTCTTCTCTTTCAAAAAGTGTCAAGTTGTTTTGAAGATATTAATGAAGTTTTTTCCTAGTGGTTTTAAAAGAAGTTTTAAATTACATTTGGAAGGTTATTTTTCCATGTTTTTTGCACTTACTGATACTGATGAGGAGCATTGGGATAATGGTATTAAAATAGGACATAAAATGCCAGTAATTTTTTCAGTAGTATAGAAAAAGAGTTTGCAAATGATCCATTAATAGCATTTAAACTTTTTCACTAGTTTAATGAGTCTAATTAATCTGTAAATATTATTCATCTCTCTCCATTTTTTTTGTACCAGTAATTTTATATATTAAAGGCAATGAGTCATGGCATCTAAGCTGGCCAGCAATTCTAATATAAAATCTTATCTGTTATGTTATGCACGTATATGAGAGTATATCTTGGATATCTTGTTGTTCCTCATAAAATCCATTGAATATATCTTTGTTGAAGTCTTGTCTGTAGTAGATTTTTATGGTTTTATAATCTATGTTGAGTGCAAACAAACTGATATGTAACTTCTGCTTCACAAATGATAGAAGGACACTTATAGACATTAACAGTGGGAAGTATGGAATCACTCCTAAGGTAAAATATGTACATATATTTCTGTATACAGAAGAATATGATTTTCTTTGTCAACCATACCTCAACCTTTCTCATCTTCTCAATTAGGGAGAAGCAGGCAAAAAAGCTGTATCTGTCAGCAAAAAAGGAAGGTGACCAGACTTGAGAGCTGTCACTTGGAAGAAAAAGATGATTAGATGGAGCTACTAACCATTCATAAGGAAAAGACTAGCCAAACCCTCAAGTACATTAGAGTGGCTGTTTTTGTAACTGCAGGATTGACAGTAGTTCTATGCAATTTCTGCTTATTTTACTCCCTTTCACTCCTAAAGTGACATTTTTTGTGTTTCTTGCCTTCTCCCACTAGCAGTCATGTTGTAATGAATTACAAGGTTTAGTTGCAATGTGATTTATGATAGCAAACTGTTATTTTTTCAAAATGAATTCAGTCATCTTTTCAAATTTCTTTGGGTTCCATTATACCAGGGGGAAATGGAAGACCATTTTTTTGGTAAAGTATTCATAGATTAGAGGCTTAGCTGAGAAGACATCATTTTATTTCCAGGATTTATCATCAAAGTGCTTGTGAAAGCTACTGATCTGTTGGCTGCTTCTTTATAGTCTTAAAGATTTGACACCATGTTCCTGATATTCTGCATTTTCTGATAGATTCCCTGCATTGCAATAAGCATTGTGTTCTTGCAGCAGATCCTTATCTCTAGCTTTGTCAAAATTGAGTTCAAGGCCATTAACATCCACTTACTATATTTTTTCCTGCATTAGTGTTTCAGTACTTTTGTTGCACTTTCTGTCACATTGTAAAAAAAAAAAACAGTGATCTGGTTTTTACCATTTTCTTCTCGCTTTGACATTGTTCTAGGGAAAAAAAAAAACCAGCATTGGAGTTGAATTACTCTTAGGCCTGGTAAACCGCTCTAGTTTCATATAATCGCCTCAAAAAGGAAAATACTTTATCCACGCTAATAAGGTGACATTATCTATTTCAGATGTGCATTTAATTTAGACAAATTTCTTAACTGACATAACTTCCACATTTTTTAAGCCGGTTGTGGAATTTTCTTACACATTGCCTCACAAGTTTATTCAAGCAAGGCTGTATTCTATGTGTAAGTACTTAGTCATCTGTATTACATTAATAGCACTCTAGAATGAAAGCAGATGTATTTTCTTTATTCTTAATGGAGCAACTGATAATTCTCATAGTTGTAATTCTCATAGTTGTAAATGCGATCATGATCAAAAGTAGGTTTTTATGATTATTTTTGAGGTATCAGTTCTAAAATGAGAAAAATGAAGAAGGTTCTCAATAGCATTCACCAAATAAAAGCTAATCAAATAGTGAACAATATGAAGCAGTTTAATTCTTAATTAGCTAAAGATTTGCTTGCTTGATGTGGACACCACTTCTTATTGATGCAATAATGTTTGTGCTTGGGAGGGCACACATACTGCTAAGTTCCTTAAGATGACAGAGAGAAGAGTCATCACCTCTTGACACATATTTGTTATAGTTTCCCTTTTGGCCTAGGAAATGTTAAAGGTCAGGACTCTGGCATCCAGACTGAATCCCAAGAATTCATACTTGAAATTTTGACTTAAAATACATTTTCCACATTTACCACAATTTGAAAACCTTTGCAAGGGTTATATGAATAAGATAATTAGTTCTTTTTTCTTAGAGACATTACAAAATCCGAAAGCATAGAAATTATGGACTAGAAGACTGCACATATACATTTGCTTATTTCCAGTTTGTACAGTTTTGAAGGGTTTTAGCTACTCTTTTCTCCTTCCATAACAAAAGGCTGACAAAGACATATCAAAAAGTGGTACAAAAAAGTGAAGACAGAAAATTTGTATCTTGATATCAACAGTGTTTACTCATAAGTTACATAACAAATTCTTCAATATTCAAATTCTTTCACTAGAAAAGGTGTATTTCAAAGGTACACAGATCAGGAAAGATGATTGGCTTGGGACAGTAAAAAAGTAGTTCCTTTATTACTGAATGCAAAAGGAATCTGAAAGCTTATTTTATAAAATCATCATGTCCTTGGTTAACCATAAAATATTTGATCACTTGATGCAGAGCCAGATATGTGCCTTCCTTGCCCTAGTCACAGGTGGTAAATACACAAAGGCAGCTGTGGATTTAATTTTCTAGTGACAAGTGGTTTGTTACTCCTAGATATTGCTCTTGTATCATGTATACATAGAATAACAATGTCAGACAGAAACTTTGGAAAAGTTGGCTAAATTTATAAACCTGGAGTTGACCAGATTAAACTGGTTTAGTTTGAATAACTAAAATTCCCCTATCTTAATACTGCCAGGACTCTGGGACAGGTACCTTAGTACCATCACACAGAAAGATCTCTTGCATTCAAAAATTCAAAAATGTCCCAGATGAGACTGAGCTATGAATCTTACTGAAGTTGTTTCAAACACCTTATTTAACAAATTCCATACCATTTCTATTGCCAAGGACCCAAGAATTTGCCACAGTGGAGAAAACTGATTTTCTGTGGTGTTTGTTACAGGTAGCACCTTGAAATAACTACTCTGTCTTGGTGGTAATCACAAGGCAGTCAGATCCTTAGTTCTGCGAGTTTTCCACATGCTGTGGAAGGTAGCTTTCCTTCCCAAGGTAGGGACTTAGCAACTCCTGTTTCTTTTCTTCATCTTTTGTGAGAATTCAAGACAGACTTAATGCTGGAAAAGGGACTCTTTGTGCCTTCAGCCAGACTCAGCACACTGAGTTTATTACTTCCTTGCTACGCTGCATTGCACTAGGTGGTGGTGGAAGCCAAAAGAATATCTCTATCTCCATTTGTTATTATAAAATAGCCTAGTAACTTGGCTGAAGAGAAAGAACATATATAAAAAGAGCATTTTACACCCACAAACTTTCTACTGAAAGACTTCCTGTTGTTTTTGTATCCTGTCAATAGAAGAAGTCTTCAGGATTTGATAAAGTTCAGAGGACTGTACATGTGACTGAGCACTGGAACAGGCTGCCCAAAGAGGTGCAGTCTTCCTCTCTGTAGATATCCAGAAACTGTCTGGATTAAATTCTGTTCAATGTTCAGGGATGACCCTGCTTGAGCAGGGAGGTTGGACCAGATCGTCCACTGTGGTGCCTTCCAACCTTACCAATTCTGTGATTCTGTGACCTGGCGTGAGGAAAGGTGAGAACTACCAAAGGCTTGACAGGGTTAGGACATGTCAGATCAGGAGAAATAGAGAAATTCTTTCTTCATCCTAATCTCTAAGGCAGGCATGGAATCAAGGAAATTAATCATTCAAAAGATTCTCAGGCACATAATTGTTACCGCTCTCTTGGTGAAAGATATTAATTTGTAGTTTGGTGCTGATGACAGAGACAAGTACAGATGTTCCTGGCAGGCCAGCACCTTGTATCTTAGACCACAACAGAAGGTAACCCCAGACTGCACAGTTTTGACTAATAATTTCTAGGCAACTAAGCCCTGCAGTCCATCAAATTCTCCCTCATTCAAGGAGAGAATAATAGTGTATCCATTTTTTTATTATATATATTTTAAAAAGAATCTTCATTCGTTTCTCTGCTCTTCTTTTCAGTTTTCATTTAATCCATTCCTTAGTGTACATAAAGCAGGATCCTTTCTCCCAGATGGAGTATTCCTTGCTGAAAGAGCCTACTGCCATGGTGCATAGTAGTGGAAACGCTTCAGTGGATCAGGTACAGGTCCAAGAGCCTACAAAGTACTTCCAGGAAATCTGAGAGGTTGTGTTTGGTCAATCACTTTTCAAGGTAGTAGTGATTCCTCCATTCCACCAGGAAAAGAAAGAGTAATTTGTAACCAGAAAGTTGAAATGTATATTGCAAGGGGATTTCATACTTTGATAGGAGACATGTAGTCCTCCCTCTTAAAAATATAGCTAGATACTTCATAAGATAAAAAAGAGATTTCTCTTGTTCCTGGAATATGTAGTCTCTTATTGGCCTTAAGAGCCTACTCTAGAAGGAGAATTAATTATGATCACATTTCCAAAACACATTCTTTAAACTTATAAAACTCTAATAGCTTTGTAGTATTTGTCTTGCATGCTAAGAATTTATGTACTATCAACTGGTGACAATTTTCATAAAAAAAGAGCTGGCTTATGACAGGCATATTATGGATAAGTTTGCCTGTCTGTGACTTGATCTTATATTTTAAAACTGCAGCTATTTCCTCAGACCGTGAGGGACAGACACAGAAGAATACAGTCAGTTTGTGACTATTGAGTAGGAATAGGGTATTCAGAAAAACAGGATGATCAACATGCACATATTTATATGAATGGTGTCACCTTTCCAATCTAATTTCAGGAAGACTTTCTTTTCAGAAAGGAGTTAAAGCTTACTGATTACTAGAGACAGACATTTTGGCAGTCCCAACTCATAAAAAGCATTTCTTAAGGATAAAATCACAGAAATAGCAAAATTAGTTGCATTATTTTTGGTTGAAATGATGAAAAAGTCCTTGTTTTTGAATCATACAATTCATGTTATAAAAATATTTTACACACCACAGTTAATTTAGAGAAGTGTTAGTTTCTTTGCATTGTCTAACTTTCTAAAAGACTTCTCAGGATAATGGTCTTTATTAATGTTGATCACATATCATACATATATGAAAGAAGAGAAAGAAATTTCCGGTTAGGATATGACTGATTACATTTGGAAGGTGTATGAACTGTAATGGCATTTCTTCTCTGAGATTATTTTCACTAAATAAAATATGTCATTCTGTTCCAGAGAACTGAAGTTCTTATGGACATTTAGGCCTTTATAGGCTTTGCTATTGAACCAAGTGAAACTGTGGAAGTTTTGAAATATATTAAGGACTTAAGACTTCTGTATTCAAGTAACACTGACCTTTCAATTGGCTGCCACATGACAACAATTTTTTTGTCATTTTAAACTTGTGGTCATATCCTTACCACTATTTCAGCTCAACATAAACAATGTTGATAAATAAAAGCTGCATCTGGCAGCTGTTATTTAACATGAATGATGTTGAGAACCCCTATATCCACCTTGAGTCTTTTTCCAAAGTGCTGTCTTAGATTCTCAAGGCAATATCATGTGCAATAACTTTTGTCCTTGAGAAAGAAGGAAGTCATCTGGCTGCTGTCAGAGAACCCCGCAGAGATCAAGGCAACTGTTCTCTCTTATCCATGTTTAGTTACCTGAAACATCCCAAATAGTCAATTCCTATTGTCAGAAGACATACTCCCTCAGTTTCTTTTCCTAACAGGTTTTATGGTTAGGGGGCAGCCAAGGGAAGTAACCGGGAACTGAAGGTGGAAACAGCAAGTCTGGGCCCTCCATTATGAGAGCCCCATGCCACAGCACCCAGTGGGGAAGCAGAGCTGGGGGTGGTATGGTGACCACGACCAGCCCAGAGCTGTGTGTCTGTCCAGCACATCCAGGTGGGTTGAGACTTTGTTGACATCCTGATGTTCCTGAAGGGCTAATCCATTTGAAATATGTGAACGTGTAATACATGAGCCCTAGTTAAAGTGAAGTTGGTGGACTCTAAGGGTGGACTTCACTGTGCAGGAACCCCCCAATTTCTCATGCTCTCATGACCTCCAGCCACTCATGCACCGCTGCTGTTCTTGGGAACATTTCACAGATTTAGCAGCTGTACTCTTCAGGTTGGTAACTCTTTTTTCTCATGACCCATCGACCTTTGGGTCTTCATGCGTTATGAGCATCCATGGGAACTTGATAGGCTGTTATCCTCACACACTCGGCATAGAAGATTTCTCTGAGTACTGTGGAGAAGTACAATGTGTCCGGCACTGAAGATTGACTTAACTTCCAAAATAGAATTATGTGACAATGATAGGATTAATTTTATCTTGTCTAATAAATTGATGATATAAGATGAACTTAAGGCAATCCATATCCTAGAAGTCTGGTGTTCTCTTAAGCAATGTTAAATATTCCTGTTTATCTCCCAAGAAAGGAAAAAAATAAATTAGCTTTCACTTTGGAAGAAAGAAGACTCCTCAGCATATTATCAAAAGATGAAAAGAAGAAAATAATTTGCTTCCTTTCCAGTTTTTCAACCATCTTAGTGAATACTATGACATGGGGAATGAGCTGTACTACACTTTCAATTAACTTTTGTGGAGAGATATTACTGTCTTGGGGATGTTTAAGAGTTTTAAAGAAATAATAAAACATTTTTTACACAAATTCTGAGAGAAATACCATTTCTACTTCTATAGTAAAGCCATTTAAAGAGCTGCTTTTCATTAAGCATTTATGCTATCTGCAGATTGTTGTAGGTTTTGTTAATCATCTCCATTTCATTGCTTATTTTTGCTCCTGCAGCATTAATTATAGACCAAAATATCCATATAATGTAACTATAGTAAGGCAAAAATGACTTGTTTGGGGTAATTGACCATGACATGTAGATGCGAGCTTTACTGTTTCTTCACTTCCACTTGTAGAAAAGGTTTGGAATGTTAACAGTGCCATTTCTTTACCCTGGTTATTATGGAACGTATAAATTTAAGCTCCCCTTTATGGCCCACGTGCTGTTGCATGTAATCTAATGCTATTACCAGCAGATATATTTTCACACATTCTCTTGCTTCAGCAGACAAAATATTAGATTTATGTTTACAAGACAAAAGTTCTGTGTGTTTGATTAGGCAAGAGAATTAAAAATAAGATTGTATTCTTCACTGCTATATCCTGTAATGTTGAAACATCTGTTGCCACCGGCTTCTCAGTATAAGAAAATATGTGTGGTTTTGTGAAACCCACTTTTTTCAGAGAGAAAGTCTCAAAATGAAGAACACCTTCTATTTGACAATACTGATTTATATAGTTTTATAATTTTTTCATAGTTTATATAGTTTTATAATGTTTTAATTGCCTTTAGCAAAAAGAACTCTGAAGCTCTGAATCTGAAGAAAAAGCATTGTGTGAAATACTAATTGTAGAAAAATCTTATACATTGTTTTTAATTTTGAAGTTGTTTGTTTTCCTACCACTTCAGTGTTGCATATGGAATCTTTCATCTAGCTTCTGATCTTATGTTCATTGTGTTGAAGACAGGCAGTAGATGTCCTTTAAGTTTGTCAGTGTCCACAGAACAATGAGGTCCAGTCTCTTCGGGAAAATAAAGGGGATGGAAAACACAGATACTTGAAAATGTTTTTCCAGATTATGCTCTCCTGATTCTGTATTCAGTTTCTCTGAGCAGCAAAAATTATTTAGGTGCTAGGGTCTGTGGAATCTGGTCCATCAAGTACGGTGAAAATTTTCTATCACTTTTCATTGTAAGCAGGAATGTGTAAGAGGAAGAGTTGGGAGGATTGGTGTGAGCATGAAGATAAATGGAACGAGAGCTATACAGTAGAGCTCCAAAGCCTAAAGCCAGTGGGCATAAATCCACCATCTGCAGTGCAATTACAATGAGTTACACCAATGCAAGTTTTCTGGTTTCACTTTAAGCTGTACAAGGTGAAAGTGGTTGATAAAATTCAGGTCCGGCAAATTTTTGTGGTTATCATTTAAGTTTCTTTTCTTCTTAGATTTTCTTTAATATTGAACTTATTTTTGTCATATAAATGACAATTTTTTCAATGTTCAGGACAGTAAAGTTGCCTAAGAAGCTTTAAAAGATGGTTTTAATAAATATTTAATGTTTCTGTCAGCCATCCTAATATATTGCTAATAGGAGGCCATTACATGGCTGAGATGTTCCATTTTAAATACTTGTTTGTTACTCTCTGATAGACCCAAATCAGCCTTTGGTTATTCAAATAATTTCTCTTATTTGTGATTTAAATACTTAAAACAATTAGGTGTTGTTGCTTGAACTGATTACTGAGGAATAATTCATCAAATGGAGCAAAAAAATTCAGTAAAAACAGTTGAGCTCCTTTAATCTATAATCATGCTCTAACTCCTGGTGTGCTGAAAACTGTTTAAACCAATAAAATACAAGTTTCTTAAGTAACTGTTTCAATTAAGTGTTAACAGTCAATGGCTGCCAAGTGGGAAAACTGTGAAAGTGATCGGACACTGTCTGAGGCCTAATAAAGCTTCAAAGGCTAGCCACATTATTGAAGTGATGAGGTGTTTAGACTTTAAAGCCTCACTCACAGCCTTCACCATCAGTCTCTGTATTAGATTTCTAATAGACCTTTGAGTACAAAAGGACTGAGGAAACCAGGTCTAAAAAAAGATTAGTAAGAAGTAGGTAAGGGAGAGATCAAAATATAAGTGGTTTAATCAGAATTATGTGGACTATAGACTAATTTTGATATGAAATATGATTATTTATACCAAAGAAAAGAAGAAGAAAGTTATAGGAACATTTGAATATAAGGCATTGTTTTTTAAGTTCTAAGGAAATCAATCATTTCATTAATGGTTGCTACTCTGGCAGCTCTTAACATAAAGCAAGCTCATCAGGAGTTTTGCCAGATAACCTCTGGCTCTTCTCAGGGATTTTTTAAAAACATGTATAAATTACACTTCGTGTGCAACTCTGATAGTCAAACACAAACAGTACAAATCTATAGCTACTGCTTGCTAATTTGATAGGCTTTTTCACTGAGAATTTGGTAAATTATGAAATTGCAGTGAAGGTTAGTTCCATGTTGAAGTTGTTCAAAGTTCCCTTTAACTACTTCTCACAGAAGATTTTGCATGAAAGGAAACTTCAAGCAAGATTTTAAAGAAGAGGCTGTTACTATGTTAGACAATTCAGAAATATTATGTTTCCGGTTCTAAATTTTTTTTCTCAGTTACCATTCCACACATAGTTGGGTTTAAAAGTAATTTACTGAGTGATCACTACTGTGTTAAAAGGGTGGGGATCACATACCTGAGATAATTTTATACTACTCCTCCTTTATTATTAATCATAACAAACCAAGCAAATAGTTCAGGATAGGCTAAAAGCTCATCAGATTCAATTTAGCTTCATTCAGTGTTTCAACCATTTTAATTGTTGAAAAGCAGAGTGAAATAGCAAATACTGGTCTGCAGGATCAGTTCACACCTGAGGTGTAATTCTGCTTGCCATTTGGTGGAAGTCAATAAAGCTCTTTGCTGCCAGGATTGTTAAAAGACAGAGAGCCTGGAATAAAAATAAAAGGAGTTACTAAGTCTCTTTGAAAAGTCATATGAGTGGTTTGATTGAGTACGAGGACTGAAAGGTTCTTCTGAGGAGGTTCTTGCTCAGAGAATGTGGTGGAGAAGGGCCTGACCCTGAGAAGTCATTCTGGCAAAGAGGGACATGGTGTGGGCCAGCATCTGCTTGCAGGTTCTGGACTTAGAAAATGGAAGACGAACAGGCAAGAGACAGAAAAAATATGCATACTGTAGAATATGCTATAGGCCTGCTAATGCAAGAAAATCTGTCTATTCAAAGCTGTTATCACACATTTTCTTTGACAAATTTGACCCACTTGGCTACTTTCCCAGGTGACCTCAGCAATTTTGTTGTAAATCTGGTTTTACTGTAGCATCTGACCATATCCTCCATTTCAGTTCTTCACAATGATTGTCTCTTATATTGATGATCTTACAATCAGGTTAGCCACACACATTTCTTGACTGATCTGATAGCAGGAATATACTCACTCCCACTCAAGAGAATAAGGTGTTAATATATATATAGCATAAAATACAAATCAAGAGCCGTATGCAGGAATCAGTCTGTTTGGCACTTCACTCATTTTCCACACTTTTCCCCTCAGAGCTCCAGCTCTAAGCCAACTCCTAAACTGTAGAAATTGTACTTACAATTTGAAACTGTGTCCTCACTATTCTAAAGATGGGTCTGGATGCTAGAACCTGGACTTACAGTGGAGCCAGGAACCTTGAAGTCTTCAAACACACTGTAATGTGTAACTCTCCATCTGAGAGACACTTCCCCTCCTGCCCCCAGTTGGTCATCACTTACTGTAGTAAAACTTGATATGGTTAAGATGTAACACATGGATATGTTATAGAAAGATGCCTTGCTCTACTTCACTGGTTTCTTGACTGTCGCTCTTCTGAAACCTGCTTGTGGCTGCACCAAACCACTGAACACCTCTCAGGAGTTCTGCACTAAGTATGTTTTCTTTATTATTTATGTTAAGTATCATAGATATACGTGTACACATATGAAGGGAAATATTTAATCCAATCTTAATAAACTCTCCTGAGCTGTGTTCTGGCTCTCTAAGGAACTTGTTAAGTTACAGTTTTCCTCAGCCCAGCAAAGAAATAAAGCACAACAAAGGCTGTTTAACACAGGTAGATCACTCCATCAGGTTTAAAATGTTAAGTGTCAATCATTAATCAGCCAGTTAAGGCATGACATATTATTCTTTTCAGTGTTAAATGTTGTTAGGAAGTTAGCCAAGACTTATTAAATTATTTATTTTTACTTACTCACTTTAGGTCTTGCACGTGTTATTTCAAAATCCCTTGGGTGTGAGAGGAATTTAAAACTAATTGTGGCTTATTTAGTTTGTTTATAGAGCTAACAGTTTTCACTTCTGTGTCTTTACATTACCTGTGTAAGAAATTACTCTTCTGTGAAATTAAAATTGTAAAAATAACCAAGTTTAAAATAAATAGAAAAATTATTGCTTGCAGTATGTTACAACCTAAATGCCTAGTGAAAACTATGCTCTCTCAGGTACATTTTTTGTAGAAATAAATTACTTTAATAAATTAAATAAATTAAGTAATTAAATAAATTACTTTTCAAAGCCAAATTTTGCTGTCATCCATGCAACCTGTAAGATTCATATGGGTAACATACATATAGTAAGTGTCAGGATATTTTTATTTGGACTTTTTCTCTCAAATGTGTATACAAGGAGGAACATGGAAATAAGCTTGCAAGGGTGTAGTTAAACTACATGATGAAGATGCTGGTAAATTTTTTGGACAAGTAATATACAATTCCTACTTTTTGTTATCTTTCTCTTTATTAATCACTCTCTACAACTGTCTGAAAGGAGATTGTAGCCAGGCGGGGGTCAGTCTCTTCGGCCAGGCAGCCAGCAACAGAACAAGAGGACAGAGTCTTAAGCTGCACCAGGGGAGGTTTGGTTGGACATTAGGAAGAAATTCTTCACAGAGAAGGTGATTAGGCACTGGAATAGATTGCCAAGGGAGATGGTGGAGTCACCATCCCTGAAGGTGTTTAAGGAAATTCTGGATGTGGCACTCAATGCCATGGTCTAATTGACACATGGTGGTGTTTGGTCATAGGTTGGACTCAATGATCTCAGAGGTCTTTTCCAACTTAATGGATTCTGTGATTCTGTCTTATAATTTCAAAATGAGCTTGCATGACCCACAGTGCTAAGCTCCACCCCACTCTGCAACCAGGACACACTGTAAACAACACAAGTGAGAGGAACTTTTTTGCTTTTGGAAGACTTCTGTTAATTCACCCATTGGGGTTAAAAATTAAGAGTTTGTTAAAATGTTACAGCTTTGAACTGCACAGACATCTCTTTTTTTACAGCTTTTCAGATTTCCTTATTTATTTAAAAGACTTTTCCCTTAAGGCAAACAGTTGAGATACCTTAACTTCAGCAAGACTTTTTTTGTAAGGGTTTGACAAGATTCAGTCTGTCACCAACCCACTGAAAAAAAGTGGGTTTTGAATAAAGGCATTCTTATGTGTCCTTTTTTATCTTCAACCAGGAAAGTTTTAACTCACATGACAGTATTAATCTTTTCACCAATGTAGCCTCACAAGTGTGCTAGTCTAACCAATAAACTAAACAGGCTGAAACCTAGTTTCTGGCAGCAAGGCCAGCTGGCGCGCAATGGTCTGCAGCAATACAATTAAACTTTGCTAGCTTCCAGAAGAGAGTGGTGGCAGGCAAAATAATTATTTGGAACGATCTCTTGCATGTGCTTATTCCTGAACCTGGCACAGAAGTTCTTTGGGAGTGTACTATTTGTTTAATTTACAAGCCTGGCAGGTCTCTTCTATCAATAGATGGTCAAGTCAGAGGATTCAAATCTGAGCTCTTGCTTTAATTACTTTGCTAGTACAGACATAACTGCAAGGACAGAACATAATATTTCCTTTAAAGCTGACTTACGAAATAATGAGTTCCACAAAGCAGAGGTTGTAGAGTCAGTAAAAAGCAGAGGCTGGTGATGGAATTGAGAGGAGGCAAACTGCTGTGTTGGTTTTGGCTGGGGGGAGTCGTGTATATGTGTGTTTCAACACTTACCTCTTTGAATAACAGACTTTACATTTTTCCTCTGAAACAGTGGGCTGTTAGTATGTATCAGGTATTTTTAGCCAAGCACTACGAAAACTTGCAAATGATACCCATAATTATTTTTAAATAATCCATATTTGGATCCCATTTTGCAGTGTCTTGGTTCTCTAATAATCTTCCACTCCATTTTGGTAAACTATCTATTTGAAAAATCTTATAAAAGTCTGCACTACATAACAAAATTAATCTAACAAATAAATTTGTAATCCATGTAACGGCCATTTAAATATTTTTTCCCTAAAAAAAGATGGGAGCTGGGTGGACTCTACCTTAATTAAATCAACTGCATAATTGCTTGGAACATCTGAAATTGTTCCCAAAGTATGACTTTCAGAGAAAATGTCATGCCTTAAAGAAGTACGTTATCAGACTACTTTTTTTGTGGGTTGTTTTGGGGGTTTTTTAATATTTAGAATATCAGAGTCATCTGAAAACTGTTCAATCCCTGATTGAACTGTTAAAAAGAAGGCCTCTTGCTGGCCTTTATAAGGAGCCATTTTTGTCTAAGAGGTCAGTTTAAATTTCAAGTGCTGCTAATGAAGCAGAACTGCTAATGATTACACTTTGTTTTTTCTTTCAACTTCAAGAATGAGAACAGAATACAGATGAGTGAAAATCCCAGTGTGTCTGACACAATAAGCCTGCAGTGGTAAGGAAAGTTTATCTTCACTTTCATAGAGGTGACCCAAATCACCTTAATACTTCTGATTTGCAGAGAACAGGAGAGGGGAGAATTTCCTGGGTAGCATTTCTCTGAGGAAGATTCACACTTAGACTGATAGAAGATCCCACCAGCTCTGACTACCTCTTCCATTCAAAATCTTTCCATCCTGTTGGAGTGCTCAAGTTTTTTAGGGGCAATTATGTAAACAGAAAGAGATTATTTTTATTTTCGTTTTCCAATGATAGCTTAGGTTTTGGTTTTTAGAGGCAAAACAGCTTCTTTAGTAAAACCATGCACCTGATTTCCAGCAATCTCTCCAAACAAGCTAAATATTAAAATCAAAGTTGTTCTGCAGTTGGTGCCCATTGGGCTGGTTTTGTGTGGGATCCTCATCTAGCTGATTCCTATTTGGTGACAAGCTTTCTCAGTTTGGAAGTACCTTTTCCTACATTTTCTTTTGCACAAAGATGAACATCAAGCTTGATTGCTGAGTTTAGGTATAGATTATAGGACATAAGATGCAATAATCACTGTAAAGATTAGAGTTATCTTTATAGATTTTCTTTTATATATATATATATCTTCAGGGGTATAGTAGTTTTAATACTTTTAATTTTTTTTTTTTACCTATCCAATGTTTGACTTGTTGGATAGAATTTTAATTTTGTTTCTTTGGTTTGGAAATAAGCACAGTACTTTTTTTTTCAAATAGGAAATTATAAGATTTTTTTGTTTTCTCTTCTGGGAGAGATAATTTGTAGCTTTCTTGTTTTTGATATCCTGTAACAATGTAATAGAAATTTTGTATCACAGCAGCAACAACAAAAAATTATGACTACAGCTTTCATGCATCATATATCAACCTGTAAATTTCTGTGAACTTAAATTGAATATTAATTTCGCCTTTTAAATAGAAATGTTTACAGACATGCAAATTTTAATTAATATTTTTTCATTTGGGAGATAGAACTTATAAATCTTTGATTGATTTCTTTTTGAAATCCTATACCTAGTACTTGGCAAGAGCCTGTATGATAGTCTGTAATTTGGATTCCTGCAAATTTTAATGCCTGTTTCTGTAACTGTGTGCAAAAGCCTAAAGTGATGGAAGCTGTAACTTGTATGGCCTATTAATTATAAGCACTGTAAATCATAATACTTGATAATGTGTTGCATGGCAATCTATAGTGAGTGTTTGTACTTTACCCTGTGTTTTGTTTTTCCTGCCACCCTGTTACCATTTGCCTCCAGATTTCAGACCTCTTGTCTTACAGCTCTGCTGTAAATATTTGACCTCTCATTTGTCTGTTTTCTCCTGCTGAGCCTTTTCCTCTTCTCATAAAAGTTAGCTGGGGAGACAACAGGCCATTGAGATATGGCCTGCCACCAGCAGCTGCACAGCACTGCCCCTCTGCAGGTCACATCCCGACAGAGGATGTTGCCAGTGTGGCAAGCTCCAGACAGAGGGAGGTTTCTTCAGCATTACTAAAAAGGACAATGGTTGTTCTGCAGCCAGCTTGTATTGGGGAAGGACTAATGAAATGAGGCAGAGGGTGTAGCACATTGCCTGCCTGGCCTTAAAGGCTCAGTGTAAAATCTGCTTGTGACATTAGCTTTCAAAATTTGTTCTCCCCAGATGAAAAATGTACAATACTTCCAGCCTTTTAGTTATATTAAGAATCTTTCATTTCCCCCACATTCACCTCTGTTGCATTGCAGGATGTTTTGACCTTTAAAAATAAGATTATTAAAACAATAGGCCAATAGCCTAGAGGACTTCTGCAATCCATATGTGTATTTATTCTGCTTTGGTTAATGAAACAGTTGGAAAAAGAATGAAAGTGAAGGTTCAGATAGTTTCTTACCAGCTTGAGACATCACATCAATTTCAGGAAGAATATAAACTGAAGTAAATGACTCAAAGAAAATACACTACTGTACAGCCTTTGGCAGGGGTATTTTCATTATTACAGCATATAGGTTAGATCACAGATCTGGTAGCTCTTACACAATAAAAAATTTCAAAGTATTATACATAGGGAAAAAGCACCAGAAAAAAAGCAAAAAAAATCCCCTCCAGAGAAAAACAAAAATTAAATAATTTTTTTTCTATATAGCATTTAACAACATAACTGTCTCTAAACTAGTCTTTAAGTGGCAAAGATTGATAAAGCCCTACAATGGTTCTTTCTGACCTTTGCTCTGCCTGGGTAGAACAAAACACATGTGCTAGGTGCCAGCAAGAGCTGTGCTCTTACAAATCCTTAAAGAACATCCTGCCAAAGATGGTCCCCTAATTTAGCTAAACTGTATGACCAAGGTAGTACAGGTCTGTTCCGGAGCCAACTTCTGGCACATTTTTGTGTATAATATTCTCATTTTCTCCTTCCAGACTGTCTTTGATTCCCAAAACCAGAGAAAGCTTCTTATCTTTCACATTACAATGACTTCTCCACAATGTCCTTACCATGCTTTCCTTGCAGTCCTCAGTAAATTAATGAGGATCTATATTTTCTTTGTTTCTCTGGCTCCTTCTCTTCAGGAATACTTGCTTTTTCCCAACTACACACAGGCTTGGAAAACATGACAAAATGATTGCCCTCACTGGTCATTGGATGTCTGGCCTGATATCATAAATTTTAATTAGTTGCCTGGGCCAGCCACTGGTTACTTCCAGAAGAAGCCATTTGGGCTTTTTGCTCTTAGTTTTTACCAGACAGTTATTCTTTACCACTGCCATGCAGGAACCACTTCTGGCATGCCTGAATGAGATGGAAAATATCACCAGCTAAAACATTCTTCTGAGTGAAGTGAACCTCTCTTCACTTACCTGGAGAGAGCAAGATAATTGCTGATATATCAGACATACAGTGATTTATTGTAACTCCATCAAAGTGAGCTGCCAGGCACTCTAATACAGGTATGTACTAGTACTGTTTTCATGATCTCCAAAGACTTTATAAAAATATTTCTACATAGCCTTTTGTAGAATATTTAATTGATAATTGGCTGCAAGCAGGCATATACTTTCTTCACCAAATAAAAGAGAGACATTAAAAACTGTAAATAGAAAGTTATCTTGAAGACAAATGCTCTGTTACAGCATTTGGCAGAAAATTGGTAAGAAAAATTCTTACAGCTCATGCCGAGATCACCATGCAATAAAGCTTCAGAAAAATTGGTTAAATAAAGAGTTATTATGTTATAATCATTTATCAAAAAATTGTTCAGTGCTTCTGCTAAATGCAAAGTTTCTTTCCAATTTATTTTTATGTAGCTAGGGGAAATAATTAAGATTAGACCTATGGAAGATTAGAAATCCGTGGCAAATCCTAAAACTAAATGAATGCATTTTAGTACATGGCTCTCAGTGCTTTATGACTGTGGCAACAGAAATTTGCATTGCGAAGAAGGCTATAAGCAAATCATATATTTCTATATTTATCCTTGTTCATACTACAAGTTTCACTTGATTGTTGAAGCAGGAATCAACAGTAAAAATCATGGGGTTTAATAAATCCACTTCTCTGATTATAATCTGTCAAAAAACTTAAGATAACAAGTAAAATCAATTCTGTCAGTTGCATTTTGTTGCAACATATTTGATAAGTTTTAATAAAAGTAAACAAGAATTGTTCTTACACTAAATGTGTTTTCCAGTGTTTTGAATTCACTTAGAAGCCATTAGCTTCAGCCAATAGACAAAAGTTGCTGAGGACACTTTGAAAGCAGATAATCATCCTCTATCTCAGCTTCAGTCTGCTATTAGATTATAGTTAGCATGAAAAAGGAAAAACATGAGAAAGAGGCATTTGACCATGAGACCTGAATGTTCATTGTTTTCATACCAGCTATGGAAATTCTGGGTGTCAGTAACCTGGAGGCACTTCTGGAGTTGTATTTGATCATATTTCCTCCATCAGTATGGGCTTTTTAAACAGTTGTTTCTAACCTTGTGGCTGCTTGCATCTCAATTAGTCAGAAGAGATGATTAAATGAATGTGCATCTACATACACAAATATTTTTTGATTTTTTCTTCATCTGGAAACTTGCTCCAGGATTGAACTGGAACCAGGGATCAGGAAAGATAGAAAAATTAGGTTTTTTCAGTTTTGCAGAAAATAACTATTTCACAGTCATTCTTCAAACTTCACAGAAAAGAGAGAAGAAAATTCCATACGTGGGAGGATAATTTTGCTGAAAGCACTGTTCAGTACTAAAATGTCAAAATGCCTTTAAAGACACAGCCACTGTTCCACCATGGAAGAGAAAAACAACTAAAATCTTCATGGAACATCTGTGGCCAGAGTGGAAAACATAAATGGGGGACTGAATTTATGAGCACATAGATTACTGCTTGGACAGAATCACAAGGTACAGGTATTCTTACTCACAATGTCAGCAGTTTCCATGAAAGTTTTAACATTCTCCCCAAAGAGAGTTCTTCTTGGACATCCTGAAAGGGTTAAACTAAAACTAAAAATTAAAAAACAAAGGCCTCTCAAAGTTCAGAGAAGTCTTCAGAAAAACTCCCTATGAGTGCCCTCTGCCCTAGTGTTGGGACAAAAGTGGAGTTTAACCATCCAGGTCTGCTGCCACAGGGCTGAACACTGGGCACAGCGAAATCCTTGGCTGGACAGGAGGAGCAGGTCTGGGACTGAGCACCAGCCCTCAGTCTGAGTTGGAACAACCTGGTGGTATATGTTAAACAAGCCTAAAGCTTATTATTTACGTGGTGTACCAATTATCTTAAAGACTCAAAGATCACCTGGAGAACATTTGAGTTCATAACCCACGCTCCCTCAGCACATGTTACAGCTGGGAGAACTGACTGCAATTTTTTCCCATCAGATTTTTCCCAGATCTGTTACACAACTCTGATACTTCCATTGCCAAGTGTGTGAAGTAACATTTTGCTTTAAACTATCAGAGCTGCAGAAAATTAGCTGGAACACAGATAAGAACTGCAACAAACTGATTTTTCAGTTTGGCTTTTGAGGTGCCAACCACAGCAGATGGAAAAAGGGGTAGCTAACAAGTTTCATGTCTAAAACACAACTTGCTCAGCCCACTGGTTGGTGGCCAACCTACTAAAATTGCTTCTGGTCAGTAGAAACTGAAAAACATAAAGTGATGCAGAACATAAAGTTTGCTGCAGTGGGTCACTTACTGTGCAAAGTTGTCCTCCCAAGGTTGGTGGCCTTGGTTCCAGGATGGAGCACCTGTTAACATTATCTCTCAAGACAAAATATGCATAGACTTCCTGCAGAATAAGCAGCCTATTCAGGCTGCAGGCTTACTGCACTGTGTGTGCTTCATTATTATTATTCATGTTTTAATTGTTATTATTTTACAGTGCCCAAGAGGAATGTAGGGATTTTTTCATGTTAAAGACACAATTAGAAGAGCTAGGCTCAAAGGAGCAGCAGAGGCAGATGGTATATTGGCAGTTAAATTTGTAAAACTCTTCTCTCAAGTCTTGCCAGCAAGAGAAATAGCTTTTCTGCTTTTTCTATTTTTTCTTCCTTTTTTTTTGCTTTAAGGCAAACAGTTTATTTCAAGAGGAGTATGCTGTAGTTGAGCGGGTAGAGAGTGACATGATTTTGTCTCTCAAGTTTTGACATTGAGAAAAAAAAAGAAACTAAAATTATTTTGACTGAGTCACAAATCATTTATTCATATGTTCTTGCCACAGAGAAAGCTCTGCAAGTTTCTAAGCCAAATAATCTGTGCCATGTGTCCAGCTTCTCTCTTCTGTCTGTCACGTTTCTAGTTAACCTTGTTAACTGGCTTAGTGGAAAAACACTGGTGTAATGTAACAGAGGCAGTGACCTCCCAGATGACCTATGCAGATCAGATGAAGAATATCAATTTCAGGGTTGATTGGGGGTGTGAATAGGACCACTACTGCTAATAAAAACTAGGGGTTTTTACAATCACACCCTCACAGCAAAGCAGTAGCCTTCTGAGGAACTGGCACCTGAACTGAACTGCAGATGAGAGTGCAAGTGATCACATACCAGAAGGAAAAAAAGTTTACTGAAAGGGCAAATAGTAACGCTGTCAGAAAGCTAGGATTACTTGTTTAAATGACATTCTGGGTTAGGAAGCAGCTGGTCTTAAATAAGCAAATAATGCTTAGAAATGAGTATTGTGCTCTGTAAATATGGTGATACACAGGAGTTAAAGGATTTAACAACCAAAAAGATATTGCAGAGTTCTTGTTTTCTGCTGGTAAAACATGCAACCTGTGAACATTTAGGTAACACTACATTATGGTTCACAAGTATTACGTGAATGAAAACTATCCCCAAAAATATCTTTTTGACATAGGATAGTTTGAATACACTTTTACTCCTGGCAGTGGACCAAATTCTGCCACTTTAAGTGTTAGAAGGTTTTGGAACACCCCTGTTTACTAGGTGGAGTATTTAGTATTTGAAGGCTCTGCTAAGCTGCATACTGAGGTACCGTTTTTAAGGACACATGACTTACTTACACTAGTTTGGTGTCCTCTTTTCTCTCGTGTCTCTACAGGACAGTTTATCCTGCACAATTTTACTCAAGCACTTCATGGATGGGTGAAAGCAGAGCCTCTCTCTTGCTCTCCTCATGCTGCCTGTGCACTGTGGAACAGGGCCAGGCATGCTTGTGAGAATCTTTTCTTACTAGGCTCCAATGAGTTCTGTAGACCTGGTGGAAACACATGTGGTTTAGATATTTTGGAAGCAGGGAAAAGGGAAAAAAGAAAAGATTTATGAGTTCTGCCATACTTTTTAGCCACTTTATAGAACAACTGGAAGTTTGCATTTATTCCAAAATGTAAAAGGGCATAGTTTGTTTCAGAGAAGTAATTCTGTTTTGTTTTTCCCAACCAACTCGTTGCTCCAGGCAATGGGAAGTATATGTGCTATACCACACAGGAGGAACTGGTACCAGTGAAGTGATTAGTTTGTAAATCCCCACAAAAGAGCCCCTGATTTTATCACTACATTACTCTGCTTTCTTTCTTCTAAGGGGTCAAAAGCACAATTAACTATGCAGAAGTATAACTAAACAGTGGGCTCATATAGAAACATGATTAGGAGTCTGGGTCATTGCTGGGCCATAGCATCTATTGTCCCTTTTAAAAATTCTTTGTCATCATCTGAAATACATTGTTGGTGTACATTTTCTCCCTGTCATATCTGTGCAAAAGCCCCCACCCAGATGCCTCTCAGTTAGTTGTACCCTTGTTACAATTTAGCTTAAATATCTCATGTCCTGCCATCCTGTTTATATCTCTGCCAAGTTATTCTCTGTCCTCTCTTTGCTGAAGGGCCTTTTCTTTCTTTCAATCTCTTCAATATAATAAAAGTAATTATTTAGGTATTGTGTTATTAATAAGAAGAATAAAAAAAACCCAAAACCAAAACCCAAAACCAACTAAAACCAAAAGAAGAGAAAAAGACACCCTCAAATTCTATTGACATTAGTATGCACAGTTTGATTCCGGCTTGTGCCAGGCAGAGAGCTCCATGAGAACTGCCTCCCTGAGTGGATGCTCTCCAGACAGTTCTTTTAGCATTACTTTTTATGGGACCCCATATGCTGTAAATCTCTGGAGCCTAAACATAGTGCTAGCACTGCTTCTAGCTGTGCACTCTGAAACGGGCTCTCCCCAAGTGCACAGCTCACATTTGACACCCTTCTGGGAAGTCAGGACCCTACACCTCAGTGCTAAGGCACAAAAATCTGTGTGGGCTGCCCTGATGTGGAATGGAAAAGTATGTAGCCCAGCATCAAGTCACATCCAAACACTGTAATTTCATAAAATGTCAATTTAATAGCATGATATCAGCTGGAGACCACAAATGGTGCATAGAAAGATTTCCCAAATTACCACAGCTTGTAGGAAAACATTTTACAGCTTGATTACAATAAATTATTGTAGGCTAGATCAAGCATCACGATTTAGAACCCCGCCCTAAATATTAAAAAAAAAAAAAAAAGAAGAAACAAACTCCCAAACCCCCAAACAACCCCATAACACTTTAGAATTTTAGAAAACTTAATTTAAGGTGTGAGATCTGTTGCACAGATATGAATTTTCCCAATGAATAGAATCAGAGCATGAATGGAATAACATTTATCCCAGTTTGGTACCAGCTACTTTCCCTATGTTGCCAGTAAAGAAGAGAACGCTGAAGAGCTAAATATGTTTTCTCCCTGAAAAGGATCATTAGAGATCTGCCAGCCTCCATAGGCCTGAAGCTTTTGCTCAGAGGCACTGTAGACAAGAGCTTCCCTTATTGTACAGAAAATAGAAGAAAACAGGTTTTGTTCTTCCCAGAAGAAAGAGAAGTCTCTGTTCACTGTAATATGAGGAAACACAAAGGTCCAGCTGGGAATAATCTGGGTACATAATGTAAGATCAGTGAGGAAAGGTGTGTGCCTCCCCCCAGGTCTGAACCATCTTGTTGGGAGGAAACCTAAAGCAAGAGTTGCTGTGGGAGGGTTTAGAAGCCACTGGAGTGGAAGGAGGAATGATGACAAGACATCCAGTCTTGGCCCTGATGCATGGCTTCCCTACACAACAGACCTTTGCTCCCTGTGCACTGGGGAGGAGTTTGTAGATATCTTCATCCTTACTAGTGTTATTAGGCACATTTCCAGTGCCCACATCTATGCCGAGAAACAAATTAGCATGGGGAAAAGACCCCTAGCTCAGAGGCTGGGAGGTACAGACAAGCTTGTGTGCACTTTGCTGACAGCTAGCCTCCTCTGTGCTCAGTTATCTTGCAATTAATTTTGAATTTCCTTCTGGGATTTCCCTCTGGTCAGACTATTTTTTGCAGTTGTGTTGTTTTATTTTGTTTCATTTTGTTTTTCCTAAGTTCAAAGTTTTTGAGGCAACATAAGGATACATAACTGTGATACACCTAAAGCATGAATTTGAGGGATGGTATCACGTAAGATCCTGTGCAACATAGGTGCATCTCTGGGAAAACCCTGCTCCTCCATACAGAGTCAAACTCTGTTTCTTTATTTTGCTTCTTCCCTGATGGCTTTTGGGATCAGTCCCCGGTGAAGGATTTCCAGAATAAATAGGAATGTTTTTGAGCGGACTAACCAGAGCAGCCCATAGGAAGAGGGGGTCTAAGGACCAGCAGGGTGGATGACCAGAGCTCCCGTGTCCTGGGTGAGTACCTGGTGTGCATTGGAATTGTTGGCCTGCATAACACAGAGAGACATGAAACAAGGCAAAGGTTTTCTGAGTTTATCCTCAGTTTCACAATTGATACTAAAATGCTCATGTGACTTTGGACTAGAGTAAGAGCTTCTTCAGAGATTACCTTTACGTTAAATGATTGTTTTTAAGACTCCGAGACTCCTTTCATCTAATTTTAGAGGTATATATTTAACCTGTTCTTCTATATTTATATATAATCAGTGAGGAATATATAGTCTTGTCATTCCTGAATTCTATGAAGCAAAAAGCTTTTATGATATAACACAATTAAAATACTGTAGTTTAAGTGAGTGTTAATTTAAAATTAAAAAGTGGTTTAATTCCTTTCAGAATTTGCAATATTCCTCCAGAGATATTTCTGATAATGTTGTTGATGTCTACACAACATTTAAATGCAAACCACACACTAATTATTTACAAGGAGTACTACACATACAAAGATAAAGTAAAAAAAAAACATCTGAAAGACACGCTGTCTTGATTAAAGAATTTTTTTTTCAATAAAATATAATTCATTACTGGGATTTATATTGTGCTTGCAGCTAGTTCAAAGGATCTTGTACTTTTTTTAGCACTTTCATGTAAACAACTTAAATTCTTGCTCTTAGTGAATTGTATTCGTTTTGTGGTGATGAATCAGGAATTTCATGAGACATTGAAATGTCATTATTTTTTGGGTATTTATATTAAGTGTATCCACACCCAGAACATCCCAAAGCTGTTTGATCAAATCAGCAAAAAGATGTGACAATCTTCAATATGTCAAAGATATGAATAATGGAAAAAGATTCTGGAGGAGGAAAGGAAGACTTTACTGGTGCCAGATCTGGAGGAGAGTGTCTAATCTGATACCTGGGGGCCCATGTGTGAGGGAGGGGTTGGGAATACCTTGATTGGCACTTGGAAGATACGAGACACAAGAGAATCCAGATGAAAGCTACAAAGCCACGTGACGCCAGACTTCCTTAATTCTCATGAGGTTTATAAAGGCCATGGATTTACAGCAAGGAGGCAAATTTTGACCTGGTTAATAGCAAATAAACACTGAACTGCTGTGAGTGTCAGCTCTCTGCCTGAGTGGTCCAATAAATGTTTGACCTCTGTACAACTAAAGAGGTGAGGAGTTCCCAGGTGTGAGGTGCATTACCAATGTTACTTTAGAACAGACCTCAGTCTTTGCTGTGATGATTTGCACCCCTTTCTGGTCAAAATGTTCTGAGTTACCCAGGATTTACTTTTTAACCCATCTAAATTAAACCATCTTATTTTCACCAACCCTGGGGATCCCTAATGCATTTCACTAAAACTAGGATTAGACATTTTAAATAGCTCATCCCAGAAATCCAAGTTGGTTCATCTGAACTGTGAAAAGGAGGATTATAAGCAAATTGGTGATTGAGTGTGTCCAACAGCTGAGGAAGAGCTGGCAACTGGTGACCCTTGCACTGGGAACAGCTGTTTGCAGAACACACCTGGTGACACACCTGTTTCACTTGCCCTTCCATCCTCAGAGAGCAGCGTGGGGCTGTTCACACTGAAACGTAGCTGCCTCAGGACTGGGCAACTCCTCATCTCCTTTGGGCGCCTTGAGGAGTGAAGCTTCTAGGAGATAGTGGTAATAGAAGATGATGGTGTGAATAAATAAGTTGGGGCTAGGCCTGCCTTTTGGGTGGTATACCCTAACCAGTCAATTTAGATGAGGTAGCTAACATTTAGAATATTAAATTAGGAAAGATAAATATCACTCTTCAGATACATTTGTTCTGCTATTTTTAACAGTATATATGTGAAAATACCCATAAGTATATAATTATGGAAGACGTTTTCTCTGGACAACTTTGACTTTCAAAACTCCCAAAGATTTCAGAAAGAAAGGCTTCATTTACATTGTCTCTCAGATAATCCTGGCAGAATGGAGGTGGTAGTGGATTTAAAGATAATCTCTTGCTGTTCTCCAGCCTGGACAGATAGTAGAATCATAACACCTTGTAGTCTTTGAAACACAAATATTTTTTCCAGAGAGAGTCTTCATATTGATAAGAACATGTTCTATTTCTTTAATCTCCATATCTTATAATGACACTTTAAAATATAAATGAAGACATGTACAGTATGGCATTCCTATATTGCTGTTTTTATTTCAGTGTATGTACATACATTTCCTATAGTTGGATCATATATTGTAATTTTTAGAATAAAGTAACAAAAAGTCAATATGGACAGGGTTGTAAAAGGACTATTAATGGCTGAAAATTCATCATTGTGCTTGATAGGGAAATAAATAACAAAAAAATATTTGTTTCACACAATAACAACAAAAGATGTTATTAAGGGAGTAATTTTGTAGTATTTTCTGAATTTAAAAATTAATTATGAAACATTAATTTATATTTTAGAACGGAGTAAAATGAAGGACTTTGAGAAAATATTTTTGTAATATTGACAGCAAGAAAATTTATTCAAACTTGGGATTAAATTAAGTATAAATTTGAATGTGAGAAGGGAAATGATCTTGCCTTTCTATGCAACATTATGCCCAGGTCTAATGTTCAGTATTGAAGAACATTAAAATACAATGAGTATTCAAACAATGCTCATAACATTATTTAAATTTTGATTAGCGTAGGTTTTCCATTCATAACAAAGGAGGATGAAAGATTACCTATTTGCTGTTGGAGGACTTTTCTAGTCTGGTGATAAAGACATGACAAAATACTGCTGCTGGAAGTCAAAGTTACATCATGAGATCACATGTCTTAGCAGCACAGGAGTAGCAATGCAGCTAAACACCAAACACCAAGAGTGATGGCACTTGCCATTAGGGACTTTTTTTATATCTATGGCAAAAAGGGGAGGGAGGAAAGGGAGGGTTGTTGGGATAGTTCCTTTGCTTTTAAAATCTGTGAGTTTCATCCCCTCCCTTTGTGGGCACTTGTATAGGACTCAACATGCCAGCACTCAACTTTATTTAAAATCAGCAATTAAAAATAAACCATTCTCTAAAGCTTAACAATGATTTGTTTCTCCGCCTTTAGCTCCAGAGAAGCCTGCATGTATCTGTTGAAAATCTGGGGCCTTTTTTTCCTTCTGCAGAATGAAGTGTTAGCTATCTTCAAAGATGAGACAATTAACATCGTAGTCCCATGCATTGAAAGGTTACACAGAATTTTAATTTTCAGATGGCTGACTAGTGTTAAATGATTATTGATCACTGAATTTAGGGTTACGGAGGCTTTGTTCATATCACAGATCTTGGTGAAGACATCTGGGTACACGTCATTATACTTCACATGTCCACTGCCTGCCTCTTAGAACTTTGGTCCAACACTGATATCATCTCTGCTGTTGATGTGAACCGAGTCCATCAAGTAAAAAAATTACTTTGAATTCCTTTGGATGTAATACAAGTTTTTGGGGTGAAATTGAATGATTTGTGATGTTCAGTAGGTCTGACTATAACAATTAAATCCCAGGCAAATTAAAAACAGGCATAAGAAAATAGGCTGGCTACTCAAATTCTTGTTCAAGAAGAAAATTTTAAAAGTCAAAATCTTCTCTTGTTATTTCAAGCAATATTTCCTTACCACTTACTGCACCTTGTTATTTCTGTACAAGGCTGGTGCAGATCTCTTGGAAAAGAATGATGGTAATTTCACTTTTGCCACATCTCTTTTGGAAGATTCTGTTTCTGGAAATAAATGAATTTTAAGGGAAGAAAGTTCTTATGAACATTCTATTTTAAAATTACCATCATTGCAGGGGTTTTGCCTCTGAATATCTGGGAAGTACAGTAGATGGGTCATTAACTGTATCTGGGAGGGCAATATGTACAGTCCTCTCTAATCCCTCTGCCTTGATTCTCTGAAGAAAGTGATAGTAACTCTGACTCTTCAGCTGTGATTTCTGAAGAGGTTAATCTCTTCCCTGAAGAGATTTGACAAGAATTTAATGGGCTGACTGAATGGGTTCATCTAGATCTGTAGCATTCATCATCCCTTTTCTTCAGTGTTTTTTCTTTTCTTCTCTCAAAAGTCTCTGTTGATGTGCTGCCTGACACAGTAGACAGGTCTATTTTCAGGCAGTTGTTAAATCATATGATGAACATTGGAAAGGAAAGTGATGGCCTGTGTGAAAGAGGCAAGCTACCCTCTTGAAAAACAGTATTTATCCTTTTCCAGTACCAGAGACCAGTATTAGAGGAAGGTGGGGAGCTGCAAATTGGCAGTACAATCTGCTGTATGCAATTACATGCAAAGGAAAAAGATCTCTGGAGATGAGGAAACCAGCACCAGCTCCCTACTGAACCCAGTGTCTATTATTGGTTTGTTTTTGAAAGCATTCCTTCTGTGCTCACTGCGTTTAAGATTTCTCCGTAACACTCAAGGCCAAGCTGGCTGACCTGGTGCTGTTCTAGGAAGTATTATATTCTTACTGCATTTCTCTCCTGAGACGGATAATAAGTTCACATCCTGAAGGTGCACCTAAATCTTTGTGCTTCTAACCTTCTGTCAGAGCTACCTATGTGAGGGGTTTAGCCTATTAAAGCACCGTCCACAGGCTCCCAGCATTGTGTGTCTGTTTAATCCATCACAGTGAGACAAATGCATCAGCCATTTAGCACAGACTGACTCTTCAAGGCTGGAAAAATGAGAGACTTAACCACACCATGTCTGTTCCTGTGTGGCCTCAGATGGCTACTTAAGCACAAAGTCCATGCATTTTAAAGAAACGAATGCTGCAGCACTTCTATATTTATATGCTGAATGACCTCTGATCAATAAATTCATGTATAAATAAGACAGGGTTTACCAATGACCTAGTCCCTCTTGCCTAGTAAATCTATATGAATGTCAGTTACAAAATACATCAGCCACAACATACAACCATATACGTCTCAACAGAAAAAAAATGGAGGTGGGAAAGAGTGATTTTTTTTTTTCCTTTTTTTTTTGGTGTTTTTTGGGGTTTTTTTTGGTGAGGTATATAGCAAAACCTTCTGTCTGGTGAAAATAATGCATTTAAAGGAGTGCAAAAAATGTTTACAGCTTAAACTTTTGTTTGAATGCCAAATCACTGAGAAATGAAATACATGCCCACATTCACTGAAAAAGAAATGTGAAGATGTACAAGTTCTGCTGTTAGTGACTTCAGTAATGAGTCCATTTTTTAACACAGAAATGTCCTTTAATCCAGAGAATAGTTGATGAGAAATTATTGCTCAGTGCAGGTGAATTTTAACAAAGATTTGGCAGCAAAATAGAAAATTTATTTATTTAGATATTTATTTAATTGCTAATCACATCAAGTGGTATTCTTTAATCTTAACCATACCTAAATCAAGATGAGTTATGACATCATTTTAAAGGTCTGAAATTTCGTTCTGTGCAATTAATTAGCAATATATTTTACTAGCAGTACTTTAACTAATATTATTAGCTAGCAAAAGGAACTTTAGCTTCTAGAAAATAATATATTTGCCAATTTTGGTTTGCCTAGTAACTCTCAGTTCACTACATGATGCCTCCAATCTTTGTTATTAATTTTCCATGAACATTCATGTGAACATATTTTTTTCATTCGATAGTACTTAAAAACTGTAAAAGTCACATAAAATTCCATTTAGCAATATATTTCGTATATTCTCATGTTCTTTATCTATGATGCATACTATTGCTGCGGCTCCACTGAGATGAATTTGTCCTTAGCTAGAATTACATTGGCTCGCTCTGCCAGTTCTGGAAATGCCCAGGTTAAGGCCAAAGGATGATCAATGTGATGTCTTTATAAAGTCAAACCTTGCGAAGCAACCAAAGAGATTTACAGCTGTGTGAGTATGTGACAGACTGCACCTGTAACTTGTCCCTAACCTACTCCAAGCCTTTTTTGCCATCTCCTTTTGCACATAAATGAATGATGCTGTCACTTCTTTGGTAAAAAAAAAAAAAATTCTGGTTATTTCCCATGCATGTGGCCTATAACCATCTTTAGTAACATGTGAAGCTTAACACTTTAATGATTTCATTGTTCCCTGTTTGTTTCAGAACTGATCCTGTGTGTTCTAAAAAAGCAATACCATGTCACCAGGAATTCATCTCAGAAATGGCTGTCTGCCAATGCTTAAATAGGCTGAGTATTTTTGAACACAGATTAATCTCAATCTGTCCCATATTGAAAGATGAGAATTAATAGCAGACTTCCTCTCAAAAATCATATCTTCACAATAATAGAATACAGAGAAGTATAAGTATCTTTCACACAGATACTTTTCATGCAGAGGTTATTTCTCTATCAACCTAATTAAGCATTGCAAAATAAATAAAACATGACAAACACAGTCATTTAAATTTAATTAATCCCAGAGTTTGTCATAAAAAAATAGTAAGACATACAGAAATTTTCAGAAATTGTAAAGTCCAATTAATTGAACTGTATATAGACATGAACAAGGTCAGTCATAAAAATTGAGCAGGTGATGTGGTTATATTCTTATAAAAAGAGGTCAGAAAGCAGCATTTACTTTTTCATGGTAACTGATTATCACTGCTCTCCCCCACTTCCTGACCACCTTAGAAATATCTTGTAATCAGAATCTCACCAGATCTTAGCACTCAAGGACAGAAAGACTCCTTAATTCTAATGCATTGTATGATACAAAATATTTCCATACCAGAAATATGAAAGGCAAATTACTGGGAGGCAAAGAACCCAACAAACAAAAAACAGCATAAAAGCAAACTCCAAAAACAAACAATCCAGTACAGTTTTTTAAAGACATCACTGGGACAGAAAGATAAACACATATATCTGTAAATGCATACATTATAAACAGTGAAACCACTTAAATTGTCAAATTAAATGAGAAAAATGAGTCAACTGGATTCCCTTCAACAGTTCAGAGCTCCCACTGTTGGCTTTATGGAACCTCAGGCAGGGGAGGGAGCAAAAAAATAAATACTGGGCAATTCCCATTAACTCTTTAAACAGGAGCTGATGTGCGAGGGTTCTTCATCGCACAGAGCTATACATTTCATCCACCTTTCTTCCCTTTTATGCCCTTGTTCCCTTACCTGCCTTATGTAGTGGAGCTATGCCCCCACATATGGAAGAGCTCTCATCTGCAGTGCCAAGAGCAGTGGAACCCTGGTCTGTAACTGCTCCTGCAGGAGAAATCACAGGTGGTGGTGATGGCCCTTGGCTCTCTGTGCTGCAGACCCACTGATTTACACCTGCTGCATTTTCCTTTCCCTGGGAGCAATGCCTGATTAAAAAGGTGTGATGTGCAGGGTCTGGAGACAATAACAGTGGGCTGCTTCTCACTGCAGTAAGAAGGTCCTAATGGCCCTCACTGGCTTCCTCATTACCTCCTCCACATGACCTCCTCATTACCCTGCCTATGACCCAGGAGTTCTATTTCAGCTCAGAAGCATGTGTCCATGATCTCAAGTGTAAATCTAAGGAGCAGCATGACATCCCACCCAATTAAGAAATAATCATGTAGAGAAGGGCCAGAAAAACAATGGATTTCCTTCATTACTACAGGACCATGGAAATTCTATCTACTTCTTGGTGGTTCTACAGAATTTCTCTGAGACACTTCGGCATGAAAAACACTACATAAGTTTAAAATATAGATACTATAAAGGATCCTAATTATACTTTTATTCTTGGCTATAACATTAAACTCCTAAAACTCCATCTCAATTTCTATGTTGTTTTCCACTTTAATATGACCTTGACTTTCCTCACAAAGATGGCAAAAATCAATTCATTTTCGGCTATATGTTTATTATTTTATGCAATCTTTTAAGAAGAACTATGATTGGAACAAGATTATTGTAAATTTTATCTGCATTATTCCTTTGCTTTATATTAAAACATAATTTCAAATAATACAATTCAAATGTGTTTGGAAGAAATAAATGGAAAACAACTGCCCATTCTCAGTCAGTTTAAACTGAATGAGGTTTTTATTTCAGCCACTAGGAATCACACGTAATTTTGAGCAATATTCTTGGTTCTCCAAGTCAGAAACAAAACATCAGAAGACAATATTCTCAAGAGTCCCATTGTCAGGCAAGTGGTTGCTTCATGTAGTCAGAACAAAGGAAACTTGGATATTCCCAACTAAATATTAAGATTCCACTGTCAATTTTCTTAAATTTTAGCCTATGTCAAACAAAATCCCCGATTTGAATGTACTTTTAAAGGTCTGGGGTTATTAATTTATTTTTTTGTTTGTTTGTTTCACACAATGCTGAAATTACAGAAAGAACGTCAGTCAGAGAGGGAGATGGCAGGAATCCAAACCTAAGTTCTTGCTATGAGAAGAATTCATTGTGGCCCCATCCTCCAACTGCAGCTCTCTTTCATTTCCACTCTAAACTCTGAACAACCCTCACTTAAGAATCAGTTAAATCTGATTTAGAATGCTACTTCTTTTGCGCAAATAGAATTTGAAATCATGGCATTTACTGAAGACGACTCTCTCCCAGACTTCTTCAGAAATGTTTTTAAAATCTCCCTAAAATAAAGTATTTTTACTCTTGTTTATCTATTTAAAAAAAATGCTTCTCTGCTATGTGGCTATATGGTTTGCACAATCTGTGTATAATTAATCATCTACCAGATACTGTGTGCACTTCGTTTATAAAGCACCACCCAATATGGCTTTGAAAATGCATGGCTAGAAAAGAACTTAATAAGAAAACTGCCAAAAGCACTTACACAAGAGAAGCACAAAGCTCTTGTGTGGTTTTTGGTTTGGGTTGGGTTGGTTTTCTCCACAAGGACTGAATATCAGTATCAAGTGGCTTGTCCACCCATTCCTAGATGGACACACAGCAAACTGTATCTCACAGACTTCTAGAGGTGGTGGGAATTTGATGCTGTTACCACAGGTATCTAAGCCACTTTAGATACTGCAGGTCTCTTACCTGGCTCCCATCTGTAGAAGAGTGTCTCTTGGTCCTATCACAACTGCTGGTCCCATGTGAATATCTGACACACCAAAGACTTGTAATATCACTGTAGGCTTACATGCTTAGACAACTTAACGTCTCCTGGAGTGTGATGAGTGTGATGCCTTTTCCTGGTCTTAAAATCAAGAGGCATACACGGTTAGAAGGGGAAAAGGGATTTTACCTTGGTATTTATTCTTAAGGATCCTTAGGTGTACACGTCCAGGTCATATGCATCGAGATGCACCCCACCGAGTCTTTCCCTGTGTCTCTGTGTCTCTCCTCTCGTGTGTGTCATGTGTCCCCCCCCAACATTGGGTATAACGTTATAGGCTTTATTAATTAGCATATCTATCAAAGATTCCCCAATGAGAGGTTCAAGTGAGCCCCCCCTCCCCAAGGAACCTTCCCCTGGATGGTTCTATCTTGGTTTACAGAATATGTTCTGGAGAGAACCTTGGGGTCTGGGGTACACTGATCCCTGGTTACGAAGCCTCTAAAATGTTTAGTCTCTCAGCTTAACAAACAAATCTAAGAATGTAGGCAAAAAGCACTAGGAATACAGAAGCTGTAAAAAGGTATAACAGGGGTATAAAAGAAAAGGCAAAAGTCTTCATGGCATCAAGTGGAGCAGGACAGCCCACTGATTTTACTGAAGTCTGGGTCAAGTGCCTTGGTTAATTAAAATGCTTTTTAATTTTTTAATGAAGCATTCATTAAAAATGAACAGACCCCTGAAGGACATAATTCATAACCAGCATCCACTTGGCCATAAGGCTGTTGATGCAGCCTGGTCCTTCAGGCCTCTGTCTTGGGACAAGTGCTCTTGAATATCTTAATCAATGACATAGACAGTAAGATCAAGCATCCCCTCAGTAAGCTGGCAGATGACACAACACTGAGGGGTGCAATTGACACACCAGAGAAATGGGATACCATCCAGGGGGAGCTATACAAGCTCAAGAAGTGGGCCATGAGAACTTCATGAAGTTCAACAAGGACAAGTACAAGGTGCTGCATCTGGGTCAGGACAACCTCTAGTATCAATACGGGCTGGGGGATGAACAGACCTGTTGCATCAGTCTAAAAGACAGAATTGTTTTGTCTTTGTAAAATGGTTCCTAATCCTGTTTAAATTTGTCCTGGAAGGGCTGTAAGTCTGATTTTTTTTTCCATTGTCTGCCTTTGCTTCCATCAACCAACCTCACCTGTTCTGGAAGAATCACCCTGTCAGAGGGTCAAAAAGGGAAAAAAGACAAGGCAGCTGCTCTCTAACTGAAGATATGCAAGATTTTGTTAAAGTTCTTACTAGCAGTACAAGGAAATAGTTTGCTTAGTTCATTCCAATGTAAAAGTGTCAAATTTAATATCAGAAGGAATTTCCTACTAAAGAAAAAAAAAAACCTAAAACACTGTAAATTGCATCCTTTCCTCTTCTACCAGAATTAATGAAATATGAATATTTGTGTTTATATGAATATTGGAGTGAAAATTAATAATTTCGTAATTTAAAATTATTTTCAGGACAATTTTATTTGTATTCACAATGGAATGTCAGCACAGAACCTGTACTGTTATAGAGCAATACTGAAAATGTAATGTAGTTTCAAGAGTTTTCGTGGAGGGAATATCCTAGATTTACCGTAGCTGACAACCTAATTTGCCACATAGTTTGCAGAATTAATTTTCTTTTCCAGCTATAAAGAATTCTGCTGATCAAGAATGTCTGTGTGCTTTATAGCTAACAACTTATAATAAATGTTTCCATGTTTCAGTATATGATATGTAATAAAGGCCCAAGATCACTCACTAGTGCACATAATTTTCATCTTTTAATCCCATTCATCTTTTACTAGTCTCTCTTGAGTAAGAGAGATATTTTGGCACTCAAAGCTTCTTTTATTTCACTGAGAATTTAAGGGATATTTTTTCAAACTGAAAAACAAACAATAAGGTTTCTTTTATTATTGCTTTAAACTTCTTTGGCTTCAAAAATCTGATGTCATAGAATTAGTGCCCCTTTAGAAACAATATTAAATTAGACTTCCCACCTCAGTAGATAATAATACTGATCCCAAATGATAGGAATGCAATGCAGGGAAATTTTCTCTTTTCAAGATGAGATGGGTTAGTGTTTGCTTTGCTGGAACACTGAAAGGTCCATATCTGCAGAAATACAAGGTTGCGCCCTGAACATGAGGTAACATCTGAGCACCTCTGGCAATTTATACCGGATATGATCTCCTATCTAAATATTATATTCTATACATAAAATGGTCACTTCACAGCAGGTGGGAAACTATGCATCTTTAAGTGCTGTTTTTCAAATGTTCTTATTCTCCTACATTATTAATAATAATCTTTAGAAACAAAAAATGGCACAGGATAAGCCTTATTACGCAGTCTCCCTTCCACCAAATATTTTTTTCTTTCCCTATGCCAGACATCCGCAGCAAGCATTACTTGGTATAGTCCTAAAAGAGCAGTATAATGTTTTCATTCTTTCATACAGCTTGAGAAGTTGGTTCAGGCAGACATGAGAACCTGAATCCTGATTCACTTCAACACTTTGCATTATCTGTAGAATTCCTGGGCTCCTCCTGGCTCTCTGTATATTGATTTTGTTTGCCAGCCTCCTCTCCACAACCAACTACAATTGTGTATGCCACCTCTACACAAGCCTCCCACTCATCTGAAAACACACATGTACTCATATCTCATGTCATCATTTCACATTTTTTTCTGAGGAGATGCAGATGTTTCTCCATAAAGAATTTCTGGAGATGGGCACGTCAGTTTGTCTCCGGATCACTGGTCTTTCCACCCTGGAGAATGATCAGTCTCTCTGTGAGTGTGGAAAGCTGGGCTTCACAGTTTCCCCAAACTTTCCTTAACTTGTGGCTATAGTAAGCAAGCATCTACAAATCATTTAAAGTGAAGCTTTTCACTGAACCTTCCTTGATTTTAGTCTTACAATTAAAGCATAGGCTAAGGGAGACTTCCAGAGAACTCCTTTGTTCTGAATAAAGATTTTATGTAGGCATTAATTTTTTATTTTTTTGGTCACATATCTTTTGGGGCACTGTAGTTACCAGAAAATAAACAGTTTATGCTTATAGCTTATGTGTACAGATGCCTTTTTTCAACATTCTATGTTCTTGTATGTGTTATTATTATAAAAACATCCTTCATATCAAGCAAGGCTTTTATAGGGGGTAAAATGAATACAAAATCCCATGGTTTTTGTCTTGATGAGAATCCTGTTAATAAAATAACAAACACAGAAAGGGATAATAAGGAAAATGTTTCTGTAAAAGTATAATGCAAAGAACTTTGTATTTCAGACCTGTGGAATAACATTTTACCTAAAATCTTTTATTTCCCACACTTGCCAGATTTCACCCCAAATGCATGTTGAGCCATAGTCACAATGAAATACCTATTTTTTTCAGTAGCTGAAATTAAGCTTTAAAAAATATAACAAATGCTTAAGGAGAATTTCCTTGGAATCTTAGGTAGGGAGAGTGCCAAGACTGTTTTCTTTTCAGTCTACTAGTTTATTCAAGATATAAGAGGAATGCTTAGCGTTTGTGAAGCAAAGACTAACTTACAAAGACTTACAAAAGTCTTACTTTGGATGACTAAACTCACATTGATATGTGAACACAGAGAATTTGATCCATAGGTAGGCAGATGAATATTCCTTCTAAATGAAAAAGAATAGCTGCTCTGAAAGATACCACTTACCATAATATTCTTTCTGTTTAATTTCACTCTTTAGAAAAAGTACAAACTGGGACCCTTCACTTTTAATAAGGACACATTTGAGAAGATGAATTAAGTCTCAGACAGAAGAGGTAGGTGAACTTGTCCTAACTGTGGGTGGTGCAGTAATTAAAAGTCAGGGAAACTGCACTTTCTGACAGTTCATTAGACAAAACAGTATGTGGAAAATGTTTTGTCATGTCTAATTGCTACAGCTGCTTGGATTTCTCTGTTATACTGAGACATCAGCTATTCATAAACCAGCAGGAGGAATTAATCTGCAGAAAAAGGTACTTTTTATGTTACATCTGTCCTTCTATGGAATCAATGCCTCCAGTCTTTAACTAAAAACTTAACTGTGAGACAGAGCAAAAAAAGCAGTGGAAAATCTATATCTAACAATAGTTTTAGAATTATTGAGTTGAGCCAGTAACATTAGTTAGGGGCGTAATGCTGTCTGAGTGGGATTATGTTGTGTTGTCTATCAAAATAATTTTTACATATACATTACTAAACAGTTCCAGATGTGGAATTTGGGCTAGAGCTACTGGTGCTGGAGCCTTCTTGTTTCATCTCACAGTATGTAGAGAAACTATCTTCAGTACATAGGTGGATGATCTTACACTATAGCAGCAGAAATATATCATACTGATTTTCTGTATTTTCGTTCATGTTTTTCAATTTATGGAATGTTAGGATGCAATTTAGTTTTTCCATAATAAAATAAGAGGCAATTTGCAGCAGAGCAGCTTTTGGGCTTAAGTTGATTATAGTTCAGTCATTTTCATCATGTCACACTTTGTCCTAGCTGAAGACTTCATGGGTATTTTCAGACAGCTTTGGGATTTCAACAGAAGCCACTGGATTGACATGAGACCAACTGAAATCAAAGTCTAATTCATGTCTGCAAATGTGATTTCTGCTTTCCAATGGAGGCTGCATGTTTTTATATACCACGGACCTGCAAATGTTTGTCATGTATTTATCATTATCAGGATTAGTAGATTCATATGTTTTGGTGGAATATCATATAAATCAGGTAATTAATAAATTCCTATTAAACATTGAATTCTCTACATTGATCAGTAGTTAAGGTCTACTGGGACTTCCATGCAGTGTCTTATCTACCTCAGTCTTTAGATTTCCTCTTATCCTAAGCTATTACTTCAGGGACTACTGAAGTGCATACACATACTGTTTCGTGCTCTGAGTCCTCTTCTTCAGCAGGATTGCATTTGTTTGACAATGACACTACACATGAGAAAGAATTTTTCAGAAGGGACTTGTAAACATGGTTCTGGAAATTTATGGAATATGGTGGAAGAATCCTACATGTTGCATTTCACTGAGGGTGTCGTGAGAACTCAAAAATAATGATGATTTTAAGAAAAATAACAATAAATTAGATTCACAAAACTTCACTAACACTCTTGAAATTGATTCTTATCTATAAAACTTAACATGAGATAGTTGACATAGTTGATGGCTTCAGTGTTTGCTAGTAGTTTTACATAAAACTCATGTAAATTGTCCAACTTTTACACTCAGAGTCAGCAGTGCTGTATGTAAAAAGGATAGGACTGATCTGTAGGAGGCATTTGCACTCTGACACGGAGGATTAGTTGTGGTCTGGGGCCATTCCATGCAATTACTGAAAGAGGACTGGACTGCCCAGGGAAATGGTGGAGTCACCATCCCTGGAAGTGTTCAAGAAATGACTGTGGCACTTGGTGCTGTAGTTTAGGTGATGGCGGCGGTCTGTCGAAGGTTGGACTTGATGATCCTGGAGGTCTTTCCAACCTTAGTGATTCTATGCTTCTATGGATTAAAATCTTGCAGTATATTGCTTCAAAAGCAGAAATATTAGGAAAATAAAGAGGATATGATGTTATTTCAAGAGATCCTGTGAATGCATGCAAAAGAAATAGCTTCGATACAAAAAGTATGATTTTCAAAAGTATCCAGCATTGGTGAAAAAGTTCCATTCATTTTAATAGCAGTAATACTAGGGGTGGAGCCTTGCAAAGACTGATTTGAAAGAGAAGAAATTTAATCTATGGCCAGTGGTGAATAAAAACCTCCACAAAAGAATGGTTCAAAGAAGACCAGCCTGGGGTACTCTGATTTATTCTCTTGAGAAGTTTTCTTTCTCTTTCAACTTTAGAAGAAAAGAGAAAAGTATTCAGAAAATAATTTTTTTTAAAAAAAAGCAAGGGTTAGTGGTGTAAATCACTTCAGTCCTTTTTGAAAACAATGCTTAAAGAGCTTTATTCAGTATTGTATTAATCAATATTTATGTCAAAAAAACTCCACCGAGTTTAATTAAACTCTACCAACATATGACAGGGATGTATTTATGAATCAAATTTAAATTATTAAAAAATTTTAAAGTCTGCCTTGTTTATACACAAGTATACAAAACAAGGATGAAAGAACTCAGCTGCCTGTTTTCTCAGCTATGTGGTAGAGAGAAAAAAAACGAAGTGGAAATGAATAGATGTGAATTATTGCATTAATTAGGGGTATGCTGAGTTTGGGATTTTGAAGCCAGTGAGTTCAAATGCTGTTTAAATCCTGTCTCACACCAAAGAGCCTCCCATAGAGGTCAACTCCATCTAGTCCAGCAATGCATGATGAACCTTGTGGCAGAAGAGATGACTTGCTACTATGTAGGACTTATAAACAAATCAAAAACCACATTATACTTATTTTAGGAACTAATAACCTATACTTGGCACTTAGCAGCAATGATTAGGAACTGAAAATGTGGCCTTACCTTTCCTTCCCTGTTATTGGCTACTTGCTATTTTTGGCAGTTCTATGTTGCTATTCTACCTTCACTTTGTCTTTAGTACTTCCATTTTGACTATTGCACCCTAACACACAGAAATCCTCCATCTCCTTGGATGTCAGAGAATAGTGCACAGGGGTGCAGCTTATTAGTTTCATCAATTCTTCATTTTCTGAGTTTACTTTAAAGTTTCATCTGTGTCCTATCACCACTCAGAAGAGAAACCACATTTTTTTAGTATTATTGATTCTTAATAAAACCCAATAGATTGTGTTAATCTCTGTCACAAAGCTTAGATGGAGGGTTGCAACTTGTGAATTCTAGGTATGAATTTAAATTTCTCAACAAGGTGGCATTTTAACCTTTTTTGTTTGTTCCTAAGTTTACTGCAGGTCACCCTCTCCCTGCCCAAGGATTATTTACCTTCAAGACAGGTAAAGGTTTTGAACATATCAACAGGAGGAATTGAACAACCATGTGCTAAAGGAGCAGAATAGGAATTTTGAAAGGATTTGAGGTTTAGGGTGAGAGCCAGCCTACTGTGTCCAGCTGTCACTCAAACGCTCATCACAGTCCCCAGGTCCATCACTCTGACCACGATAATGTGGTGCACAACTGCACTTTACTTTTAAAACTGCTGGAGGTGAACATCTTTAATCTTTGCAATTTTTCCTTAAAAGCACCAGTGCTTTCAATGTACCTCTTAGTGGTGAAATTTATTGAGATCTACACTGTCATTCTTTTTTTTTTTTCAGGACTGAGAACAACACATGATTGATGGGCTGAAGGATTTAAATCCTTATATTATTTAGGTTCTGGGTACCACCAGTCAATGTCTACTGTAGGTTTCAAAGACAGTGATACATTTAGAATCTAAAAAAATAAGAAGGAAAAAGCATTGTTAGCAGCAAAAGCAATTGCTGATACAAAATTAGTATGTTGATAAATACTCCACAAGAAATGGGAATGTACCCATATTGCAAAACTGGATCTGCACAGACTTTTTCAAAACAAGTGTCAAGTACATGGGTCTGACTATAGAACCACAACTGGAGTGGAAAAATACAGTATACAAGTGTAAATGCACGAATCCCATTTACATCAGCTTCTGTTACATTTAGCTGTGGATGTTCTAGACAAAAACTGTGCTATGTTTTGTAGATGTAAAATATTTAGCCTTTACAGACACACTCAGCTGTGACACTACTGTAATAATAAATACATAAGAGTTACAGAATATAATGCTGAAAATAATATATGTACATTGTATAATGTCTTACAAACTTCTTTGCCTTCTTATGTTGTTTTTGAAGAATCAGAGAGTTGTTTGGGTTGGAAGGGACCTTAAGGATCATCTAGTTCCAACACCCTTGTCATGGGCAGGGACACCTTTCACAAGATCAGGTTGCTCAGGGCTCCATTCAAGCTGGCCCTGAGCACTTATAGGAATGAGGCATCCACAATTCCTTTTGGCAGCCTCTTCCAGTGCCTTACCATCCTCACAGTAAAGAGTTTCTCCCAATTAGGAAGATTTTTTCCTAATAACTAACCTAAACCTCTCTTATTTCAGTTTAAAGCTATTGTCCCTTGTTCTATCACTACATGACCTTGTAAAAATTCCCTCCTTGACTGTCTTGTAGGCCCCCTTCAGGTACTGAAAGGCCACAATAAGATCTCCCTGGAGTCTTCTCCAGGCTGAACAATACCAACTTTCTCAGCCTGTGAGAGGTGTTCCATCCCTTTAATCAACTTCATGGCCCTCTGGACTCACTCCATCATGTCCACGTCTTTCTTGTCTTGAGAAATTCACAGCTGGATACAGTTATTAAAATTAGGAAAATAATAAGTTAGTTGTTATTATTATTACATTAATTACTAAATTGTTCTTTTTTTGAAAAGTCTACCATGACTGTCAATTTCTTTTCTAAAAAGAATAAAAATGGAACAAAACTGAAGTGCCTGGAGCATTTAGCCTGAGCAGGGACAACCCGTGAAAGAGTGTGGCATAACCCTGTGAAAATCTAATCTAGTGGATGTCCTTACACTATACAAGTAATCAATTATCTCATATCTGTGTAGATAGAAAGAAACTGCTATAGAAATGTACTTTTTATGTTAGGCTGTAGATAAATGTATTAAATGTAAAGACAAGACTTAACTTTAAAAGACCAAAAGACTCAGCAGATACCCTGAAGTAGTTTCCTCCTTATATTTAGAGACAAGTGTGTTCTCCATTTTATCTTTCTGATGAAAAGAATGAGATTTTTTTTTTTTTAAACCTGGCCATGTAATTCTGAAATCTGTAGAAAAAATAGAGCAAGTTTATAGTATGAAATAAATAATGTTAATGGAAGACCACTGAGAAAATTGCTTCTCTGAAATTTTTATAGCAGTTTAATTTCCTCTTTTATATGCTTTATTTTCCTCAGTGTTCACTGTAGATGAGATATTTCACCACACAGAACTTTTAAAATAACTTTTATTGTTTTAAACTTCCTTTTTAATTTGTTTGGGAAAACTTCCTTGGCTGCTCATGATTTTCATTCCTCTCCATTTTTTTGGATGTTTGAGCTGTGTTTTTCTAGCAACTAGAGATTTGAACATTTTTAAGCATTTTTAAGCCTATCTCAAGAACATTCAATTTCCTAAGCAGGGTGATCAGTAACATTTCAAAGAGTGAATAACTAGAAGAGTACTGTTGCTGCTTGTTCTGAGCTTCCCCTCCCCCCTCCCAAAGGCATGTGCTCGGAGCTCCTTTGTTCCAAGCGCGGGCAAAGCCAAATGTAACTCAGACTCTTCAGCAGTGTCTCATTGGCCGCTCACCCCGGGTCCGCCCCCAGTCCTCCCCTTTGTCCTTCTCCTAATAAAAGATGGTCGAGGGGAGGCAAACGCCCTCTCTCAGCTCATCTACTTTCCTGTAAACATCTCTGGTCGTCTGTCTCATTTGAAGGCTTCTAACTGCAGGGAATTGAGCGAGCAGGGAGCTATATTTCTCCCTCTTTGCTTCTGCTGATGGTATTTGCTCTGCAGCTGATTCAGGTACCGATTTTAGAGCTACTAAAGTGCTAGATCACCCTTGCTACCTCTCAAGGCTGCTCGAGGCTTTCTAAGGCATTGAAATACAAGCGCTAGCCGGTATAAAGCTGAAAAGATACCTTCCACAGAGTACCTGGAATTACAGGTCATTTGTGAGAATAAAATCTTATGGATAAAATCTTTTGTGAATTGACCACTCTGACCAGCATCACTTTTGTGTGGGAGCTGTGAATTTAAAGAAAGTGTTGTCTTGTCAAAGGGTTCAAAAAAGAAACTCCTGTGCCAAATGAGTCGAATCAAAGCTTGCTCTTCAGAGAGGGTTATGTCCAGGTCTGAATATCCCTGTTTGGAGCTCTCTCTCTGTTCCTTTTTTAAATGTTACATTTTCTTAACCCAGTAATACCTGAGCAATAGTTTTTGGTAGGTTTTTTTTGAGGTTTATTTTTTTTTAGGTTTTGATTGTGGCGTTTTTGTGTCCATGCCTTGTTTTACCTCTAAATTGATGAAACATTGTTTGGAACCCATATCTAGTACAGCATGTTGACTGTTCAGCTGAAAGCAAATCTTACCATATTACTACACACATGCACAGAGATTGATTTAACAAGCACAAATTAGAAAATAAACACATTCATAATGACACAGAATTTAGCTTTTCTGTACAAATATTTTGGCAATTGTTACAGGGTTTCTAGAAGACAAGCAATTCTACTTAACACTCACCCAACAGATTACCATTCATTGTGATTATAAGCATTATAAGGCCAGAGCTCTAACAGCCAAAAAAGGTGTGTGTCCCATGTTTTCCAGTCCATTTATTTCCATTGCTGCTATTTAACAGTAATCAATATCAGATTATTGAAATATTTAGCCAGCTCAAATTCTGACTGAAAAAGAAGTATACAAATGTCTCTTGAAAGATTTCCATTTAAAATTAATTCCAAATTTTTTAGTTCACCTTTTCTATTGGAGGAATCGTTCTGCATAAAATTTTAGGTGAACTGTGCATGTTCCAGATATACCTGTATCTCACTCCTATTGGCTTCATTGTGGTTCAATTGGCCCACATTAAAAAAAAAAGGTGACCATTTGTGCTTCAAGCACAAATAAAAGCAAAGAATAACATAAGCATTTCTTTTGAACATAAATGTATTTGATTTTTCTTCTATTTTTTTGACGTGTTATATCCTACTTTAATATATACTTGCTTTTTGACCTGATCAGGTTTGACCCTTCCAAAATCACTGTTTTATTATACTATCCCATATGATTTTCCAGCCAGTCAAGTACTTTGTTTCTTGAGTGGGCTATATTCTAATTGGTAGAATGTCAGACTCATGAGAACCAAAAATTTCGAACTGGGGAAGCAGATGATTGTTAATGAACAGTATTTCACAAACATTAAATTGGTTTAGGCAAAAATTTTAAAAACAGTTTCCTAAAATTTTGTCTGAAGTCCATATGCAGTTACCTAAGTAAGGAAATAAAAGCCTAAAGCAATACTGGCTCTCATTAGCTAGTCTGTTTTGGTGTTAGATTGTAACTGTTTTTCCATTATTCTGTTGGTGACTCACATTCCAGTCTCATCATATGTCAGGTAGATTTCAGATTCTACTAATTATTATCCCTTCAAAAATGTATTAAATTTTTATAATGGTTTTGTAGAGTTCACCATTTTCCTTTTTCCTCCTGGGTGGCATCACGTAGAATGTGACTTACATGCAAGTAGAGAGCACTTTCAATTGAAGAAAGGATGGAGGGCAGTGTTAAACAAAAGAGTGGGGAAGTACTTTTTTATTCTTGTTGACTGCACTGGTTGACAATGTCAGGGAAAGGCAATTTCATCAGTAAGTCAGTAAGTTGTTAAAAGAATGGAAAGTTGGAGATTTGGTATGCACAGGTGTGCAAATGGAATTGCACTGTCAATTGGAAGGTATTTATTTTATCCTTGGCTTCATACAGAGAAGAATTAGAAGGTGAAATGACATAATAAATTGCCAAGTCTAGAGATAAGGCTTTGCATGTTATTTGACTCATTAGAGAAAATTAGTAAGGTAATGAGGCAGGCACCACTAAAGAAACAGTTTATAAGACTGCATTCATCTGGTTGGGGACAATTTTATGTAATTTCTCAAGGCTTTAATCAGAATTGTGTTTTAATACACAAAATTGGTAAAGCAACTCCAAGGTTGGAAAGAAAAGACAATATATGAAGCAGAAAAACTACGTAATCATTAGACATGGTGAAGAGTTAGCAGAATTCTGTTAATTAAGCACAACCAAAACCAGCAGTAAAATGTAATTGATTATAGAAAAAAATCAAATCACTCAAGTACAAAAAATTCTTTGATCTATCTTTTTAAAAGTTTCAGTTTTCTAAAAGCATTATTTTGATCTCTAACAAATAGAATTTTGCTCTTTAGAGAAATATCAGTGTACCATTTGCTGTTGAAGTAGTAGCAATAATAATTTTTAATAATAAAAATAATAATAATGAACTCAGAAAATAGTGACCTGATTAATTTTGTTCCTGGCATTATATAGCAGACTGCTTGCACTGGTATCAGTATATAGCAATAATAATAATAACATAATAGCAATCTAGCAATGTCCTTCAACTAAAGTAATCCCCTAGTTAGTCTTTTTGTTATGCATGATAAAGTAATACCCTTGTAAACCGAGTTTATTTGGATTTTGAAAAATGATTGTAGATACTTCTGCGGATGCCCATTTTCCCAAAGTTTTAGGATTTATTTCTTCCCAGTTATCTTGTATTAGTAATTCTTCTGCAAATTCCTTTTCTCCTGCTGAGTGAAAACATTATAGAATCTGTGTAGCATTATAGTTCACCACATTTCTGAATGCTTTTTCTAAACTATACTTAAATGTAAATCAAATTTGGAAGTGGGATTTATATACAAATTATAAATTTTGATGGAATTTGCTTGTTCTGACTCTAAGCTTCTGAATAGTCCACATGGACTTAATCAGTGTTCAGTTATTTCTGTATCTAGTATCTATATCTGTCTAGTATTTAGTCTCTAGATACTCTTAAACAGTTTAACATTGTTGGGAAAATATTTAATTTTCCTTTCTTAACTTGGCTTTCCTTTCATAATCAAATTCTTAGCCAAGAATGATACAAAGCACCTCCAACTGTTTCTGTCCAATTTGTCATTATTTATTTCATTGCATTTTAAAAACACCGATTAGCGGTCCTTTGTTTTTCATCAACCCCCAACCTAGACGGTTCAAACACAAGAGTACTGATGCAAAACAATGACACATCCCTGCAGTGGGAGAGTGGAAAACCAATTTCCTACTCCAGCCCAGCAGGGGGGCTTCAGCAGTGGACACTCTGCATGTTGCAATGACATCCTTCTATAAACAAGTCCAGTTTTCAGAGCTCACCCACATGCTTGGCTCTTCAGCTGCCTGGATGATTCAAAATCCTTCTTCTCTTTGCCTTTGGTCAAACTGATCAGTGTTCTTACCCCTATACAATGAAGCAGGATGTGAAGGTACAATTTGTTTATTTTTCCACTGGGAATGATCTGGACCCCTCTTCTTCTGCTGTCTTGCTGATAAAAGATGCAACATGTTAAAACAACCACTACCACATCAGATTAAAGGTCCATCTAGTTTAGTCTCTGATGATACCTCACATCAAATGCCTGGGGAAGAGTGAATGTGTTCAAGAAGAAAATAGGAATAATTTCTCAGGTCTAATAATTTCAGTCTACAGCAATTTGACAGTCATAATTTTTTTGAGAGAAATTGTGTCTTTACATTTAATGGCCTTGATAGAGATTTCTTTCTTATTTTGTTACAATCATTTTTTTTAGATTTTTTTGGCAGAGACTTAATATCCACAAAATGATGTAATAAATTTTATGACATCACCTTTATGACTTTATGACTTTTTGCTATTAATACTGCTGTGGTTATTGTGATTTTAGTAAATTATTATTCTAATTTTAAAACTTATTGTTCCTCCATTGGAAGAGGCAGAGTGAAAGGGAGTAGCTGTCTGGAGTTTAGTTCCTGGTGGTTGTTAAAACCAGCGCAGTACCTCCAGTCATTTCAGGTCTATGAAACCCTGAAGTCATCTTTTTATAACACAGTTTTTAAAACTGGGTGTACGTGTATGGCATGAAAAACTGAGTTTCAAAGAGTCTAGAACTTGTCTGTTACATGAGTCAAATTAAAAGTTTTTCTAGTGGATGGAGGTAAACAAAACAATTTTCTTACAGATGTGTATGAACTGAGCTAACATGAAGTACTTTACCCTTTATGCACATGAATGCATCAATTTTTTCACATAAATTTCTGTTTAGGCAATATTTTAGGGATTTAGAATATGTACTGTGAGTAATAACATTGTTGATAAGCATATTTCATCAAAACTATAAAAGCTTGCTTCAGCTTTGTTTGTTAATTGTCAATACTTATTTCTAGCTAAGTTATATCTCTTACTTATGAAAAACTGGTTGATTCTCAGTCCTTGCTTAAGAATAATTTGAACTTCTGTAATTGTCTCAAATATCTTAGACAACAATTTTAGAAAATAAATCAACAGATTTAATTTTTTAATTTTCTTCTGATACAATTCAATCTCACCATACCAGGATATGCAATTTTGTAAAAATCATCAAGTGTTGATATAAATGGGAATGGACATCCTTACAGTCCTACTGTTTTGTGGATTATCAGTCCAGGAGGCATGTACTTTTAGGCTATACTCATTCCCCTTTTTAGTGTTGACACCTATGCAGTCAGTGTTACTTTTCTAAAAGTAAGAAGTCTGTCAACCAGGTTTTTTCATGATAACCAGACTACTGTTCCTGGACCCTAAGGAAGCCAGGAGAAATTTTTGCCTGGGGGCTTCCTTTTCATGTATGCACTTCTGTGTTGTTCAATCTGTATTTTAATTTTGTAAAATTTTGGAACTGAATTCACCTGGGTTAGGAGAGTCCAAGTTTACAATAATATAGTAACTTGGGAGAGTGGGATGCTGCAAACCCCCTTGCTCTTCCCAGTGGTTTTACAGAGACTGTTAATTCAAATTCAGGGTCTATCACATGGGTCTTCAAATGTTTTTACTTAATTTACTTCAAAAAGAGTGTAAAACAGATGCTCAAACTGTACTTACAAATTCTAACACATTTTTTTATTTCAGCTACTTATTATTTTCAATGTGTCCATAGTTTTGACAACACTTGTCTTAACATTTACCCGGAAGATGACTGTGTTCACTGTGCTGGAACAACTCCACTTGTCTAACATACTAAAATTTTCTGTTGTAAAAGCAACGCTTACCTGCACATAAAAAAATTACTACTGATTCATTCAAAGGAATGAGAAGGAATGTAAGAGGATCATATTAAATTTGACTATGTCCAGTCTTCACTTTCTCTGCAGTAAACTTCTGTCCAGAAGTTTAAAAGTTTATCTTTGACAGGCTCTGAGAATTGGGATTATTCTTCCTGGAGAAGATGCTTCAGTGTGATCTAACTGCAGCCTTTCAGTACTGGAAGGTAATTTCCTACAAAAGAGATGGAAAAATATTATTTGGAAAGGCACGTAGTGACAGGACGAGGGGGAATGGCTTCAAACTGAAAGAGGGCAGATTTAGCTTGGCTATTAGAAAGAAATCATTTGCTGTGAGGGTGGTGAGGCACTGGAACAGGTTGTCTGTGAATAATCCACTCCTGGAAATGTATAAGGCCAAGTTGGAAGGGGCTCTGAGCAACCTGGTCTAGTGAAAGGCGTCCCTGCCCATGGCAGGGGGTTGGAACAAGATGGTCCTTAAGGTCCCTTCCAACCCAAACAATTCTATGATTTTGTGATTCTGAGAAAACAAAAATCTTCACTCTTTGCAGAACAGGAGAGAAAAGGGGGGCAAGAACAAAACTATATGGCAGACGTCAATAATTTTACTTCATTTTCCAAAGTTAGAAGCTTAGATTGATGATTATGAAAAGGAGGTAATTACTTTGCCTAAGATTAGTTATTATTTAGTACAGAATGCCACAAAACTCCATCAACAAGTTTTTGACATTTCCACAATTTAGTGCACATTTGTAACAACATCTAATTGCAAATTTTCAAATAAATTGAAACCAAATACACCATGTAGGCCAATTTTCTCTTCTTTTTCTGACAGAATATAGGAATCTTAGAATATTAATAACTTAATATTTTAACTTTGAGTATTCAATTTTTTTACTTAGTTAATAAAAAGAATCTTTTGATATAGTTGCAATTCTGTTAACAAATTGGTGCATACCCTCGTTGTTTTTAAATTGATTTTATTACGAGTTCTGAGATTAATAAAAAAAAGACTATATTTCTGAAAACAAAATTGTACTTTACTCCTAACTCATTTTAGTGCACCCCAACCTATTAGAACAGGCAGCGAATTCTCAGTATTAACTGATGATTAAACAGCAGTGACTCCAGAATGTAGAGCATAATAACCCGGAATCCCAGGCCTATTAAAGAGTATATGTTTTCTTTAAAAATTTTCAGGTAACAGTTGCAAAGCCATAGATTTTCAGGAAATATCAATACCACCCGAGACGATTTAGCACTCTCTGACATTTGTGCAAACACATAAGACATTGACTGGCAGATGTTTAAAATCGTTGATCAGGTAGTCTGTTCATAAACCCATTTGTGGTCAGGCTCTGGTGATGAGTCTCAGAATTCATTAAAAACTATCAAAATTCACTCCTTGGAACAAAGGACTTTTCCTAGACTTTAGGCTTGCAATAAACCAGAGGAACCTTATATTTCCTATAGGGTCAAAAGCTTTTCAAGCATACTGGCCGGTTAAAAAGAAATTGATTTATTCAAAACCAGAATGTGCTATTGCTCCTAGGGAATAACTATAAAAATAGCCTTAGTAAATTTTAGTGTTTGATAAATAAAAGTAGAACTATCAAATAACCCATCAGAGATATAAAGCTATTAAGGACAGTCAAGTACTGCATTTTCATTCTCTCTCTGTTATGTAAACACATTTTCTACAAGGTAACTTCTATGGTGGTTAATTATATATTAAAAATGTTTTCTGGGAGAATATATTGTGACTTGACATACTTATTTGTGACCTAAATCTGTGCATGCTTTTTTTTGATTAATAAATAATAACTCAGAAAATCTTACAAGTGAAGGTTGTAAATTAAGATAAACAAAATCTTCTATTTTTTCCTCATTGATGATTCACATTTCCTTTTCTTCACTTGGGAATAAGACCTGAAATTTTGAAATGCAAAACACACCACATAATTTTTTCAAAGGATTTAAGTTTATAAATAATTGTCTGCTTCTTTTCTACTACTGTATGCAATATCAATTTTCTTCAGTATCTTGGATATGTGTTTTCATAATATGGGTATTTTATGAGTAATATTTTTGCCTGAGATTGACTAGACAGTTTAGGACAGAGAGGAGTTCTGGGCTAACAGTAATTTTATTTCTGCCAGTACAAATCTCTGTTCTCTTTGTTGAAAATTAACTATCCCTTCAAAGACATAACAATGTATTCAGTGAGATAATTCTTAATTTCTTTATTTCTTTTGTTAGTGCTATTGCTCAGCTTGTGGCCCTTCAGAGACACATAGAGATCTAAGAGAAGAGGAGAAGAGAATACATTAATTTTAGCTGTCCAAGTGACAGCAAGGAAACAAGAGGGAAAGACAGCCAGCCTGGGGCCACCAAGTATCCAAAACCCATTTTATTTAAGATAAAATCTGGAAATCAATCACGTCAGCCCAGCAGGACAGTTTTGCAACCAGGAAGAAGGGAAATACACCACTGAGTAAGTTTCTGAAATATTCAGCCAGATTTTATTGACTGTTTGCCAGGCAACAGGGGATAAATAACTGTGTTAGTCAGATATCCATTAAGTAACAGTAGGAGTTAACTAGAGCTCTTAAATAACCAGTATTAATAGAATATTTTTAATATTGGTTAGAAACAGGTCATGGTTCTTATCCAAGGTTTATGGTGTTTATTTTTTTTCTCCCATTGCCTCCAACAAATTTTCTGACTCTCCTTTTTTAGCATTTTTAATGGCCTGCAACAAAATTTCAAAACAGAAATCTTTCTCTTAATCTACCTTGAATTCCTTGCTTGCACATTTAGTTCTAAAGAGGCCCCTGCAATTTGCAGTTGCCCTTTTAATCTCCTTCTCAAGAAATATTTCCAAGAGGAGGAAAAATTTCAAGAGCTGCTACTGCAGTACACTGTACTGGAAGCCAAAATGAGTGGCAAGCAACATGTCTGGGCCCTGGAAAGGAAAATGGAAGACTCATTAAAAGAAAATCACCAGTAGCAATTTGAATTGTGAATTATGCTGTCAATAGAGCTCCCAACATATGAGTACTAAATGCATTCTTCATCACTCTCTATTTCACTGTTTCTTAGCTTCAGAAAAAAGCCTATCAAAGCTTACAGACATCTGAAAAATTCAATTTAATTGCAGCACTTGATCACAAGAAGGAAAAACATTACACTGAAGCTAGCCAAATCTGTGCATTTTCCTCTGACAAAGTAAAAAAAGAGAGGAGACACTTCGGAGCAGGAGATCTTGAGGCGCTTATGTAATATTTTACTCTGAGAAAGGATAATGTGAATCACAAGTGTCATCTAAATTCCCTGACTCATCAACAGTCACAGTACAGCTCAGACAAATCATAGTCTTAGCTGATTGTTTACTTTCATTCATGTGATGAACACTCAGGCATTCAGGACTGGATGATTTAAAAAGACACCCTGTAACTAATTCTTTCTTTGGAACAGGAGCAGTATATGGAAAATCTATTCTTGTATTCATGTAGTTAAACAGAGAGGTGTGAGAACTAGAATCTCTCTCTTTCACAAGACACCTAGGGCAATGACAAAAAGAAGTAAACATGGTCAAACCTTGTTATTTTCATAATAGAAAGACCTACTGGTCACTGAAATGCATGTTGTTGGCGTCAGTTTAAAAAGAAACAATAACTTGCATCAAAATCCACCGTGCTGTATGACGCCTTGAAGTGGCTACCTGAAAACAGAGGCTAGACAAGATTAGGAGAATAAAAGCAGGTATTTATTTGAAGGGCCTTCAAAGGTACGCCTTGAGCAGTCAGAAGCCTCCAAGGGGCCCCACCCAAGAGGGACCCTGGGTCACAGGTTTTTCACACTTTTACAAGTTTGGTCCATTTGCATATCAGGGGTAATTCTCCAATTATAATTTCAAGTAATGATGTAATTACCCCAAGTTTGCTCCCCCTGTCCAGAGGCTCAGTTTACACATTTCAAGGCCTGGGACAACAAGGTGCCGTTGAGTTCAGGCCCAGAGAGGGCTTTTTATGTCTAACCAAAATGTGAGAACAGCAGCTAACAGGCTGTATGAAGTTTCAGAGTTACATAACAGGCAGTACAGAACCTGAAAAATATAAAAGCTAAAACTTAAGGCATCATGTACCATTACAAGTCTAAACCTAAAGAAAAAGTCATGGGGATTTCTTTGACATAAACCAGCCATGCTGCTGACAACTGCTTTTAGACTTTCATTTCAAAAAAACCAAAACAGTTAGTGCTCACAGCTATCAAAGTCCTTACACATAAAATACAAATGTGTCTCAAACTGTCATTTACAGTGCATTCTGTTGCCTATTTTATATACCTATGTTCCAGAAATTAAAAAATGTGTCAGGTTCACAATGAAATAAAGCTCACATTCCTTAGTGACTAATGTATGTAATTGCCTTCCAGAACAAACATGATGAATGTTTAAAAACATCCTCTCATTTTAGATCAAGAAGTGGATTAAGGCTAATTGGAGTCTTATCAACCAAATGTTATCTTCTCATGAGGGACTGACTCTCTGTCTTCTTTCAACAGTTCTTGCTTTAAGTTAGATAATCTCTAACACTAGTCTTCCTTTCACCACATCTCAAATCCCTCTGCCCTATTTTTTCAGCCATTTCCAAAGACTTTAACCCCATTTTTCTGAGCCCAAATTTGACAATTAACGAACAACACTGGTAAACGTAATATGTGGCACTACAAAGTTTTATCAAAGCCATTTGACAAATACATATTAAATGTGTACTTTCACTATAAAACTTTCACTATAATTTCTGTTAATTCAAGATTTTGTATCTCATAAAACAAATATAATTTATTAGAAACAATTCTTGTATAATAAATAGATAAACTTCTACAGATAAAAAATTTAAAATCTTAATTGATTAATTTTTTAATTGTAGTTCTCTTATAATTTTAATTTAAAAGTTTTTGCATATCGGGATGTATCTTCCTGTATTCTTCATTTTGAAAATTTTCTGACATCTTTGAATTTTTTTCATATCTGTCTTATTTACATTATGCAGTAGGGCAAGTCTGACCATTTCATACAACTCTTTCAAGATCATTGATTAACCATTTTCCAAGTAGAAACGTTTTGTCAAAAGATCTTATTGAGGTGCATTAATGACTATGAACAAATCTTTACCTTCATCTTGTAGTCCTAAGAACTTTAAAAACAATTTATATCCCAGTCAGACTTTTAAAATGCTTTTTTTTTATCAGCTCCTAATGTTTTTTTTTAATGGGAGATGTTCTTTTCCTTCTTGTTCACCTCTCTCATATTTCTTTTTATTTTATTTCAAGTGGATGCTACCAGATATAGGTAAAAGTGAACATTTTGTCTCTAAAGTGTACACTAAAGTGTAGTCCCAAGTCACAGCATTGTTTCCAAGTCTCACAGAACCCTGCAGGTGTTTTAGATACAGATGAAACAATGCATTAATATTTCTGATCATTTTTCAGTGGTTTAAATCTCAGTCTTTGGGGTCATCGGATTTTTAACACTCTGAAGTATCCTGCAGAAGTAACTTCTGCTGTTAATGCTCTGTGCTTCAGCTACCAGGGTAATACCAGTCTCCAAACTGTTGCTGCAGCTACAGAGAAATGATTGAGCAAATATATTGTGCCTGGACAAAAGTGCTGCTTAATGTTGTCTGAGAAGCTGACATTATAGAGAAAACTTTAATACAGTCAGAAATATTGTGACTTTTACTACTTTTCTTCCTCACTTCAACCAATGCACTACAGTTGAAGAAGTATATACAAGTGAAGAAGAATACCATGTTTGCTGAAAAATACCCAGTTGCTCATTTCTTTAGAATTCAAGTTGTCAACTTCAAAGGTGATTGTTTGGTCAGGAGGTACCACAGTTAAAGGTTCTGAAGTATGCACTCAATCATTGTCAGAAAGAACAGACAGAACATCTAAATTTTTCAAATTGGAAATGATCTGTGCAAAATTCTTCTTTTCTATCTTAGGTTTCTAGGCTGTGTCCTCCTGAGTGCCTGCAAGACATCTTCCAGAACTGTCAAAGTGTTCTTTCAAATGCTTTTGCTGTTCTCACCAGCTACTTAGGATTTAGGTAAAAAAGGGATACAAAGAATGGAATAATTTTACTCTTCTTTAGCTGCCTCCAGATGACATAAGAGAAAAAAGAAAAATATGGGAACATTAAAGTTGAAAATGAGGAAAGACTGGGAGTCTTTGAGGCTGGTCCAGGGAGCAGTGCAGTGGCCAGAAAGCCACTTTCCTTGGAAAAATTTTGGCTGAGCAGATCTGAAGACAGAGCTTTCTGTGTAATTTCTCTACTTCTGCATTTTGAAGATTGCCTTTTGGAACACATTGTAAATCACTCATGAACAATCCTAAAGCCAAAACAGAGTTTCCTGTGGAGGAAAAAAAATAGGCAACCTTAGCTATCACTCATCTAAAAAGTTATCTCCATTTAAATTATAAATCCTCCACTGGAAGTGATCACTCTTTCAACTTTGTTAGTGTTTTACTCTGAGAAACACACAACCTAGCAGAGGAGCTTATAGGGTTTATTTTTACCCCAATTCACAACTTCCAGGTTTTGCATTCCTGTTCTAACATCTAGTTTCTTAAGGAAAAAAGACCAATTTCAAGAGGTTCAGTGGGAAAATACAGAGGAGTTATATAGTTTATTCCCTGCACTTTTTTTCTATGCTTAATGTTGGTTTGCAGGTTCCAAAAGTATATTAATATCAATGCAGTCTTCACTATTCTGTCCATAAAGCCATTCTGACCATAAAGCTGTTGAATACCTTTCTGTACGAAACAGTGGTTTTATTATTTTTAAATTCAAAATATAAATACTTTTTGTCTTCTTGGAACAAATTTTAAATTATAAACATAGACTAGAATTCCCTACCAGAAAGAGATAAGAGCCTCTTACTTCCCTACAGCTGTTTGGTTGAAAGTTCAAGCTGCTGTACCTGCAAATCTCAGCATCCCTTTATCTCTCACCTTCTACCTGGCATTAATAGGAAGTGATTTCATGGTCTGAAGTTTACATTTTTCTGTAGCAATACAAGCACAGGGACTTAAATAAGAAACTAAACTAGGGAGACTGTAGTAAGAAATATCTTTTTCCTGTGGATGATATCTGGTCCTATAGAAGCAAATGCCAGAATTTCATCTGGCTTCAGTGGTACTTAAATTTTATTCTGGAGGTGTATAATGAAAAGTGCAACTTTCTAGGTGACTCCGGAAGATCTCCTGAACTATCCATGGCATTTTTCCAAAATCCAAAGCTGAAAATCCAGTCTAAAATTGTTAAAAATTTATATCTATTTTTTAAGAAAAATGTACATGAATGTGAGGGGTTATTTTACATGACAAGCTTGAGTGGCAATTGTAGAGCTACCTTCATCCACCCTTTATGAGTTAGTACTGTATTGTTCTTAAATCTTGCTGCTCTGTTGCCCCCCTCTGTAACAATGCTCCAAAGACTGCCAAGCAAACAACTCAACTGAGTGAAGAGCTTCTCTGTGTTTCTTCTCACTCTCTTACCCACTTTGTTAGGAATAGTGTAGGCTTGCCTATTTGTAATTCCTGTATCATACCTTGAAAAAATGACTCCTTGTGCTCAGCTCATTTCCTTGTAGACATAGTTTATGTGCCAAATCCACCACCCCAAAAGCCAGTAACTGTTCCTCTAAATGAAATTGGCAATCTCATTTAGAGAAGCCAATTACTAAATTGACTAAACAATTTTCATTCTCATTCCATCTTTGCAGGTGGTCCTTCCAGGTCTTGCTTGAGAGACACTAGAAAGGCAGCCAGAACTGTTACTCTCTCCTTGTCATGTCCCTTTAGATAAATCAAGGTGAAATGTCCTTGTTTGGCGGTCTTGCCCTTTATCCACTAAACATAAAGCTAAAAGGTGTACAGGCAAGGTTTGTGCATGTACTAGTAAACAAATTTTTAAATTTCAGCATTTTCATTTCCTTTGGCATGCCTTTTTGTTTGAATGCTTCTTTCCCAAGGACAGAAAATTGGGAAAATCTCACTAAGTAAAGAAAAGCGAATTAGAAATAATTAAGAGAAAGTAGGACACGGTAGTAAAATAAATATAAAAAAACTCTGAACTTGAAACTTTACCCAAATTTAGACCTATGCGGAAATTGAAAAAAAATTTTAAGGCATTGGAACTCTCATTATGTGACAGTGCAGAAATACTTGTAACAAATAGTGGGTGTTTTGTTTCTTAGCTTTTTAAGAAAGTATTTTCACTAAAACTGGCCAGAAATCTTTGAATACTGAAAAGAGTTTTCTTACATTGTAGAGTAATAAAAGCAACCTTTTGAAAGTTTCCCAGACAGTTGTGGCAGAATGTCCATTCTGAAAGGCTGGACATTTTACTTAACATTTTTATTTCTTCCTTAATGTTAATCGTTTTCATCAAAATTTGTATTTAATGTGATAGATTTCAGATTTTACAAAGAATGAATTTTGACCATCAAGAAGACTCCATGCAAATTGTTGAAAGTATTGCCACCAATTTTGCTGTGGAGTACACTGTAACAAATTACTGTGATTCAGTGTTCCAGTCAAGTATTCTAGCTAATATATTCCAAATGAACTACTTTTATTCCATGAAAACAATATTTCAAAAATGAAAAAGTTCCCATGGAAAATTTTCAGACACTACTCACTTCAGAGTTAAAAAAATTAAAGCATAGACAAATGTCACATTGTTTTACTCTTTTTTTTCTATCATAGGAAAATCACATCTAGATAATGGCAAAATGAAACAAAAAAAAATTTAATAAGTAAATCTTTAATAAAAATGGTGTCACAGTAATTATAAATGGCTATTGCCTGCATTGCCTGTTTGCATTTCTTTTTAAGTGATGGAATATGTGGAAGGAAAACTGGATTTCTGAGAATTGAAGAAGTTGAGGTTATCATTTAAAATCAACAGAGATGCTATGAAGCATCATTGCTTCCCAGACTGAGGTGTAGCCAAAAAAAAAGAAGCAGCCTGGATTGCCCACTTAAATACAGTAAAAATGTTGGGTTTTGCTGTTTTGGTCTCTTGATTAAGCCAATGAATCCATAACAGTAGAATAACACTGACTTGCTGATATTCCCTTAACTAAGGGACTGACAAGGAAATACTTAATACATGTATTTTGATTATTTTTCTGTTAGTAGGAGTAGCTAATTTAAAAAGACAGAAATTTTATTACCTTTTATAAGACTAACATTTAAACTTTTTTGTTTGTTGTATGCCTCAGTTGATTTTGTGCATACTATTTTCTCATATTGTGTGGAGTTGGGGGCCTTTTTGCTGTTGGGTTTTTTTCTTCAATAAAGAGCTTTTGCACACCAGACTGCATTTTTCCACCCTGCTGCAGCTGTAATTCATGTTCATTAAAAAAAAAAAGAAAGAAGAAAAGAAAAAAATTTAAAAAGAGAACAAGAGAAAGAGAGTTTAAAGAAATGACGCTTTCACTTCTTTGGAGAATTTAATACTTTCTGATATAATTACCTTGGTTAATAAAACATTTATGTAGAAAATGAAATCCAGGACTTAATTTTCCTGGAAACAGTTATAAATTGTTATGCAGCAATCACACCAATTATGCATGAGCTACAGAAACAAACACACATGACAGAACAAGCAATAGCTAACAAATGCTTTCAAAATACAAAGGTGAGGTACATCATGAATACCATTTTTCTACTTCAGGCAAAAACAAATGGTATCTAATTTCTTTTAGTATCTTATGCAACACCTGAAGATGCTAACTGGATTTTTACTGAACACAGCAAACAAATCACTGTTTGTGTTTTACATGCCTTTTTTAAAATAGATTTCATGTGTATGAGAGTATAAAATTCTAGAACCTATTTGCTCTTTAACACTCCCTGTTAGTCATAGAAACATTTGCTCTTTTTTAAAAACAAGTCATATGATGCTGACATCTACATACTACTTAGGACAATGTTTGCAGTTCCAGTTTTGTAAGTCACCTAATGGTAAGGCCTACATACAGAAGTTCTCATAAAATTTTAATCCTAAATAGGAAAAAATAGGACACAATCAATTCATGTGATGAAAATTTTACAAATTCAATTCTTCTATTGAGGCTGGCATTGGTGTGAAGTGCACGGAAAATTATCTCTTTTGGTTTTGCATTTTACTCAGAATAAACTTAAGGTCTGGAACACAGGCTTCCTGATGAACCATTTCTGAAATGCAGAAGGGATGAGGCATGAGGTTTCAGACAACAACTATAGCTCATTTCTTTGAGTTGGTTTCCTCAACTAATGTCTAGACACATAAAAGGAGACAGCTATTGAAATGCTGAGCACTGCACTGATTAACTTTTAAATGACTTGCTGCCTAGCTTGAGATGGATAAACAGGCTACAATGAATGGAGAGAATAATGACCAAAACTGGAATCCATGGGAGCCAGATTGTTGTGCAGGGAGTTGTTTAAAAATACCTAGAAGCAAATGGTGAGGATCAGTGATTGACTAAAGTCCCATTCAGGCAGTGACATCAGGATCTGCAATTAAGAGTTATGCTTCAAGGGTTTCAGCGTCACTACATGTAAGAAGGCAAGAGTTGCCAGATAGAGCAGGATCCTCAGAGCTACAGGGGCTGTGATTGAACTCTTGTAGAGAAGGTGCTTTTACAGGTCAGTCTTCTTGAAGTATTAGGGTGACTATGGACAACAGAGTACTTTGAGGGGTATGTAGGTCCTTTGACAATTACACGGTGGCTGTTGGGTACCTGCAGGTTACCTGAGTTCCTTTGTGTATACTCCTGTCTGTGGGGAGTGGTGGATATGTCCTTCTCCAGTTTAATATTCACAGCTCCACATTTGATCCTGGACTTGACATGGCTGCATCAGACTTTGAGTAAATATCCCTGTCCCAGTGTTTATTCATGTGGCTGAAGTACAGGAGACCTGTGGTCTATTTGTCACTGTCTCCGACATGGTTTTAAACTCTCAGATTTCACGTCAAAAAATTTCAGCCTGGCAACTAATTAAAATGGGTTTTCCAAAAAAATCTCATTCTTGATCTTCTACACTTACAGGTGATGGGGCAAATATACCTACTGGGCTCACTGGGACTAATGTTTGCTTCATGAAACTTTTGGGAAAGTTTACTTTAGAATTTCAAATGCAATTCCTTCTAACCTAGAGGGCAGGGCCTCTGCTGAAAAAGTTCCATGAAGCTCTAGAGAGTTTCTTCTACATTTATTATCTAAAAAACTTTGGTCTTCCATCTCAGAAAAATGAATAAAGATATTACTGAAAAGATTCACAGGCAAAATAATGTCAATGCTTCATAATGCTTAACTGACAAAAATCATTATCTTGTCGTTGTTAGCAGATTAATTTTCACAGCATCCTTGGAGCATGACAAGAATCATTATCTACATTTTACTGATTGAGAATGATTACAGCCTACATATTCCAATATGATCCCTTATTTGCATGATTCATTTTCTGAGGTAGCAGATTCTGGTCCCTTTTAGAAGAGTTTATTTTCTACAACAGTTAAAGTATTAAGAAGTTTTTTGCTGGATATCCAAAACTTTATGAAAATTAAATTAGTTAACATATTTAAGAAATTTATTTAACATATCTTTTGGAATTATAGTTAAAGAATTAGCAGCAAAAAGATGCTAGAATTCAATATGGTGTGAATTTGAGGCCCAGCTGCTACAAACTGACCTTATATTTTAGGTCTTTTGTAATGCAAAACATGAAGAAAGAAAGCAGATTAGGTTATTGGAAGAAAAAAAAACCTTAGAATTTTCTCATTTCTCATTTTCTCAGAAGAGGTGGTGACACATTGTAAGTCTTCTTGAGTTATGTCATAGAGCAGAGTCTACAATATAAGAATTGCTGATGTCATAGAGCAAAGTCTACAGTCTTAAAGCTGTTGCTGTGGCCAGGTTGTAGAAGTGCAAATATCCCATGTTGTATACACTACTTGTAAGAATGAAGAGGAAAATAGTGACCACCACAATGCAAACAAAAAAGAAAAATATAAAAGTAATACTTCAGATATTTAGAATTCACATTCAAATTATTCCTGCATTTTCTGAAGTTTGATAACATCAAAATTTATATTTCTAATAAGGATTCTTGTATCTTGTCATATCAAAAGATGTGACATTCCCTTGCAACTGACAAAGAAAATTGCTATTCCTTAGTTATCCCATGTCTTCATAGACTCCAAACTGACTAATAAGAAAATAAATGTTATCATATGACTCACTAATGAAGCCACAATATGTACTTTCTAAATTTGGTTTGGCTGGAGGATCCAGCTGGGAGCAGTGATAAACACACAGTTCTGTACATGCTGCTCTCATGCTCTGTTAGTGCTTTGAATAAACTCCCTGAATACAGTACATAAGTCATTGCACAGAAGCCTGTGCAACCTACTTGAAAGATTTTGCCTTTTTCGGCTTTCCCTTGCAGTGTCTCATTAAAAAACTGATTTTTCTTCTTTTCAACCTTTGGCATTTGTACCTTATGCTCAAAAGAACAGTGTCTATAAGAAATTTTGGGGGAGCTTTGGACAATGAGAAAAGGGAATCCTAAGAAAAAAGAGAAGGGAAAACTTAATGATGACATCTGCATTTTTCTGCTCCTTCAGATGAATAAAATAAAATTATGAGAATGTGCATTAAAAGGAATAATTATTATTTATTAAGATGAACTTATTTATATTTAAGTAGACAATTTAAATTGATAATAATATTTGTTATAGCAATAATAATAATAAATATTCAATTATATATATGCACATGGTTTCCTATGAAATCAATATATTTTATTTTAATTTTAATACTTTATCATAATTGTAGGCATCTTAAAAAATAAATAATAGTCTGCTAAAAAGTGTCATAACTCTGAGAGATGAGGATTTCTCCCCTCCTAGGGTGAAAGTCCTCCTGGCCAGTTGCAGAGCATTTTCTCAGGACATGTCAGCACGGCACTATAACTAAATTAATGTATGGCATGACTGGAAGGGCCATAAAGAGAGACAAAGGTCTCAGCTGTGCTCCCTAACTGAGAAAAGGTAAGTGTAGGTGACAGCTGTAGCAGCAGTAGGTTTCACAAATCCCTTATGCAGTTTGGGAGGGAAATAAGGGCTCTTTCATAGTCTACTCATTTCTAGTGTTGGGGCTTGGGGGTGTAATCTTTTTTTTCCTTTCTTTTTTCTTTCAGGAAAGCTGTGTACAGTGTCTCACCAGCCCCCCATGAAGAGACAGCTGCTGATGCTGTTACAATTACATTTTGTTGTTGTCATTGTTGGTGTTCTTCATTTGATTCTTATTGAACAGAACTGACAGTTTGATTTCACTTGCTTTTTAAATGAAAAGATTGTCCAATGTATCCTGCTGGTGATAGTTTAATGAATCTGAAGAACTAAAATTCCCCAGTCTTTACTGTCATGAATATTTCACATCCAGTCTGTGGAGGCGGCTGTAAAGAAAGGAGAATAAACAAAGAGGATGGTGTATGAATCCAGAGACTCATCTTACTCATTTTTACTCTGAGGCAGACTGAGGCCATGGAGAGCTGCTCTCAGTACGGAATAGGCAATCACAGTAATGAAAACAAGAAAAGGGAAATACCACATTCTAATTGGAGCCAATCAAAAAATTTTCACTGATTTGTGTTGCAGCATGATTTTCCTTTGTTATTTTTTCCAAGGGTACTTTTTGGGATGCAGGAATAAACCAACAAGAGTTCCAAACAGGATAGAAAGACAAGCTATTTCCCCACGAGGACAGTGAAGCAGCATGGCAGATCACCCTGAGGGTCTGTGCCACCTCTGTACCTGAAGAGTTTCAAGCTCCAACTTGTCCAAGGCAGGAGCAGTCTGGACTGACCCCAGAGCTGGCCCTGCTTTGGGCAGGAGGTTCGATTAGAGACCTCCTGAGATGCCCCTTCACAGCTTTAATGGTTCTGTGATTTCTCAATAGAAATCATACCAAAGTTTTTCAGCAGCCATCATTAGTAATGAGTTTACATATGTTCATAAATACACAGAAATCATCTCACTAGATCAGTTTCTCAACATGAATTGGAAATCTTAATATTACTTCTCTTTCACCATTTTGAATAATTAATAGTCATTTTGATTCTTTTAACTTGTAATCTAATGGACCTTTTAATAAATCCTGCTAGTCTATCATAGGGCTTCAGATTGATAGCTTAGCAAGGTACATGACTGAGAACATTCTAGGTGCTGTTTTGGTGGCAATTTGGCAGTGAAGAGGAATTGTATGAAATAGTTAAAAATTGACAAAACAGAGAATAGTATTGAAGTTATCCAAGTTAATTTGGTAAGATAGAGTCAGTCTGAAAAAGGACTTTGGGATACAGGTACGAATTAGTTAAGAGGAAAAGTATTATAATAAAATATTAAAAAGTTTTACTGGCTAATATTAGTTTGTTCATTATACTTCAACCACACACAAGCTGCGACTGGTTCCTCCATACCTACTCATCTTTTCATTAAGTCATTTTTTATTTTGCTTTTATTGTATTTAGGATGACACCTACATTGTGCACTGGGGATTGGTGGCACGGAGCAGTGACAGCAGAGTACCACTCTTTGCCATCGATACTAAAACTTAGCAGGGTCAGTAACAGGTTCTGCCTGTCAACAGGTCTTCATTCCCTCTTAGGAATTAGCAGACCTGCTTTCTGTTGTGGGTCTCCTATCTGCCATCCTTACCTTCCCATGTGTAGTAGCCGCAGCAATCCCCTCTGTGCTCCTCAGGCATGAAGTTTTGCTGTTCCTTGAGAAATGCCTTAGCACATTATTATCCTGGCTGAACCTTGCACTAACATTTCCACATGACATTGTTTAGTTCTTACTGGTCTTCTTCACATGGTCTATTCAACATGATATTGGCTTACAGGTATCATTAGGAGCATTGCTTTTATGAACACTGAGGTAGAAAATAGTCATTTTCATTTGCATCTTACTGTTTTGCTGTCCTGGAAAGCCCTATTTACAACTGTATCATTCAGAAAATAAGTATTTTATGAGACCAAATTCATTAAAAAATTACTTCATTATTTCTAGATGAACGAGAAGGCCTGTAAGAAGACGAGACATTGGTTCAGCTCATGACAGAAATTACATACTAGCTTTGTTTCAGGAGATCACACGGTGACTGATGCTTCTCAGAAGTCAAAAGTAATAAATATGTGGTTTCATGGTATGCAAGTTAGAACCAGATAATTCTTTCCAGATTTGCATCTTCTAGCCAATTTTATTAGAGTCAGCTGCTCTTGGCTTTTGCTTTGCTCTCAGCTGGAGTCAGATATCCCATATCTCCTGATAAACCATAACTCATTAAAATCCTTTTTGTCCTTAATATAGGCTCCATTTTGTTCTTGTACAGTTTGGGTTGTTGGGTGTGTTTTTGAGGAATGGGGTGGTTGAGGGGAAGGACTGTGGGGTTTTGTTGGGTTTTGTGTTGTTGAGGAGGTTTTCCCCCCTGAAGCTGACGTAATGACATACAACAATCCGAACTGTTTCATTTTCTGGAAAACAGCACGAATATCCACTATCTGTCCTTTTCATACCAAACTAGCACATCTTGTGCTCCAAATTTTTTTTGCAGCCAGTTTCTTCAATAAGCACAGTTTATATAGATTTACATTTATGATTCTTGCCATTGATGAAAATGTTATTATTTCTCCCTCTCGAGGGATAGAGCTTTGTGTGTTGGACTTGTTATGCCATCCAGCTCCAAAGAACACATCTATGGTGTCATTAGTACCGTGGGGGAAAAAAGAGGAGAAACACTCAAAAACCCATGCAAAACCAAGACAAGAATAGCAATGTGATGAGGAAATCCAAACACAGACAGGCCTTGAGTCAATATGGCCACTGGGTGTCATTGTTTACTCCACCATGTAACACTCATCCCTCTAAACATGAAATGCAGCTGGATGTATAAAAGTCTATTCAGTCATTGTCTGAAACTGGTGAACTATTTATTAACTAGCAAAGGGTAAATACTTTTTTTCTTTAAATGGAATAACCACATATATATTAAAAAGTCATCTATCTTATTTTGTCTTGTCCAGTGTTTCTTAGACGTTGAAGTTTGTTTTCATAAACATGTACATTAGTCCCTTTTCTTTTAAACAATCAGCTCTTTTTACAAATACATTTAATTCATTGTGGAAAAGAATGAAATTAGATCAATGATATTGCAAATTATAGTTCAGAGATCAGACAGACTAAGATGCTGTAGTAGAAACATTTATTCTCCTCATGACATTTATCCTTCATTTGGAAAAACCAGCCTACAAAGGTTTGTTTCTATTACAGGATATTTCAGGTTATTTTGAAATAAGATGATTTGCTATTGAATAGTCCAGCTAGATTTCTAGGTCAGCACAATGAACTGAATTGTGTTTATTTTCACATCAATGAATCATGAATAAAATAAAACATGGTTAGACTTTCAACTGCTAGCTTCTTTATGTAATGTCAAACATTATTTTACTGAGTCTATGCTGAGCTAGAAGTCCTGGGGAGCAACATGTCAATTAAATCAGTTCCTTTCCAGTGTGCTCAACAGCTTTAATAGCTGATGGATAGGAAGACCAGCTCATAAGTAGAAAGGATAATTCAGTCTCCAGAGCCATTCAGTCTCTGCTCAGACAGCAGTAGACTGTTTAGTAGATCAAGTGTGAGTACATTGGAGTACCTAGATTCTTCTGGCCGCTGCATGATATACTTGTAGCATGAGTCATGTTCTGCATTAAATAGTCAACATTTGCCAAAATTCAGTGCTTCCTGACATGTGAAATGCATCTTATACTTGCACAAATAAATAACTTCAGCACTTCAGGTCGTTTGCTCACTTTAAATGGCAACTGTTGATTTTTGTATAGCTGTGTGAATATTTCATAGCTGTTTTATGTTGTCATAAGATAAATTTTCACAAAACACAGACAGAGGTTTGAAATAGTTATGCTTAAAGAGAGAAAAGGAGAAATTGAAAACAGCAAGAAAAGTATAAATTAAATAGAATTAATAAGAAGAATATTGCTTCCATCTTTACTTGCTAAGCTTATCAGTGCTAAAGTATTTTCTCATAGTAAGTAAATGCCAGTCCTTTACTATACCTGAAGAAAAAAGGATCTGATAGACTGAATTGCCTTAAGAAATAAAGGACACAATGCAGCCTTCTTCTCCTGTCTGCCACTTTCATGCTCCATCTCCAGCACTGTGGTGTCTCTGTTTGAAGGCCAATGGCAAGATGGCTCACATGATACAAACACTGTGAAAGACTCTGTAGCCAGAGAGTGAGATGAAATCTAAGAGATTGCTAAGGGAATGCTAAGGGAAAGACCAAGGCAAGAAGCAATACAAGCCAAGAAGGTCAGACCAAGGCATTAATTTAGCAAAGGTTGTGTGTCTGAGACAGTATTTTTGTCTACTCATTTTCCCATGAAAGTATAGGTCAATCTGCATACACAGCAAGCCACATTTTTAATCTATTTTGAATTATTCCCTGTGCAGAGGTTTCCTTTTAATTTGAAGACACTCCCACCATTAAACATTCCCATTTTTTTCTTTCTCACTTGAAGTGAGAGGAGATTTTTTTAAATCAAACGTATGTTTTATCTATATTTTTTGTTTTAATTTTTAAATTTATTTGCCTAATTAAATATGTATAATTAAATATGAAGATTGAAAAGAGGTTTGTATATATTTTTTTCATTTCTTTTAGCAATAATCTACATTAAAACATTTATGTTTTCCCTCGCTGTAGCTGGTTCATGATAATGTTCTTGAAACTTTGACCATTCTTCTGGAAGCAGTCCTCAAGAATGACAGTTCCATAAAGCTTAGAAGCATTTAGTATGGACCATTTCGCATTACTATAGTTTCAGTGTCACTACATATTAGAAGCTCTTTCAGGTTTCCCTGGGTCTGTTTTTCTCAGTTTCATACCCTTGGGAATACACTTGAGAATAAGGCGCACAGTAAAACCAGATTATATCCTAAATAAAGAAAAAAGGCTTCCAGTCCTTCATTACATTGAATCAGTCTCCCTATTAGAAATAGGGAGAATTGAAAAATACTTGTGACATTATGAACACTATGTCAATTTTATAATAAAGTTCTAAATATTTATGAGAGAAGCTTAAGAAAGCAGCCCTCATCTCTTCAGCTCCATGTGGATCTTGTTTCTGCTGCACAGAGGGTGGTTCGGACACTCTTAGCTCTCTCCTCTAGACCCTCTGTAGAGCCCAGACAGATTATTGACACTCCTATCATTTACTCTCTTGAAGAACCACTAACTAGAAGATAGCAAATTGCTGTCAGAAGAGAATTCGTGACACAAAATTAAGATGTGGAGTGAACATGTGCTTTGTATGTACTGTGTGTACATACTTTGGTGAGCAAATCTAGGATTCAACAGTACACTCTCACATTTAGTAAAAGTATCAAATGAACAGCAATAAGGAAGTCAGTACTATGAATTATCTCATCTTAATGGTGTCTTGAATACGTATTTTTTTAAAGGAAGACATTTGGAAGGTCAAGGACAGAAATTCACAGGCATACATAGCTCATAAAAAAAAATAATAAAACCAGAAGAATAGCTGCTGCTAGAGTAATGCTGAAGACCAAGATCATGGACTAGAGAAAAATATTATTTGGTGTAATGATTGTACTCGTCAGTCAGAAGGATTATCTCAGAGATAAGCAGAATATTTGACCTGTCCTTGTGACATAGACATGTTCAGTCATCTCTGAATTATTGTTTTATCAAATGAAAATACACCAAGTGCTTTCAACAACACCTGACCTGGAAACACTAGGCTGACAGTGCTGCACTTCACCTATTAGACTGAGCTTCCACAGAGTTGTTTAGTGTCAGTATGGGTTAAGGATCCACACAAGCATCTCTGTCAATTCCCCAGTGGAATTTTCATTTTACTCCCAGACATTAAAACAACTGATGGTGGACAAAGAGCAACGGCCATTAGTGTTGTGTGTCATCAGTGCATTAACTAACAAATAAAGGTAGAATATACCTGCATCCTTTGAACACAAGCAAAAGCTTTTGTCGGGTCTTGTACCATCCTCACACTCTGCTGCTCCCTGGGCAAAGCACATGCAAATAGTTAAATGCTGTTTTCTTTAATTTTTTATTCATTGGTTCATTTGAAGGCACACAGAAGCCTTGTAATCTAGAGGCTCAGCAAATGAGGAATACATTTATTTTCCATGCAAGCTCTAAGTGCATGTCATGGATAATGATTGAAACACCAGGGCCTCAGAAAGTCTTTTTTTTTATAAATGCACCCTTTAAAAACTGAGCTTCTGCTTGACATTTCTGAGGGCATGTGTGTATCTGAGCATGTATACATTTCTTAATGAAAATATAATTTCAAAGCCTGGCTAATTATTTTCCATACACATGTATGTATAAAGATGAATTAGAGTAATTTCTTAGTTTTACTGTCCCACCAAAATGCTGTTAGCTTGTATTTCCCTGACAAACAGGAAAAATTAAAGACCTTAAAAGAATATGAGCAATCTTCTCTTTCCCTCCCTCCTTCTCTCCTTCCCTTCCTTCCTTTCTTACTTGTAATAATCTTCTATTCTTTTATACCATCTGTGCTATTGTCTCCAATGGTAGCAAGATTAGGTACTGCACACTTGCTAGCATGATAATCAATAATTCAACTGCTATAGTTCTTGTAGCCATAACCCTTATTTCCATGCAAAAGGGCAGCTCTGAGAAACCCCAAGTAAAATGGACTAAATCTTATTTTACCTTTTAAAACAGAAATACAGGATTTCAAAAATTAGGGATTTTATGCAAGGTCATACAGCCTACTTCTTTAACTTTCTGTCCTGAAACAAGCTAAGGCTGCAGTAATTGCATTGCAGCTTTCTTCACACAGTGCAAAAGACATTCCATAGATACCAGAACTGGGGAAATATAAGAAAAAATTATAGTGACTATTTATGGTGAGGAAAACTGATTGCACCATTTGTACTTAAGTGATCCAGAGTAACATAACTACTGTTAATGATTCTCCCACTCTAATCTTGGACAAATACGCTTTGTGAATATTTTGGTTCTCTGAGTTCCTTAATGCAAATAGATACTCTCAAGCAATGAGCAAACAGAGGATCTGACAGATCTTCAAAATAATAATCAGTGAGCTATGAAATTAATTTGCTATTAAAAAAGATTAAAAAAAATATCACAAAGTTACAGACTGATGGCCTAACTTATCTGTAAACTCTTAAGCTTAATGGAAACCCTAGGTCTTAACTTTAAAAAAATTTGCACTGATGACCACCAAAATGCCCACATAATCTTCTCTATAAACCCAACATATTTGGGGTTTATTCATGTTTATATCACAGACTTCCTGATTATATGTTGATTTCCTTCTAAGATCCATAATGTTCTTATAAAATAAATCAGTAAAAGCCAACATTTATAATTCACATCATCTGCTCAAAACAGATGCAAATGAAAAGCAAATTCTATTAGACTACTATAAGTGCTTTTTATACAGTAGAAGTGCTTAGAGGTAGAACAGCAAAAGCATTTGGTGAGCATTAAAGGGTGGCTAGATTACAAAATGCTGCTTGATCTCCATACAGAGTACAATAGTAACCTATGCTCTTAATTGCGTTCTATTTTTATTCAAATACATGTGTTCGTTTTATCTAAATGGATGTGTTGTAGGCCTGTCTGTACAGTAACAATACTGATTCAATCAAAGATTTCAAACTACAGGGCTTTATTTGATTGTGTAGTAGTTGAAGATTAGAAAGGATAAAAGGATGATCTTTCATATCAAGCTTTATGGCATCAAATCACATGGATTTAACCCATATTTTTACTTGCACAGGAACTACGATGGAAGAAGACAGTAAACTAAAGTTAAAAATTTGTTGTCTTGTTTCATGTGACAGGAAAAGGAATGCACCACTTTTGCTAGCAAGCATTTCACTCACTGGATAGCTTAATTTTAAAAAGGTCTATACAATTTTATGACCATGGATAACATTTGTAATAACAAGCGTTGAGAACGTAGTCTCATGCTTTGTCATACATGATGGTCACTTCCTGGGGTCAGAGAAGAAATCTTCCTCTGTGCAAAGTAACATACTTGCCATACCTTGCCTTAAAGCTTGTCTTTTGTATCACCAGGAACATTTACATCTTTCTAAAGCAGTAGGTGTGAGGCATTGACATCAGTGAGTAATGACTCAGACATGGTATCATGAGATCCATTGGAAATGATGGAACAGTGAATAGTATATTACAATTTTTTTTAATTCTTTTGGTCTGCTTTAATTTAATATGATTTTACAGCTTTTAAAATAGGGTGATTTTTCCCCTTAGTTATAGAACATTAATTTTCCCCTCTTCTAACATCACTCCTATTGGCCTCTTTAAGTCCTTGAGTAAATGGAAATGAAAGGAGTGTGTCAGTGGCAGCATAAAGAGGGGTAGATGGTAGTAAGACAAAGGATTTCCAGCCTTCAGCATGTGACTCATGTCCTCATGGAGATCTACTCCACTTGACAAGTGACTTGAGAAAAAAATGAAAATGAGTCATTTCAGTATTCTGGTGTTTCCTATAGCAGAGCTTGGAGAAAGTATGGAACTGGAAACCTGAAGCAGAGCTATGTGGCTCAACTCTGAATTTTGAAACCCCTGCTTTTTTAAATGTTAGAAAATGGCACTTGTATTAGAATATGGTACATTGTTTAAAAGCAATTCCACTGTCAGAGAACAGTATGTTCTCTTTAAATTATTCCATGGAGAACATCTACTTCATTGAGCCTTGGAGTAGCAAGTCACATACAGTTTGGCCTAGATAGAGTTTCTATAAGAAATCATTCAATATAAAAGTTTAAAACTAATTTATCTCAAATTAAATACCTGAACAAAGCTATTACTTATAGCAGATTTCTAATACTGCGTCAATACCCTGTTTGTTGTTCTGGCCCTGGGTTGGCTCTATTCAAAAGAAAAGCTATTAGTTGTGGGGGGTTTCAACATCCTACGGGTGTGATTTTTGGACAACCTTAATTTACACCACAGCCCTGAAAATCCAGGACATATTGCGGTCACTTTTAGCTCTTCTATCCTCTTGCTAGGAAAACCGGTGACAGACTGATTCTCTCAAGCAGTCTCAGGCCTCACCCTTTATCATCAGTGCAGAAAAATGCAGAGTTGGAAGTGTGAACAAGCTTTGAGTAAGTTTTTCTTCCATGTTGATTATATGTATGCTAAAGAAAAATGAGCTGCACGGGTGCCATGAATAAACAGTGTCTCCCTGCAGTGTCAGGGAGATTCCTGTCTGTCCATGAAGCAAGCTTCAGAAGAAATCTGCCCTGCTGATGAAAGGAACCAGGACAATGGGCTGTATGTATCCCACCTTTACACCCAGGATTCGGGAGTCATCTATCCATCATCACCAAGAAATATTTGTCATCACCTGCAGTCTCTGTGACACTGCCAAGGGGCTGACAGAGGAGACACGAGGGGTGTCCGTTTTGTAGTACCAGCAGGAGACTGAGAGATAAGCTGGATCTCGACAAACAGCTCTATCTGTCTGTGTTCCAGCAACTGAATCTCAAACACAAATAAGATACCCACTGATTTCATTTGTAGCTTGTCACTGTCACTTGCAGCATGTCTAAATAGAACTTAAGCTCTCTGAGTCAAATATTTTAACATACAGAATTCTCCAGGAATCTTCAGCCCAATAATATAATAATAATGTTTTGGTATTTTATCTCGCAGGAGGCAGTTTGCTTCACATTAAGACAATCATTCAGACAGTTTAAAAGTAGGTATTCCTTCTCACATTTTCCTTGTTACCAGGATAATAGACCAAAAAAGAGACTGCTCTCCTTGTTTCATGTCAGTCTTTGGCTGTGCCTTCATCTTTTCACAGACAGAGTGTAATTCAAAGCAACTCCTACTGTGTTCTAACAGAGTCAAGGCCACTGTAAACTGAGCAACCACAGGCAACAGAATTAGCAGAATAAATTATGAGCTTTAAACAGTTTTATGAAGTACGCATTGAACCCAACTTATATGTACTTTTCCTATGAAATCCAGTGTGGTTGCTTGCTGCAATTAATATAAAAAAATTTTTGCCAGTCATTTGCAATTGTAAAAATATTCTGTCCTTTACTCTTTAATTCTGACAGGAAACTCAATCAACAAAGATGTTGCACTAAAGCACACAGAATAAGGCAAAGCAACAAGCCCAGAACTGAACCAGAAACTTCTGTTCTGATGCATTACTTCAACATCGCTGAATCCTACGGCACCCTCACTTTATGCTCTTGTACCTGAAAAGTGTAGCTGCTTATCTTTCAACTTTTCTTTAGAAGGTGCTCAAGCATTTTAGAGAATTGCAAACTTGCATTATTTTCTTTGCTCTGTTTTCTCCAAAGTCAGGGATGAAAGCAGTTGACTTCCTAAAGTCAGTTGAGACATTTATATTTGCCTCAGTTCCAGACCTAACAGTTGAGAAGCTGATGTATCAGTAAATTCAAATAATAAATCCCTTAGACAGAGTAAACTCTAAGACCATGGTCTGGTCTTTTAACTGCAAAGTAATTCCTGTAACATCAAAGAGACTGCTGATATGAATAAAGAATACTGAAATTGAATGAGTATCAGAATTGTTTCCAAAGAATTAAGAAATTATTCCTATGGAGGATACTAGGTTTCATTTACATAAAATTAAGTTTATAAATCTGCATATAAATGCAATTAATTAGTTTTATACATATATGTAATACTATCTATATATACACACAGAAGATAGAGGGGTTTTTGTTGTTTTCTGTCTTGTCTATAATAATTATACATGCACCTTTTTCATCTCTAATTGACAACTATTCTATACCTCTGAAACAGCTAGATTCCTATATAATATTATATTCTAATAGCTTATTATCAGGGTTTCTTTTGTTTTTCTCTTCCTCCCTCTGGATAGCTGGATAGAATAACTTCCATATTTCTTTTAATTCACCATTTAAAAGCTTTACTTTGCTAGTTAACTTGAGTCTTCCTTGCCACAGTTTGTATCTGTATGTAAGTATCCCCAAAAAATTAGGAATTAAGATTACAGGTGCCTAAAGGGCATGATAAGATTCATAGTTAAATAATTTAGACTGAGGAGGTGAGAGGATTTATTTTGAAGCTTTTTTTAGCAGCTTTTCTGTTATGAAATTGTTATGTTTGGGGAGAAAGTAAAGGGCTACAATCCATTTGATGCAAATCATGCCCTGTTCTTAGCAATTATATCCCAATTTCTGTTTCCTGCCACACCTCTCCCTGTTTTAATTCCCAAAAGTCTCTATTTGATATAAACAGAGACACTGGAATAATGTGTCCAAGGAGGTTTTTAGGTGTCTATTCATGGAGATATTCAGAACCCAACCAGACACAGCCCTGAGGCTGAACCTTGTTTGAGTAGAGGGCTTGGACTTCGTGACATGCAGAGAGGACTTGCAGCTTCAGCTAGTCTATGATTCTGTGATTTGTTAGCTGTGGCAGAGCTTACAGTCGTTACTGATCTTTTATGATTTTACAAAGTTTCTTTCCTGATGAATTCAAAGGGTTTTTTGCCTCTGCACTCGTGACCTGTCACACAGGTTGAATAGATGGAAACAAAGTTGAATTCTGCGACTGGAAATCAATATACAAACAATGACTATGCCTGATGGATGTAACTATGAGTTACTCATTCTTTCAGCTGTCTGGACTTGGAAAGCAAAAAAAGGCCCACCACCAACCAACCAACCAACTAAATTTACAGCGTGAAAAACATGATTCATTAGAAATATGTTCCGAAACATGGTCAGTGAAGAAAAGGATATTTCCTTTCTGCTAAAAGACAAAAGTGAGACTGAGTTTCTCAAGATGAACTCTGTAACACTGGAAAGGATCCACTGGAGGAGCCATGTTTGTGAGGAGCATGGGACACACAACCTTATAGGAATATTTGAGGAAGCTGGACTAGTAAGGAATTCTAAAGCATAAAAAGGAGTATGCCTGAGGTTGGTTGAGGTTATGAAGGCATAAAGAAAACTCATTTTGTTTATGGGAAGCAGTAAAAGGAAGTGTAATGGCCACATATGTCACTCAGAAAGTTCAGGCTAGGAATAAAAAGGAGAGTAGTGAACACTGGATCAGATTTCTAGAGCAGATCTGGGCTCCCCACACTGGAGATTTTTTAGACTCATCTTGACATAATCATGGATGGCTTAATAAGCCTACACTTGGTCAGATGTATACAGCTAATAACCATTGTTTCTTCACATGACTTGAAAAAGCTTGTAACATTGGGACTTGTAAAGCAGACACTTAAGCAACTAAGTCCCATCCAATGCAGGTGTGAGTTTATCTTAAGGAGTGACCACCACTAAGAGTCTTTGAAAGAAAACATTACGTGACATAGCCCAGACTGGCGGACAGTGCCTAAAACTAAACAGATTTATCTAAAAGACATATTTCTTTTCTTTAAATATTGTTCTATCAAAGGGCTTTTCTCAGCATAAGAAGGCAGACTGACAAGAAACAGATTTTCTGACCACTGAAAATGAAAAAATTATGATACTAGAGCAGCTGGAGTCTTTTTTCTAATCTAGTTTCCTCATAGCTCTCAAAGTTCTTTGAGAGCTATGAGGAAACTAGATTAGAAGAATGATTCCAATTGGTCTAGCATTGCCAGGAAGGAAAAAAAAGTTATACTGGAGAAACAAATGCAACTCAAATTAAGGGGTTTAAATAATTTTATTTATTGATTCAGCTATTTAGTGGTGTTTGAATGCTATTTTAATAATATCCTTTTGTTGGGCCCTCCCCCCCCCCGCCATGTAGCCCTGGGAGAGGGGCCCTGGGGACAGACACGGTGTTTCCCTGCCCCTGGTCAGCCTCGTTCCCATTGGTTGGTTTGTGTTCCCTGCGCGGGCAGAAGGACCCTTGGTCCCGTGATTGCCGCAGTTCCTCGGCAGATCCCGGCCATGCGGCTGGAGAAATAAACATCTCTGAAACATCTATCAAGAATCCGTCCACAGATATTTCTTTTCCACGGGCCTCATTGTTTGATACGTGTGTTACAGTATCTGCACTGTAACATCCTTTTAAGGGTCTGAAAGGCTAATGTGCATTTACCAAAAAGGTATTTCTGACATGCACAACCATTTAAGTTATTCACAGAATTTGATTTTAAGCACCTGATTTCCACTCCTTAATAAAGAGCCAGTCTTTTTTTCCCACCCTTGCTCAATTCTAGAAGGAAATCCCTCTCAAAGACAATTCAGAATGCCTACAGTGGAAGGATCTCCATCTCCATAATGAAGACAGACTAAAAGTAGTCTCGTATGGTCCTGTGCAAAGCAGACATTTAAAGTTCACCCACTTTCAAATGACACTTGCATTTTCAAGTACTTATTTAACATCTGTACATAGTATTTTGTGTCACTAAGAGCTCTTAAACGTATCTCTCCATTGTGTCTGCAAATCTTGTATTTTATTTGTATAAACTGTAGCATAAAGACATATGACACATTTAAATGTATCCAGATTGGAAAACGTGACTGGTAGTGTACTTCAGTAGTCTCTCCACATGTCTACATGCATCTGAAGCCAATAATAAAAAGCTTTCCAGCTGTGACCAACAATTTGCTTTCCATAATTTCTCATGAAATTCTACCAAAATAATATTTATTACACTGAAAATTCATATTAATTTGTTGTCATATACGCTTATTGCATAGTCTTCAAACTATTTGATCTTGGATTAGCCTTGAAGTTTACAATCTAATAAGAACATTTCTGCAAGTGAAAACATACAAACACAGAAAAGCAGGCCAGCAAAATTGCCTGGAACACCTAAAGGCTTGCTAATCAACCAAAGTGAAAACTTTTAATTTCCTGAAATATTTTTCCTCCTAAAACAGTTCTGTAAAGCAGTTTTTGAGGATTAGGTGTTTTTAACATAAAGTATAAAAAATATTTTGCCCCATTAAAATTGCAGAATTATATATTCTGTCAGATTATTCTTTTGAAATATACAAGGAAAATATTTGGTAAATTAAGATGGACAGCTGAACTTGTTTTTGAGTACTTTGCTGGACAAGAGACCATCAAATATATTCTTACATAGAAAATAAGACTAAATAATGTAAATTCCTCTTTCCCTTTGCATCTGTCTCTCACCTTCTTTTTAATCTTTTCCTCCCCATGATTTTTCTATAGTAACTGGAAGCTATCCCACTATGTCTCCTTTAAGTCACTCTCAAAGTGTCTTCAGGTAAGATTAATCCAAGTGTAGAAGTTCATTTCTGAGTTACTGATCTAGAGTGCTTTTAGATTCAAAGTGAACATAATCACTTCTAGCTTGAAATCATAGAATGGAAGTCTAAACCAAGCCGAGTGGATAAAAGAAAATTTGTTCATTGAATCTGTCAGGGAAGAGCTCAGCTTTGCTACTGTTGCTGAAACTGAAGATACTGGGGTAGAGGGAAGAGAGTGAAGGAAAAGGCTGGACTTATGGTATAACTGCTGTTATATGGCATAAAATGAAAGTGGGAAAACTTTAGCTTATTAAATAGCACGGACTGATCAAGCAATGACATGGTTAGTGTAACTGAAAGGTAAGCATGAATTGGTCTATATCGGAAGGAAGAAAACACAATTTATTTGCCAGGTGTGGCCAGCTGCTCCTCAGGAACAGTATTCCTGCCATGAATGAAAGCTGAATGGGAATAATGGATATATAATTTATTTTTACCAGGTAAGTAGTACCACATACAGAAATTTCTCATAAGGGGTGTGTGTTGTATGCGATATATTTGAGTATAGATTATCAATCTCTCATGTCACAAATAAACTTTGAAAAATTATCCTGAATAGAGGCTGAAAAGACAAACTCACACTCCTATTCAGCTCTGTTAAATTGTACAACAGAACTGATTAAGTGCTTTGTGAAAAACTGAAATTAGTAGTTAAGGTAAAATGAAGAGCTCGGTGCACTTTATGGAATGAGAAATTATCATTCTTTAACAAAAGTGATACTATACCCATCCACATTATTTGAGACTATTAGGTTTACATGGAATTTTGCTGTGTTTACATGAGGTTTTCTTCTCAACTGAGAAGATGAATTGACAATAACTTATGCAAATCTTAGAACTGGCCTCCTTTTGCCCTTGTGAAAATTTCAGAGAGCCAGTAACAAAAGCAAGCTGAGACAATTCAGTACCAAAGTGATGCAAGGGCAATCACTCCAATTAGTCAGAAAAAAAGTGAATGGGTGTTACAGTGGGGATACTGCAACACGTGTATCAATCAACAAGGCCTGTGGAAAAGAAATATATATGGACAGATTCTTGGTAGATGTTTCAGAGATGTTTATTTCTCCAGCCGCATGGCCGGGATCTGCCGAGGAACTGAGGCAATCACGGGACCCGAGGGTCCTTGCCCGCGCAGGGGAACACAAACCAACCAATGGGGAACGAGGCTGACCAGGGGCAGGGAAACTCCGTGCCTCCCCCCCAGGGCCCCTCTCCCAGGGCTACATGGCGGGGGGGGTGGGCCCCAACAAATGGGTTAAAAAACCCACAACTAAATCTATAAGATCTTTATATTTCTCTCTGTTTCCCTCTTTAGAATTAATGAGACAAAGTAAGCATGATTTTTTCCTTGATGGTAGGTGATTTAAGGTACAGTTTGAATCCTTGTTGTACATTACTGAGTATGAAATCAGGACAGAATTTGAATTATATTATTTTTCCCCCATGTATAGATTGACTTGTGGCAAAATGATTTCTTTCCGTTTGAAACAAAGGACAATATAAAAGCTATCCATCACTCAGAAAGACAGCTGTTGCTACAGATTGCATAAGGTAACGAGAAGGAGAAGTTCAAGGTTTTGTGGAGGTTGATGAATGACTGAATATCCTTTGCTTCCATGTTTTCTATGCAATTTTTTCACTTAAAAAAGTGGAACAACCCCAAACTTCAGCAATTAACACGGCAAGTCACGTGGTGCAACATCTGACAGAATGCTTCAAGGGGTTTTTTTTGTGTGTGTGGAGTAGGATTTACACTTGATTTGAAAAAATTACACCACTGCATAAAAAAGGACCGTATGCACAGTATGCTATGCAATATATACATGAAAATTGTACTAAATTGTTCTGAGTCAATGTTTTGCAATAATACATACTTGATGTTCTTTATTATTTTGATATGTTTCATGATTTATATATATATAAGAAATATCAATGAAAATGCTCTGTAACTTGCTACATTAAAAGATTTTAATAATGACCTAGGCCTATGACAAATCCACACCTGTTCATCTGAAATACAGAAAGTAAAAAAGGAGAATGAAAAATGTTAAAAAACATAATATAGACCAAATTAGAAAAAATAAATATATGCAATTTGGTCTTCATACATTTGAAAATACAGTGTATAATAGATGTTCATAAAAGGAAAAATAGGATGTATTACCACAAGTTTAGATTTGTCATGGTGTGAGTACCAAATGCAAAGATATTTACCTTGCACTTTGATCTGTAGATGTCATTACAGATTTTTGCCAAAATTACAATTTTTTAGAATCACCAAAAGGATTACTGAATAATTAAAAAATACTAGTATATACTCGTGTAAAAAATTCCTTAAAATGATTTTGTCAATGTTTTGTGATTGATAAGCATCTGGAAATCAGTCACATTATCATGCAGTTTGGTGTTTTAATCCTTGGATTATTTTTTTTCCGTAGAAATTAAGATCATTTTCCCATCTCACATAGTGTTAAGATCCCTGACAATACACTAGGACAGAGGCTTTTATATACCTCACAGCATAATTCAAGGTCAGGGATATATTCTGTCTGCACTTCATTGTCTAGACCATTTCTGATGTAGCAGAGACAACAGAAATCAAACAGATGTGACAAGAAGAGAAAGGAAAAATACCTTAGACATAACGATGAGGGAGAGGAATTAGTCAAATTAGTATCAAAAATATACTAGTGTTATAAATGTCAGAAATTATGTTTTAAAAAGTAGTTACAGTCCCAGATTCTAAACTAAAACAAGTTGGTATCTATGTCAATATAGATATATGGCACTTCTAATTAATTAGATTTTAAAATTAATGATCTAAAATTTACAAAGTACTCCATGTTGAGAAAATGTAGTCCATTTTATATTATTAACACCAGCTTTCAGGAATTAGAAAACTGGTCAAAGGTGTTTTTCTGTGGCTTCCAGCTAAATTAAATCTCTTGCATAATTAACTTTTATCTTTGATTCTTTCAGGACCTTGATTCAGCTGAGAAGTTGATCATGGTGTTTTTGGCTAGTAAGCCTATTTATGGACAGTTGGAGTCTGGGGTCTTTTCGTCAACAACAAAGCACTAGATTAATATTAAAAATAAATTTTTAAAATGTCTGAGGCCCATAAATCTGGTCCCATAATGTTACAATATCTTTGTCATAATATCTATGCAGGTTATGCTGTAGTTGCACCTGGGTGGTGAGAATGTAACTTAAAGATGTGTCATAAAACAACCCTGCTGAAGAGTTATTCAATGAAATTATAACACGTTCAAAATCTTCTCTTTCCTCTGTAACATTACCAAGACATCAATAGAAAAAGAAAGGACTTATTTTCCCACTTTTTATATGATTAGGATTTAATCTGAGAAGACTATTTCAGAACAACTTATTTTGGATTTCTTGCGCCAGTTGAATTTTGGAGTAGTTCATATAACTGAGCAGCTGTTCTGCTGCTCTGGTTTTGAAATGGATTAATAGAGTTGGCTTCAAAATCAAGAAAACTCCTGAGTTCTCATGAGTTTCCTTCAACCGTAGAAACCAATGTCTCGTTGCTTATTACTGCTTAGAATTTTGAACTCAGCTATGACAGGCTCATATCTATCTTAGAAGTTGATTGTATATCACAGTAGTTCACAGAAAAGATTTTAAAAATAAATCCTTTTTGAAATAATTACTCTCTCATCAAAACCAGTATTAAATTTTCTATGACTTAAATAGGAAGGAAACCAGACTGATAAAAAATGAGCATTTGATAATAATATTTCAGTTAATTGATTCTCAGTTTGTACAGATTTAACTGTGGGGAGAAAGAGACACTGTATCCATGATCACTTTTAGAAAAAAATCCAAGAATATTGTGTTAAGAGGATATAGTCAACACTCTTTGAAATCAACGTGGATCTTAAAATTGAATACAGACTGGGAGTGTGGACCTTGAAGCAAAAGAGGCAGCAATTTAAAGCTGAGGATTGAAAAACAGATAGGAAAATTATGAGAGTTTTCCAACTCCTATGGTCTACCATTCTAATTCTCACTAGTACTCCAGATGTAACTATGAACTGTAATGAAAACTTACCTTGCCATCTATTTTTGACTTTTTTTTTCTGTCCTATTTTTTTTCCATTTTGTATACTTTGGACATGAACTAAAGTGCAAATTTCTTCACTCTTTATTTTGTTTTTCTTTTTAAATTTGGAGTAAAATTTTCAGAGATAATAAACTGCTTGAGTCCCTGATTCTAGCTATGTATCGAAAAACTAATATTATGTTAACTTCTGGAACTGAAAGAGATCCCAAACTACTGGTGCAAGAACCTTCATTTTTCAGATACTTGCATCATATTTTTTTTTTCCATGTCCTTTCCATGACCTGATAAGGAGCTATATCTACTCCATACAAAAACATTTTGATAACCTTTTTGAGCTAGGAAGTTTATTCAAATAACTAGTTTTCATTTATTCGTATACATTTCATATGTTGTATGTACCAGCTTTTGTTCCAGCCTTCCCTATATCTGAAGTTGTTTTGGTCTGTTTTCTTTAACTTCTCTAATCCTTCAGTTATTAAGAAATTACAGAAGTTACTCATATCCCTTTTGGCTTTTGTATTTGTAGGCTGAAGAAACAACGTACTTTGAATTCAGTGTTCTAAATTAGTTTTCATCCCCTTTATCATTCAAGTAATCCTTCCTTTTGTATTCTCACATTCCCACCCATTTGTTTTCTTAAATATTAATTGAATTGTATGTGTGCTCTTTCTGATATCTTGTCAGTTGTATGTATGCTTCCCTTTTATTACTGGAGGTCTCTGTCAGCTCTTCAGCACTGCCTTTTTTCCAGACTTGTATTGTCATGGGAATACATATTCCTCTATTGATCAACTACTACAACTGTTTCATTTTTCATTCAATTGCTCCCAGCAAGAAAGAAAATCCTGCTTGCCATTTTTCATTTTGTGTTACTGATTTTCAGCTTGTATGTTTTTCTGCTCATAAATGGCTTGGATTGGAAGGAACCGTAAAGGTGATCTAGTTCCAGCCCCCTGCCATGGACCGGGACACATTCCACTAGACCAGGCTGCTCAAAGTCCCATCCAACCCGGCTTTGAACATTCCCAGGGATAGGGTATCCACATCTTCTCTGGGCAACCTGTTCCAGGGTCTCACCATCCTCAGGAAAGAATTTCTTCCTAGTGTGTAATCTAAACTTGCCGTCTTTCAGTTTAAAGCCATTACCCCTTGCCCTATCACTACATGACATTGTAAAAATTCCCACTTCATCTCTCTTGTAGGCTTCCTTTAGGTACTGGAAGGTTCCTTAGAACCTTATCCCGGTTGAACGAATCCCAGCTTTCTCAGCCTGTCTTCATAGGAGAGGTGCTCCAGCCCTCCGATCATCAAAATCATTCAGTTTTTCTTCTTTTATTGCACTCTTTTTTCAATAGAAATCATCCTTTCTGAGTTGTTGCTGACAAAATGCATTAGTATATCCCAATTTTGGAAAGGGTTTTTAATTTGTGATTTGTTGTTTGGTGTTTTTATAGAATTATTTAATGTAAGGGTTGCTGAGTAGAACTATTAGTTTTTTAATTTCCAAGAAATCCTATTACCAGTCCAATGGTCCTGTATTAGTGTGTTTTTTAATTTCCAAGAAATCCTATTACCAGTCCAATGGTCCTGTATTAATTTATACATCTAATTAACTGTAATGAATGCAAGACCCATGCATTTTTAAATACTTCAGTTCTTTATGGTCTGTGCATTTGGCAGTGCATTAGCTTCTTGGTGCCAATCTTAATTAATGACTGTAGTGTAGATATTCATAATAATTTACTATAACTTTGACCTGGGGAATTGTTCAGGACTTTCTGCATTTGATTTTCAGTTATGCAATATATTTATTTAGACTGTGTAGTGAAAGACAGAAATTTTAGGGCAACAACCCATAAAAGTACAAATCTGTCTGACTGAAAAAAAATTAACATTGATCTGTGGAGCAGAATTTTGGTTTACCTGTACCCCTTAATTCTAGAATTTCTTGGAAATACACTCCAAAGACTTTGTCATTTTAGCATTCTTACCTAACAGTTAATATTGCACAGTGAATGGTTTGTTAGAACATATGCTTTCTCTTTGCAGTAGCTTTTTAGTCTCTGTTCCAGTTTTGACTTCATTTCTGATATATTCTCTGTCCTCCACTGTACCACAGTGAGGCATAATAAACCTAAATTCTTAGCACTTTCTAAGGTGAATATTATTGTCAGGATATTGTTATACATTTTCCTTATAGCTGGGGGCCTTTATTCCAATTCTCACTACACTCAAGAGATCTCATTTGGATCTAATTTTGACTTAGGTTGGGTATATTTTCAGCAAAGCCCAATGAATATACTTGTAATGAAAGAACACACTGTGCTGGGAAATGACATAATGCAAACAAATCTGTTGTCTTCAAAATAGCTGTAATATCTACAAATCAACCTGAAAGTCACTGTGGTTTAGATTTTCTTACTGTTGATGCTAAGGGAGTTTTATTTTCTGAAGCTTAGTGAATATAATAAATGCTGCCAGAAAAGATTTCAAGAAATGGTTTTCATTACAAAAGTTTGAATGGCAAGTAAGTATAGCGAATAGCAATAGTAATGCAAAAAAGATTATGCCCTCTGGTAGCCAAATATTTATTTCTGATCTTCTTTTCATTGAAGGAAAACGACTTGCCCTATATTATGAAATTTGACAAAGGTGTAAATCCAATATGAGGTATATAAACCCGCAAGCTGAGTAAACTATAGCCCCCTTTCTTGTATATATTGCTGTACATAGAATTATATCACAGGATAATTCAGGCTATGAGGGACTTCAGGAGGTCTCCAATCCAATCCCCTGCCCAAAACAGGGCCAGCTCTTGTATCCTCACATCTTGATGTAGCCAGGCCTTGAATTCTACCAAGGACAGAGATTACACAGCCTCTCAGGAAAATCTGCTGTACTGTGTCTTTGTTCCTATGTGGAAACAGAATCTTTCAATACTTAGCCTGAACCTTTCCTTCACTCAGTGTCTTTCATTGTTCTCCCCTGCCCCACTGTGCCACAGCCACCTCAATCTCCTTGGTGACCTCTCATACGTGCTGTGAGTCTGTGTGGTGCGTTGGAAGGCATCCATTCTCCAGCCTAACCCAGCCCTGCTCTGACAGTACCTCCCCATGGGGCAAGTGCTCCAGCCCTCACCATCTTGAGGCCCTCCACTGAGCTCCCCACCATTTGCCTACTTCTCTGCTGTGCTGGGGGCCAAAATTTGATGCAGCCTTGAAATATGGTCTGAAAAATACCACATATTTTTAGGGTTCACAGTCTTGTCCGTCAATTTACAGACCATGCCTCTGTTCATGTAGCTCAGGAGCTGTTCGCCACCTTTACTCTTAGGGCACACTGCACATTACCTTCCACTAAAACCAGGTTGCTCAAGGCTCCATCCAACCTGGCCTTGAACAATTCCAGAGACAGGGCAACATACTTAAGGGAACTGCATGAATTTGGTCTCCAGATTTCAAATGGGCAATGGCATTTTTAATTCAGAGTGGTTAGTAAAGAGATGTATACACATGGTAAATGTTCTCATATTGACAGGACAAGAGATAAAAACTCAAGTTGAACTGCAGAAATTTTCATTTTTTTACACTCACATGGTGTGGGACATCCAGTTAAGGATATTCCCCAAAATATTCTGCCCTAGTCTATACTGCTGAGGTTCTGTAGCTGGCTGTTGACAAAGGCTGCCAATCAGATCAGTCCAGAACACTGTGATAGACCTTTTCAGCAGTTTCAACTCCGGTTTTCATGTCAGCTGCTGATCCAAGATCCATGTGTCTTGGGGTGACTTTATGATTTGTATCCCATATCGCTGCCCCATGCCCAGAAATTAATTTTGTGCCTTCCTATGCCTTTAAACTGAGCCTGAGAGGGGGGAGGAAAAACTGAGCAAAACTTCTTCAAAGCAGTTTTGCAGTTTTGTTTTCATGTTTCAAGGACACAGAGATACAGACTCCTCTGTCTTCTAACAGCAGCAGCGGGAGCAGTGGGAAGCAGTTTGTCTTTCCAGCCAGTTTTCAGCCAGTTTTTTTTCAGCTGCTTCTTTTTCTGTGGAGAGAGACAGAGAGTTGAACTTCTGGTTTTTTCTGGAATTTCGGATTTTTTTCCTTTTTTCTGCTGGACTTCTTCAGTATCAGAACACATCAGGAGGACTTTCCACAGAGCACAGAGGGCCTGGCCCTGGGCCAAGTCCCAGCTCCGAGGAGGAGGGAGACCAAAGGGAGGACTCTAACATTTTCCCAGCTTTTTCTCCACAGCAAGATATTTTATTATTTAACATTATTATCCTTTTCCCATGTGTCTGTTAAATAAATAGTTTTTATCTTTTTCACTTTACTTCAAGGAAAAAGTTTCTTTTTTCCTGAACCTGGTGGTTTGTAACCTGCCTTCTCTCAGAGGATGTACTTCTAAATTTGGCCAATCCGGCACACTTGTCAAGATTCAGTTATTCTCAGTTCTTACTTCTGTTGTTCTTTTCACCATGACTCATCACAGTTGTGCCCTCTTTGCATTTGACTCTGCTCCAGGACATAGAAAACTCCCGATATTTCTGCATCATCAGAAGAGCAGGATTTGTCTGAACAGTGAAGGAGAATGATGAGTGGTCTTTCCTAGAAAAGGACCGTAAGGGTGAGAATAAAGGCAGACCACTAGAGAAGGACAAGTGTATTTTGCTTAGTCTTCAGTCTCTGACAGTGTAAACTAAAACATTTTCCCCAGATATAATTCAAAATATCTTCTGAAATATGAAAACATAATTTTTTCTTTTGTGCGCAGTGATTGCTTCATTTTCACTGCCTTCTCTGCACTTTGTTAAACCTTTTCAGAAAACAAAAGAACAAATAAATGATCCAAAGATTTTACTGCATGAAAATTTAGTGGGCTGGTTATGTGCAAACTGCTTCCCATCTTGGGTGACTTGGGAGAACTAACAAGGTTTCAATTGTGAATCTGACAGATGTAGTAAATTAAAAATAAAAGTTACAATCCTGCCATGTATCACATGTTTGCCTCAAATATGTAAAAGGAAAACTTCTTACAATGGTTTTTAACAAAGAAATATGAACACATTAGGAAAAATATGAGAAAATCTTTCATTTTCTCTGATCCAAAGGTAGTCTTTTCTCTTCAGTAGACAAGTCTTTTATCTATCTGGATCTTGTATCTATCTGGATGTATTAATCTATCTATACTTGTACCTATTTGGATGTTTTCCAAAATTCCAGCCTCTCATACCTTCTCCATAAAAATAAAAGATTAAAAAATGTTTGGTCATCATAGTCTTATTAAGAAACAAGTTTGATAACAGACAGCTCTAATCATACCCTCAATGTAGGAAATGAATTCCATCTGTAGAAACCAATATACATTTGCAAGCCTATATAAACTTTTTATTAAGATAGGTTTTTGAAAATATCATAATGATTTCAATGTTGTCTCAAAGGCAGTTCTTAGGTTTCATCAAAAGAACAATCTTTCTCCCACAGTTTATAAAGCTTTTGGACTGACTTAGAACATTTCCCAGGTATTCTTTTGTCTGGCTGTAGAAGACAAAGAAAACCTAGATCTGACCTTCTTGGCTGGTATGTCATTACATTTAATTGATCAATCAGTAAGAAAGTGTTGGAATTGAAAAAGGGCCCAGTGGCTCTGGCGGGGGGAGAAATTGCAGTCCAAAACCAATGTGGTTGATAAGAGCAAGCTCTGTTTATTAGCAATCCAGAGGCACTTATATAGTATACCAGCTTGTTAACTCTTAAGTGGCTTAAAACTTATCAAAGCGAATTTCTACTTCTACATAATTGGACTTACATTGGCAAGCTTCTACAGTTATGTTATGATTAAAAGAATTCAGAGTTCACCTCCCCTTCTCCAGGTCTTATCTACACAGCTGTAAATCTTCAAAACTCCCTTTTTGTTCCCAGCCCTGTTTTTTTCACACAGGGATTTTCTCATGGAGAGTTTTTCTCGCACACAGGCCTTTTGCTTGCAGGCCTATTGCTTGCATAGTTCTTTTATTGATCCCATAATTCTATCAATGATCCATGCCCCTGATCCCTCAATAATTCTGCAACAGGAACAGAAAACTGCCAGAGAAAGATGGGATTAGCTCAGTTGGTTAGAGTGTGGTGCTAATAATGCCAGGGTTGTGGGTTTGATCCTTTTATGGGCCATTCTCCTAAGAGCTGGCCTTGATGATCCTTGTGGGTCCCTTCCAACTCAGAATATTCTGTGATTCTGTGAAAATTCTAATTCAAGTTTGATTTAGGTGGACAACTACAGCCTTAAGATAAATATTTAGGACGAAAAGCTACAGACACTAAGTTCTATCTGTTGTCTCTTTTAAATCACAGAACCAAGAGTCAATGAACATGGTTGACTCTAGAATTACTTGTCCAGAATTGGATGGCTTACTTCTGGCACTGTCAATTGTCACAATCCTAAAGCCCTGAATTTTTTGTTAAACACCTGATGTGCTTCCAGGAATGTCATACCAGGAAATTTTGTTTGTGCAGCAATTAAATTTGGAATCTTCTACAGTGCCAATATCTTCTGACCAAAAAACCACCAAATCTAAAACCCCAAATTATCATCTTAATTTTACCTTTCTGTTGCGTGTTACTTTAAATGCTGTGCGATTCCTGTCTCAAAGATAATTTGCTCCACCACTATAGCATCAAACCTTTCCAAGGAGTCTGATGCTGTAATTAGAGATACTTCAAAAGGGTCTTTTTTCCAGCTTTTTAGAAAATGATATCAAATAGAAAATTAAAAACTTTCAAGACATTTGGAAGACAGACTAACCTCCTAATTATTGTCCGATCTCATTATCTGTCTCACTGTCAAAGGAAAACAGTTACTAGCAAGTCCAGATACACTGCTTGAGACTTTATCATGCACAGTAATATGATTGCAGGAAAATGATGGAAATTAGCTTTTCAACATTTTTCTTGAAGTATTCTCTTGAACAGCTACAGCGATAGAGCACTGGCAGTCAACCCTAAAATCAAATGAAATCCATTGAGTGTGGGAGCTGAAATAAGATCAGAGAACCAGGGAATTACTCAATAGACCATTTTAGTCCCAAGCTTGTAGACAGTGACTTGAGATGGCAGGTGAACTGGTGTGAAAAAAACACAAACTCGTCCTTAAGCTTTCTTCCAAAGCTTAAACCAAAATACGATTAAAACTCTGGACCACCACTTTGTGAAATACCTAAAAGAAAACACCTTTTACCTCACTCATTGATTTCGGTTGTGTGTAAATGCATACATACTCACAAAGCTTTTATTTTCATAATAGCAATGCAGATTTATCTGCATTTTACTAACATAGTTCTGGTTTTAATCTTCAGGAGTTGTAATCTACATTACTGACATTATTGAAAAGAGGTTTATTCTGACATGTGCAAATATTTGTATATTATATGAATAACTACACTGACCTGACTAGAAGTATTTTTCTTCCAAACTCGGAAAATTATTCTCTCTCTAGGAATAAACTATAGTCATTGTCACAATTATTTTTGTGCTGTTGGCATAGTACTAAATATAACAGAAAATATGGAAAAACCCAAAATAGTATAAAATAGATTATTGTTTAAAGTCGAGATCAATGGGTGTATTTGGTGTAGGTGTTGATGTGTTGGCAGCAGGGCAGACCTGCAGGCTTCTTCTGTGAGAAGAAACCAGGGATTGCCCCATGCTGGACCTAGCTGTTTCCAGATGGTTTTAAACCAGACCCACTGCAGGACACCTCTGGGTCTGGAGCAAATGAGTGAGGTGGAGTCTGGCTAGGGGGAAGGAAAGTTGATGTTTTAATATTTGTTTCTTACTAGCTGAACCTATTTCCCCCAGACAAATCTGCTTTGACCTTGATGGTGTTGCAAGCAGTATCCCTCAACCCACTAGATTTCTCATTTTTGTTTTTATCCCATTTCTCTTCCCCCATCCTGCTGAGGAGACAGAGTAAGAGAGCAGCTGGGTGGGCATTTAACAGTTAACCACATTATCACAATAAGAAAATGTGTTACCACAATGAGAAAATTATTAACAACTTTGATGAGTATTCATAACAAACAGTGCAACTGGTTTTCAGTTGTATCAATAAGTGTTTATGGATTCCTTTAAACATGAACAACATGCTTATTCCTAGTCTCTCCTGATCTCCTGGCATAATGTCCTGGGTTGCAGTGTATTCTATTACCATCCTCAGGAGCTGTTGAAATCAGGTGGGGCAGTGTTTCCTTGCCTCCTCCCCCCAGACTATCTTTCTCCTAATGGCCCATCATTGTCCTGCCACCTGACTCAGAGATAACTCCCTCCGGACTATCTTCTGTTAACGAGTCTAATCAACACTTGGCCTCATGACTCATCACCCATTGTGAGATGCTCCACCCAGAGGGAGGAACCAAGCATCCCATCGTGGATATAAGCTGGGACTCTGAACACCAGAGACAATGCCTTTCCACTGGATTTCCAGAGGACAGGAGCTACACAGCCACCATTGGACTTCCTGAGGAAGAGCAGACTCTTTTTCTACAGGATCACTGCTTCAGAGGACTGCAGCCACCATTCTACCAGACTGCTACCACCACCCTGCCTAACAGGGTGTCAGGTTGTACCTTGACTCTGTCAGTTTGACAGTGTTTTCTTTTACTTTTTTTTTCCTTTTCTTTAATTTCCATTAAATTGTTATTCTGACTTGGTGCCTCCCACTGGTTTGTTTTCAAACTAGTACACATACATCCATCTTTTGGGGATAGCTGAAAGATATATATAGTAGGAGCTTATGTGTTTTTTTATCTCCAACTTTTACTATGTCTTTGCTGTTAATTGTCTACTTGATTTTTCCTATTCAGTCTATCACCAACCCCAGAAGATGTTTGCTTAGTGCATCCTAACTTGATAAAATGTAGCAGTACTTGACAGAGTTTTGCTGTGGTTTGACAATAGAAAGATTTGTTACATTTAATCATGTGAAAATTTCATGGAAATTTTCTTCCTTGAAGTACATGAGAAGCACAAGCAGATGCATGCCAATATGAAAGCCACAGAGTTGTAATAGGACATTAGCAGAACTTTCAACAATATTGTAGTGCAATGTCTAAGCTCAGTTGATTCTCAGGACCCCTAACAAAATAAAAGTATATATTAATTTTTCAGAAAACTAACACATAAAGGTAGTTTCTCTATTTTGGGAAGTAAGAGGGTGGGTTTTGTTGTTATTATGTTGAGACCTCTTTAAGTATAATATTTGGTATGTTGCAAATTGATCTTTCAGACTCCTTTGTATTGTTAACAGTTAACTGAACCAAATTCAAGTATTTTACTTAATTCATCTGTTAATTTGACTTAAACTTGTGCAAAGACTTTTAAATTCTACAGTTGCATCACTTTTTTTTCTCTGGTCTTATGTTTTAAGAAAGAAATTTTTCAACATTTTGAACCAGACAAACTAGACAAAGAATGAAAGCTTTGTTACAGACAACGGTAACCATAAAAAAGGAGAAAATTTTTGAAATATTTTAATATTTAGTCTTCTTGTTCTTCACTTTCTTACCTGGATATCTTACTTCAAGATTTTAAGTCCACCAAAGTAGTACTTGCTTCAAAAGGGAGAGAAAGTACAAGAAAAACAAAACATCACTTGTCTAAAATCCAATCACTTCTAGTATCCTTGGGTCTACTTTCAGGTTAAGACCCCTGGAACATACAAAGAAATGCTGTTTTCTCAGTTTCCTTCACAAGGACATTTATTCCATGAGTTAGGAATAACTGTGTGGGAAGTAAACATTTTAGTTTTATAACTTCTTCAATTCTTTTTTTTTTTGTATTCCTAATGGTAATACTGCAAGTGAACTTTTCAGTTTTCCTTAGTTGTAAGCATGGAAAATTTCTATTAGCAATGTAAATACCAAACAAAATAGAAAACATCATAAATAACGTATATGCATTGAATCACTCATGAATGTATGTTATACAACTTAATTATGTTTTATATAAGGCACCAGGGAGAACAATCTATGGACCAAATATAAAAATTCATCTTAGGGGACAAGATTGCATTACTGTGATTTTTTTTTTTTAATGACATAATATGTTATTTTGAATTCAAGTGAAATAAAAAGTTCCAAGAACATCAGTTCAGGTTATCAAACCCGAAACTGCATATCACAATAAATTTTTAAAACCCCCAAAAATCTTGATGTTACACAGCAATAAGCTCCTTCTATTTTATTAAAAAGACATGTGGTAGTCTGTCAAGCTTTTATATTTTAAACTTAAAAGAAAATTTATGGCATTATTCCCTTTATAGGAATGGAAATTAAAAAAGCAGAAGCCTTAAACAATGGCATATGCTTATTAAATCTTATCACTTTGTTTCCTCAGAATAGCTTTTTTACCCCAGCAACTTCTTATTTTGAATAGAATAAAATAATCCTTAAGTGTAATAGCAAGGTCTGTATCAAATTCCAGGGCTGACCTGGAATATACAGTTTCACTGGGATATACTTGCACTTTTAATCTAGTGCAAGATTAGGCCATAAATACAAATCTGATGAAGCACAGAAGATTTTGATTGCATGTATATGTAGACACACCTAAAACATTTTTTTCGTAATTGGTGGTAAGTCACGTTGTTGTAACTGTTGTTAATCAACTATTTGCACAAAATATAACTTTTAATAGTACATATTGTAGTAGAGTGGTTGAATTCAGTCATGAAGAATGATACAATATCTTTTAAACAATAAAATTTAATTTTATAGGGAAACTTTCTAAAGGCTTCCTGTTGCTTGCTAATCTTGGCCTGCTACTAAGCTGGAGCTATGCTTTGATTGTTATGATTGTTGTAGATGAGTGGTTTGGCCACTTAAAGCAACACTGTCAAAGGTCTTGGCAAAAGTAAGGTTTGATATGAATTTGGGAAAGTGCACCTTTACAGAGTTCAATGGCAAGGTTCACTGTGTTACTACACAGCTTGAGGCACACAAGAAGATCAAAAGAGAAACAGTTTGGAAATATTTATACTGAAGCTGAGAATGCAGAAGAGAGGAAGGATGCAAAAGATATGGATGCAAAGATAAGGATTCAAAAGGGTTCAGCAGCAGTTAATCACTAAATAACATTTGGAAAGTGATTCAATAGAGTTCACTACAATCATAACATTGACTTAACTATAGATTTGAGATACTAACATTCATATCATAATCAATTCACATGCCCACAGGAAAAACAATGTGTACACCTATTTCTTTGTCTTTAAAGGTAGCTATTAAAAATTCCCCTGAGGTTTACTGGAAAATTCACATCATATCCCACTGCGTTTCCCAACAGACACGGGCTGCCCCTTGAGGAGTGTGGAGATATGTGTGTGGGGGTATCCATCTTGGTCTTGGCTTCCAGAATGGTTCCTCAAGTACTGCAAGCCTGAGGGTTTGTGAACTCTGAGAGATGCTACTGCAGCTTGCTGTGGTCCAAAAGAGTTCAAAGGGCCTCATGTTGGAATGCTGTCTATAGAGTCACAAGATAATTGACTTTGGTCACCAGTTAGTTTCCATCCTGGCCATAACCCCAGCCCATAACTGCTGAGGTATCTTGTTACAGTGCGGATACTGCAACACGCGTATCAGACAATGAGGCCCGTGGAAGAGAAATATATATGGACTGATTCTTGGTAGATGTTTCAGAGATGTTTATTTCTCCAGCCGTGTGGTCGGGGCTCTGCCGAGGAACTGAGGCAATCACGGGACCCGAGGGTCCTTGCCCGTGCAGGGGAACACAAACCAACCAATGGGGAACGAGGCTGACCAGGGGCAGGGAAACCCTGTGCCTCCCCTCAGGGCCCCTCTCCCAGGACCACATGGCAGGGGGGAGGGCCCCAACAGTATTTTCCCAAAGTGCAGTAACAACGGTACTGTTCCACTAAGGCTACAATTCACAATGGCACTGCCCCACTTGGGCTATGATTCAGGTACATGGTTTACTAAGACTACAAAAGATAATTGCTCATCCTTTGTTTCCCATCTTGTTTGGGCATAGAAGAGGTTTCTGGTAGTTGGTTGTTTCCACATCTACCATCTAAGAGCTCCTGGTATGACCAGAGCTCAACTCGTACGGTCAAGGGATATTTCCCCACTCAGCTAGTTCAGTCAGGGCTTATCAGGAGCTTTCTGAGATCATGGAGCACACCTCAGGATGGGAGCAAGGCACTGGACCACCACAGTGATATTGGTTGGGCGAATTCTGGGCCCAATGACCTTGGAGTCTTTTCCAAACACAATGATTCTATCATTCTATGATTCTATGACTCTACGATTTAATGAATCAGATTTACCAAGCCAGCCAGACACACTTCCTAGACCTCAGACGGAACAGGAGTGAAATTCTGTGTCAATATTATTTTTGAACACTCAGAGGAATGTCCTTTATAATTCTCCAACATATACTCAAATGTTAAAAAAAAAAAATGTTTCATGTACTTTATATATATATTACCAGACTGAGAATATTGGGAATAAAAAAACCTTACAGGCCTTTCAGTAGAAATGTGTAAAAGCCTTTGACAAAGCAGCATAATGTTTGCTGAGAGCCAGAAGTTGTCATCTGAGAGGAAAAAGGGTCCTTCAATTAGTGAAATAAGATCAGATGTGTGAATCACAGCTCTGCAAATGCCAGATTTGCTCCCTAGATCAACAGTGTAATAATTACTAGCAGATAACTCGTAAAGGAAATGTTTCAGATAACTCATTATTTTTCAAGAAGAAATGCCAAATGGCAGCCACTAAATACATTTTCTTTCATCAACTGTACATATAGCTAATATACAATGATCCTTGTTTAACAAAAATAACGTATCTTTTAGATGTAGAGCTCTGAAATTGGTTTTCTCATCAATACTTTCAACACCAAAAAAAACCCCAAAGAAGTAGTGTAATTTTTTTAAATAGTAAAAGAAAAAAAAAAAGTAGTATAAACAATTATTTTATCTTTTTGTTAATGTTTAGATCTGACATATGTACTTCTTCTTGTTAATCAGTACTAATAGATTTAAGTGTTGCCCCACGAAACTGGCACCAAAGCATGTCATTTCCTAAATAATCAGATACTGGGTAGCTATTAGTATTTTTTTTTTCTTCAAAGACCATAGGCAGCTGGGTAAAACCTTGCAAAATTAAATATGTATTTCTAAAGGCCTCAACAGCTTTGAAAAATCTTGTCCAGATGAAATCTTGAGATCTTTTCAAACAGGTGACAGTGGTCCTATAAGTTGCTAAAATAGTCACTTCTATGAAATATGGTTCAGTTTAAAATGAAAAAAAGACAATAAAAACAATCAAAAAAACTCAAACCAAACAATAAAAACCCAACAAAAACAAAGCCAAAATAACTCACAACCTTATTAGGCCAGCAATCTCTTCTGTACATTGGGCTGAGATAGGAAGAGATTTAGCCCTCAGCACACTGGAGACTTTGCTTTTCCCAAGTCTACAAAACAGACACATGGGGCTAGGCTTTGAGACACTTGTTAATGAGTTGCAAAGCCACACACAGTTGCCTATATAAGCTGTCAGTTGCAAGAAAACTAGAAAAACTGACTTGGAATATTTATTAATGGTTTATTCAAGTGTCTCCTCAGAAAAATTCCCTGGTTTGTGGCCGTGATTCCACAGAAAGACAGCTTTGCTAACTCCCTTTTGCTTCCCTGGGACCAAGAACAAAGCCGTCAGTCCTTTGAAACAGAAGGCTGAAATGATGTAAGGGGAGAAGTTGCATGATGCAGAAGGAGAAGCTGCAAGAAGTCTCAAGGAGGCACAGGGGGAATCCAGTTGCTGTCTTCAATAACCCAGTGGATTGCTACAGGAAAGACAGAGAGAGATAAGCATCTGGAGGTGCACAATCAGAAGTACAGGAGTCAATGAACACAAGCTGCAATACGGTGAACTGTGATTCAATACAATAAAAAGTGCTTATAGTGAGGGTTGTCAGACCCTGGGAGAGATTTCCATACAGGTTGTGGGATCTCTGTCCTTAGAAACATTCAAAACTTGTCCTGACAGTGCCCTAAGCGATTTGATCTGCTTGTTATCTCTTGAGTATCATGTTGACCCCAATAACATTCAAAGAAACCTGAATTATTTTATGATTCTATTATTATACGCACTGATAAAACACATTTAAATCCTCACTATGAAAATAGAACTGCAGTTTTTAAGTTTATTTAAGTAATTTTTTATTTATTCTGCACTTCCACAGCCCTACAACAATTCTGGTTAATGAAAATTTTAAACTAAGTAATGGTTTTCAAAATTACTATTTTTTAAGCTTGCATGGAAACTAGATACCTTTAAGGGTCCTTCCAAGCTAAACCTTTCTATGATTATATGAATGTGAATTTATTTTTGTTGTTGTTCTTGAGAAAAAGGGAAATTACATTTATTTCCCCTTGTGTAAAGCAACTTTTAAAGAGATTTTTTCTGTGGTGTTTTCAATTAAATATTGTAACATAGATAACAAAGCCCTGGTTTTAAATTACTTGGAAGTTGTATACTAAATGTTATTAAAATTCTCCATTACTTGAGACAGTTTAGTCAATAGCCTAGTGACACCTAGATTCCTAGTAGAAACTATCTGGGGGACTGAATGGAAGAAAAGGAAGGGCTGAACCCATCAGATTTATTCTACCACAGTACAAGAAACCTTGTGAAAGAGGAAAAAGCATGTTCAGAGGACATGTTTTCACTGGCATATTGAAGGGCATACAAACCTGGTTTCTTCAGGATTTGTCCTGGTCCAACTCTACTTAATAAATATATTAATATCTGGCTGATAAAGAATGTTATTATTAAATCTGGAGATCATACCAAGGTTGGGAGGACTGCCAGGAATATGTACACAGAGTTTAACATCATTTTGGAAATCAGTGTGAAAAAGATGTCATTCCCTACAGAGAATATATTGCTCTGTAGTCAAGCATATTACACTGGGGAGAAAAATCAGGTCTAAAAATTGAACTACACTGATGTCAGTCCTTTAGAAAAAGACCTACAGGTTACAGTGGATCACAAGAACATGAGTCATCAATGTCACCCTCCTGTGAAAAGTGCAGATATTATGCAGACAAACAATCTTTCTGCTCTGCTCTGCACTGACAAGACCTCAGCTGAGTATTTCTCTGGTTTTTTGGCAGCCCTTCAACAACCTTCTGAAATTACTGGAGAGACTCCAGAAAGGTTTATAAAAAATTATTACAGGAAAGATTGAACAAAATGGGAGTGTTTAAATTAAAGATGAAAAGACCAATGTGTTTTGTGACAGCAGTGTTCAGGTACAAGATGTGCTGAACAACTGGACAGGTTTTGTCTATATCAGTGTGGATAAGATAGTGAACAATGGGCTTCAAAACCACTTGAAGAACACCAGTGAAATATTAGAATAGATTGCCTGGGGCACACTGTGGAGCCTCATTTAAAAGGGGTTTTCAAGAAAGGTTTAGCAACTGTATGTCCTTCCTGATGGGGCAAAGACAGTTAGTTGAAAATTTGGATTTGGCCTCTTCTGTCTCAGGAAGGTGCAAATCAGCCAGTCTTTCACTCTGGGTAAAGGCTTCTGGGGGGAAGGTGAAGGATATTACAGAGGATTTGAGCCCTCAAATTAACAATAAAACCTGTTTCAGAATTCACACTCCTTCTCATCCTTAGTTCTTAAGGGAAAACCAGTTTGTTTACCTCTAATGTGAATAACAGACCTAACTTTTCACTGTTTTTAACATCAGTTTGCCTATGTTATTTATGAGGGTTGAAATACTATGTTATCTAAGATTAGAGAAGTTGTTAGTGGAAAGAGAACAGTAGAAATGTCTCCTTCTCTCCCCCACATTTATCACATGTGTAGCAAAGACTCTAAACCAGGAAATTTAGTTTGGTTTGACTATCAAACCCCAATGCTCAGAATAAAAAACTAAACTGGCAAAGGACCTGATTTTTTCATGCTTTTGCACAGCCATGGGGAATGTCATAAATGTAATGAATAATAATCTGGCCTGTGCCAGAGGGGTGTCAACTGTTCCTGAAGAAGAGCAGTATTGTCTTGGGATAGGACAAAAAAGTTATGCTCGTTATATATCTCGTACTGCATGTTATTTCAAATAATCCTCTCGATTATCAATTTTACGCAATTGTGTTAAAACCCATGAAGAGATATATCTTCAATAAATACAGGACACAGCAGGCACCACGGACACATTTTTTATAAGAGATCACCAGTGAATGAAGATTATTGTTTGATTAAATTGACTGCCTGATGGTAAGGCTTCCAACAGATAAACACAGCCAAGAATTTAATCAACAAACTGCATCATATTTGCATCTATTCCACATTCTGTCTACTTAGAGAAGGAACAGATGCAGACTCAGTAGGAGTCAGAAGGCAAGGAATCAATAGGGAAATACCCTATTAAGAAGTTTCTGAATTTATAATCCAACCTTGACCTAAATATGTTTAGATTCTCAGTCTGATGGTTTCTCAAACTGATGGTCTCCAAAATCCATATTCTCTCTTTTTAACAATGTCCGTTTTCCGGCATCATTAGTCTAAGTGAAATGCTGAAATAAATTCTCTTTTTAAGCCCTTCTGACATATGCTAGTGCAGATGTTACTCTAAACAGCTACCTCTGCCTGTGGTTTATTTTAGTGGTTAGCCTACATCTGCTTTATAAGGATTTGCTGCCCAAAGTAAATAAATAAACAGGTCTGTTTCAATCCATCTAGGGCACAAAATTATAACTGCCAGTCTCCTTTGTGAGGGAGTCACCAGACTGCAGGATCTTCGGATGCATGTAGGGAACAGCATTATCCTTTACTTTGGCATTCAAAGTTGTGCATGCTTGGGCTGGAGGTGGCTTATCCCACGTTCACAGAAACAACTGTGCAAAAGACAGCTAAATCACAGTCTGGCTGTGTCAAAATGCCTCCAGCAGCTGCCCCAATGTTTTGCCACAACCTGCTTTTCTGGAAGCTGCATCACAAAGGCAAGGTATATAGCAAATGGCTCCTCTTCTCTGTACCAAAATAGATGGGATCAATCATTGGCCTCTGTATTAGTCTGAAAACAAACCAGTGGGAGGCACCAAGTCAGAATAACAATTTAATGGGGAAGTTAAAGAAAAGGAAAGAAAAGAAACTAAAAGAGAACACTGGTTCAAACTGACAGAGTCAAGATACAACCTGAGTCCCTGTTAGGCAGGGTGGTGGTAGCAGTCTGGTAGAATGGTGGCTGCAGTCCTCTGAAGCAGTGATCCTGTAGAAAAAAAGGGTCTGCTCTTCCTCAGAAGGTCCAGTGGTGGCTGTGTAGCTCCTGTCCTCTGGAAATCCAGTGGAAAGGCATTGTCTCTGGTGTTCAGAGTCCCAGATTATATCCATGATGGGATGCTTGGTTCCTCCCTCTGGGTGGAGCATCTCACAATGGGGTGATGAGTCATGAGGCCAAGTGTTGATTAGACTCGTTAACAGAAGATAGTCCGGAGGGAGTTATCTCTGAGTCAGGTGGCAGGACAATGATGGGCCATTAGGAGAAAGATAGTCTGGGGGGAGGAGGCAAGGAAACACTGCCCCACCTGATTTCAACGGCTGATGGGGATGGTAATAGAATACACTGCAACCCATGACAGCCTCCCACTTTCCCTCCACTTTTATACAGCCCAACCTGTCTGGTGCTTGTTTGGCAGCTTATTCCTGAGTAGCTGCAAATAAAAAGTTATGGGCATGAACAAGATTTGGTAGTTACAGGATGGTCCTCCCACTCAGTTCTTTTCAGTGAAATGAGTCAACAAAGAAAAAAGCATCACTTTATATATTGCTTTCCTCTTTAACAATTTCTTCACACTGTTGTTACACAAAAGCAAGGGCAATTCAAGCAGATATTTACAGAAAACTGCAAGGAACAGGCAGCCACTTATTTAAAATTTAGACAGAATAAGAAAAAAATTGTCAATATATTCTTTTACTCTTGGTAAAGAAGGATCTGCACAAAGTGTTTAGTTGCATGGATATGTTCAAAGTACAGAGATTTATGTAGGAAAATATATATAAAGTATGCACCTGTAAATACACCACACTGTAAATATGTGTGTATATATCTGTGAAAGTGTATATGTATATAAATATATATGGCTCCATATGCATATATAAATGATACACTTTAATTGAGAAAATACTTGGTTTTATATGCACAGTTTCATTTTGAGACTTGAAGAGTAAAGGCTGTATGTGGAATAATTAAACGTGTAGTTGGAGACTTCATAAATTAAACCATGATGGATAATCAAGCCATAGCAGCCTAAGTATATTTTATGTTACATGGTTTTGACCCTAACGCAGTAAGATCTTGCTAAGTATCTTGCAGTACTCACAGACATTATTTTTTCTGTGGGTGTAGGATTTATACTTTCACAAGTTGATCGCATGGTGAATGGATTCCTTGATTTTTTTTCCCGTGTCAGGACTGGAAAATTTAAACCTTTGCAATCTGACAACTGTTTAAAGAGAGTCAAGGCTGTTGATTAATTGGATTGGAATTCAATTTGAGGGAGTGCCTTCCATAGGGATGGTTCATCTTTTTCAGGAAAAATTCAGCTACTATAGGGGCAAATTATTCACATGGAATTTGTAACGTTATAAGTAGGATCCCACAATAGTTAATAGGGATACACCCAGGCATTTCCATAGATGGAGTCAACTGGAGTCAGCCCATCTTAAAACAGGTGAGGAGAACCATCCTCAGAAGATGATTCTCTCCTTGTATGGCCTCTAGGTGGGCAAACCAATAATGGATGTGTGTATTAGAGACAGAATATTTTTAGATATCTAAAGGTGTCTGAGATGAATTCTTCCTTCAGTTGCCTAAACTGCCTTACATCCTCAGTGCTTGAATTTGCAGGGAAGGGGAAGCCCACCAAGTTCTTATTCTTTTGTGAAGATGGAATACATACAAAGTATTTTACTGTTTGTGGGGAAATAAAGGAAATGTGGTCTTTTTTGGTTGGTTATAAGGAAATATATGACATAAAATTTTCAGGAGTCTGTTATCAATATTAATAAAAAAATAGAAAGGTTTGGGTTGGAAGGGACCTTAAAGGTCATCTAGTTCCAACTCCCCCACCATGGGCAAGGTCACTTTCCACTAGTCCAGGAAGCTCAAACATGTGAAAGCATACAAACGCATATCATATACAAAAAATATACAAATGCATAATGCAGAAGTAAAAATAAATTGCGTACTCTAAAATATTTTATCTAACCAAACAGCTAAAAATCCTATCAATAATATCATCAAAAAGGAGTACAGCAAATCTAATAGTATGGTCATGACATGCATGATGAATTATATCTTTTCTAAAGTGAACACAGCAGCTACATTATTCCAGTATTTAGAAACAAAATTGGCCACAGCAAATATTTTGTCCTTTCAGAACAAAATACTGTATTATTTAGATAGCTCCTGTTTCAGGGATCCAAGACTAATTTATTTTTTTCCAGTTAAGCTTCTCTTGACAGAAGTGACAGTGGGTTTAGATAAATCTCATTTCAATTTGTTTTCTCTTGTTTTTGTTTTAAGCTCTCCCACATCACTCCAGAGGAGAGGTGCTGTAGCTTAACACAATTTCAGTCTGCTATTCAGTGCTTACACAAAACTCCCTTTCTCTTTAAAAGTGATCTCAGGAGAAAAATAATTTGAAGTACTCAGGGTGTATTAACTTGCTGACTCAAGATTCAAATATTATTGGGTTGTTCTCATAAGGTACTTGACCTATTGATGAACCAAAGTACATGTTCAGATTAAAGTGAATGTCTGAATACAATCAATAGTTTGAAATTTTCTGCTACATCAGGTTTGATGATGACTTTTCAAGCTGTACTATATCCTTTTGACAGACTAAATAAGTATATTCATAGAATTTGTGGCTTTGACAAACTAATCACTAGAAGGTGAGATATATACCTTATGCCCCCAGAAGATCTTTGCCACATTGATTAGTTACCTCCAGGCACTGCAGCAAGAAAGCTTCACATTTAATGCCTCACTACTTCTGTCATAGGTGCCAAAAAGATTGTGATAAAATGGTTTAGTGGGTAACGCTCAAACTTGTAATAAATAATTCTGATCACTGATGCCAAAAAGGAAATTATTTGAGGATCTTGATTACTTTTAACAGTACTTTTTTATTTGACAGGTATTAAATTCAGTCGATGTATTGTTTACAGAAGGATGTGAGTATAAGAAAGAGTTGGACCCATCACTTTCAAAGTCTAGTCAATGTGAAACAGTTGTTGGTGGGTTATTGGACTGTTCTACTCATGGAGCCTGTCACTGCTTCAGTAAAGACAGGGAGGAATATGTAAGGTTGATAAAAGAGAGCAAACACAGTTGCAAAGACCAAGTGTGCAGACAATATACTTGCTAAATATTGCAAAGTCGGTGGCAATACCCCAGGTGAAAGATTATGCTGTTTTTTCTTTCTCTCTCTCTCTCTTATTCAGACCAAAAAGAAAATTTCATAAATCTAAACAAATTTAAAATCCTTAGTAAATACCAAAGTCCTTGTGATAGCCTACAGTAGTAAATAGCTGAATGGCAATTGGTTTAGTGCTGTAATTAAAACATTTTCTGGGATTCTCCTTGTCTGTTGATATAGCAAGAGATGTCTCAAGTAATAACAACTACTTTAGGCTTTCCAGGATATTCTCTGAGTTCAAAAGAAGTATTGAGAGAGCTACCCAGCCTTCAGCAATGCAATTAAATTTTCAAAACTGCAAGGGTATTGAGGCTTGATGTCCTTATAGGAAGAATTCTACTGTTTGACTTTTATAGATGAGAATTTGTGATAAACTCAAAAGAATTTCTTCTCTGTCATTCCCTGTTTTGAACAGGATTCAAATATAGAGACATCTAAAGTAGTAGTGCTGGCAGTGCATTAGTATTAGTAACACAACTCATGTGGTTAAACGCTGAACATTTCTGCAAAGGAATGCTGTAATCTTTCTATATTGCACATCACCTCTAACATTTTCAGATCAAGTACAAAGGAACACTTTGTATGCCAGTAACTTGCACTGAGAGCAACTTCTTAGAAAGACTTTTATCTCTAAGTAGATCAATTTTCTGCTGCTACAACAATTTCTGGATTAATATAATCTTAAGGAAAATTAAGAGACTGTGTCCGACAGGCCCTGCAAAAAGACAGATTTAATTTATGACAATTTCAGGGTGCATTTACCTTGGCTATGTGATTTCGCCAATACCAATAAAAAAGTAATTCCTAGCATTTCAAATAGCTTTAACAGGATTTTGAAGGTGGACTAGAGGCTGGATACTCAGACCCTCCGGCACAGATATACCTATAGTTCTTGTGCTTGCTACTTTGCCGTGGGAGATAAGGACTGGATGCTGTAACAAATGTATAAACCCTGGTCCAGCAAGAGGCAACATAAATTCTTGTTTGAACGAAGCAGCACATTGAAATGAAGAATGAAGGTCTTTTGTAGTGCTACTGACTGGAAATACAAAATAGTGTAACCATGATCCTTCCTTTGAATCTTACAATTTTACATTGTTTGCTAAACTGATAATGGGAAGGCAACTTTTGTAAATGTCCTTTTAGATTATTCTTCCTTGACTGCAAGCCATTCTAGACATCTGATTATTTTTTTCCATTGTTGTTTGTGAGAAAAATGAAAATGAACTGTCTCATGCACATTCAACACAAATAGGAACAAATACTACTCAGTAGCATGCATGTGTTCCATTATATTATATCTGCAGCCTTTTGAGATGCGTAAGTCTAGCCACAGAGAAGTCCTTTCATGAAGATCTAAGTCTGGAGGCAAGACACATTAGGCAACTATCTGACACAATTCTCTACCTGCCTGCCACAACACAAAAAATACAACAGGTCAGGTTCTGGATTATATCTTCACGTATGGAGTCAGTGCCTTGCTAATTCCAGAATGATTCCACATAGCTTGCATTTGAACCTCCACCTGAGGAACTCGAAGCAGAAATCAACCATGAAGAATAAGCCCATAGTGGCTTAAATCCCTTCATGGAATAGAATAATTATCTCTGAAGCACATCTTACACCTATTTCTATTTGCCTTAAAAGGAACCAGCAACATCTCTATGATCCCATTGAGATATTTTATAGCAGTTCCTCTGCTTCTATGACTTTTCACAGGTGGACACAAGTATGTAGAGAACTACAAAATATACTATCAGAGCATACATAATTTCCAGTTTATGCACTGGTTCACAGTAAGTATGTGGAGATGGCCTTATAGTGAATATCAGCAGGGCTGGTCAGAGCCAATCTACTAAAGCAGAAACCTGTGCCATCCTTGCCTCCCAAATATATGACTTACAGACAAGAAAAAAAAAAAAGTTAAAAAGAAGTTATGACTTAAAAATTTTCCAGATGTGACAAGAACAATCAACCCCAATATAAATTGAAAGTAAATATAAACAGGAAACAATAAGAGGAAACCAACCCTTGATATACAAAGATAAAAAAGATATACTTGTGTCCTTCTTTTTCTCTCTATGCAGTAGAGGTTTCTACTCCAGGCTCAAACATGATCTAATTATAATCTAAGTTATTATCTAATTGGTTCCTTTCAGGATTTTTTAATATGTTTTTGCTTTCTTGTTTACCCTGAAAATTAGGTCCTGATTGTATCTTTCCAATTGATAATAACATTTCTTTTGAGAATTGCTGCAAATTGTCTGTCACATTACTGTGTGTGGCTGCATGCAGAAGTAGGACATTTCATCCTGATAAAGATAAAATGTTGATGTCAGAAAAGCTAAGAGATGTGTTTAAGATTTAATTCCAAAAGACAACTTATACTTTGACCTATATTTTTTTCTTTATGCGCAACAGCAAAGACTCGTGCTATCTGTTGGGGTGAATCAAAATGCAAATCAGGCCTGCAACTTGTGACACCATGTCAAGATATAACTGTAATTTGTCTTGTTCATGGAATAAATCTCTGGCATGATAAAAATATGAACTATTTGGAATGTAACATTTTGACAAACTAGCTTTTCAAGGAGAAGCCTTTGGTTTTCCTCTTCTGTACTTGTACGAGACTATGATGTCCAAAGTTACCACCATAAGAAATTTGCTTATAGCAAATAAGGCTACTAGAGTAGGCAAACCTATTCTTAGAGCCTTGAAGTTGTCCAGAACCTCAGATCAAATTATAAAAATGGAAAGTGGAAAGAAAACCTGCCAGATTATATCAAGAATGTACTGTTGGGAGGTTAATTCCTAGCTAGTGAGTTTAGTGAAAAATAATTTAATATATATAGTTTCGAGCTTTATTGAGGGTTCTTAACTTTACACTATTTGTTGAGTGGTAGGTTTGGTTTCAATTAAGTGGTAATTTGCTTTACATGCTCTTCCTAGGTGGTCTTGGAAAACCAGTTGTTTTATTAAATACAAACAGTCTGAAAAAGACCAGGCTTGAAAATAATTTTAAAATTTCAATTTAAAAAGACAGTGTATGATTTTACAAGTTACACACTTTTTATTGAGAAAATTACAACCCCCTATGGGTGATTTACTTAGAAGAGTCCATGAATGTAAGGACGCATCCTAACGATATGTCGCCAGCACACAGGAATGCATTCATGCTTCTCACTTTGCCCACTCCTTGAGATGAAAAAGAGCCATGTAGCACTGTAGAATTGTACTGACAATGAGATAATTAATCCAACTGGAATTCAGATTTATTAGTGGGAACCCAGTGCAAACTCCATACACTGCTTGGCTCATAACACAGGCAGAAGGACCCTTGATTTGCCACTAAATTTGAATGTAAATGTATTCCACTGATGTAAGAGGAAGATTTGTGAGGTGTCTATTGGACTGGTGTTGAAACCCACAGTAAGTCATCCTGTACTGAGAGCACAGCACGTCTCCTGGCTGAGAGGTGCTTATCAGCTTGTTCACACAGTACGTGGCTGCTGGTGCCACAGCTAAGGTTTCACTATGTCAGGATACTGTTGGTTCATTGCAAATCTGGGCTGAAGTGCAGTGATGTTTCTCTTGCATAAACATTCTGGAGAGTAGGGCTTATGGCAAACCAGGAAGCAAAGTGAGCCACCAATAACAACATGAAAAATTATTTTTTCCATGATTTAGAATCCTTGACTTCAGCTATTGTCACCTGAAAAGCCAACAAAGTCCCACTCTTGACCATGCCATAGGCAAAAATTACTCTGGCCACTTGAATCCTTAACTGCAATTATAGTTATCGTCAATATGGTTTGGAAGACTGCTTTCCTTCCATTTCCTGTTGAAAAGAACATACAAATTCAATGCTCTTAATGCCTTCTGTACAAGGAAAAATAGTTAATGGATCAATAAAGGCTGTGTGTATTTCCTATAGTAGAATTGAAGGAAAGAAGAATACCTTCTGTTCAAACATATTCTAGGTCTCTGTTTTAATTCCCTCCATGCCTTTAAAGAAGGCAGTTGGTCTTTCTCTGCATAATTTTCCCTCCTGGAAAGTGAAGATAAGGAGTTTTTTCTTTTTTCTCTCACACTCCAACGTACTAAATTTTTAAAATATTAACTTAACATAGCATTAATAAACCTGCCACTCTATAGTTAGATATACAGCAACTTACCATTTTGTGTTACAGAGAAAACCCTCACATTCTTCAAAGGTTTTATTATGACTAATTTCAAATGCTTTAGTTATTTTTAGCTGCAAAACTATGCATAAAACAAAACTTGATTTTTCTTCACATTTTTTTGCGGTCTAGATATTTTATTTAGTTTTCTTACTCTTTTACAGATGATAGTTACAGTCATAGATAAAAGAGTTTGTAAGCATATATAATGGTGGTCCTGAGGAGGAAGCCAAAGCAACATGTCATTCATGTATCCAGAAGCACTGGAAAGAACGTATGATTGGTTTTTTCATTATGATATCAGTTTGTACTATTGTTTTTCATATATTAATCACATACTTCATAACTTTAATAAATAATCTGCCTCATTCGGGAGTATTTTTTAATTTTAATATCTATCTTAGAAATATTTAATATATTTACTTAACTCTCCTCTAAAAGACTGGAAGCTGTCTGCAGTTAGAGATATCCTTGCTCTTCTGAGGTGTTACCTTTGGAGCCTGGATTTTTTTCTCCTTTTTACCCTGACGTATAGTCCACACCTTCACATCATCCAGAATTTTCACATAAATCCCCTGTTATTGTTGGAACATCTTTGTTCTTGTCTTTCCTCTTTATCTGGCACATCACAGTGAATTTTTTAGTTTGTGTTTGTGGCCTGTAGTTAGCAGTACGGAGGGCAGCAGCAGCACACAGACCAGAGGCTCTAAGGACCCTTACAGCTTAAATTCTTCATCCTGTGATGACAGAAAAAAGAACTCCGTTGCTGTGGCACTTCTTTCAGTCTCATGGTTTTGGATGATATGATACTGTCAACACTAGGAACTGAGAAACCATCTCTAGTACTTTCAGCTTTTTCATGTACCTTTTATTTTTTCTGTCCTCATAATAAGAATCATAACAATAAAAATATTCAATAAAAAAAGGAAAAGCCAGCAACAAATACAGAATCATACAAATAAGATCAATAACTCTTCAACAGCCTGTGGTCTGCAAATGACAATTCCCTGTCTTTTCCATCATGCTTTCTTTGTGACTGGAAAGATGACAGTGAAAAATATTTCTTAGTTCTGTTTTTATTATGAATTGGACTAAAAATGACATATTTCCATTAAAGTTTCAGTATTGACAGTGCAAAAACAAATATATAACATATTTAAAGCCATAATATAAATAATAATGGAAAATGTAACATAACTAATCAACTACTGGTTTAGTCTCACCACTTATTAAAACTCTTTTCCATTGTCTTTCTTGTTGCCATTCTCCGACCTGCTTCATATTAAGTTGTTAAAACTAATGTGGTATTTAACTCTATATAAAGACAAGATTGTAAAAAACCCAAGAGTGTCCAGGCCCCACAGGAAGCAGCAGCTCCAATGAAAGCAGCTGGGAGACAAGAACAGCCCTAGGACATAGGTACAGCAGGACCACATTCTTCCCATGCAAGCCTTGCCAGGCAACACGCAGCACAGGAGCAGGGCTGGGATGGGGACAGTGACCTGGGCCAGCCCAGAGACCTGCAAAAAAAAAATTACTTTGGAAAAACCTCAGCAGTGGTGTGGACCAAGGTGTGGCCAGGACTCAGCCCACAGGTTAGGGTGAGGATGAGGATGCGTGAAATGAGTGGCCAGGGACCACCACACCTACAAAATGTCCAGGCTGGAGCCACAGTTCCTCACATCTTTCTGTTTAAGGGTGTATTGTATTATAACATATTTTACCATAGCACTACCTGAAGTCCTGATTGCAGTACTGATACTTGAACACCCTGGCCACAAGTGTCTTATAGACTGAAAAAAAGCCTGTGAGCAGAAAGACTAAAGTCACACCAAAGAATGCAACAGCTTGATCAGCATAACCCACCAATCTAAAGGCAAATTCAAAGGCAAAATGAATTTAGAGTTTGGACCCCCTAAACATCTGCATCTATTCTGTACGCTGCAGAAAATCAAGGTGCTTTCCAGATCAAGCTTGTTGAATTTTCAAGTGACTAGGTCACTGTTTTCCAACTTTCTGAGCAGTATTTAATCTCAAGTCTGGTTGTTTTGTTATTTTTACAATGTCTGTTTGGGGGATGACTACCTCTCTCTGGATGTATTAAATACTTAGGAAAATTTCAGGTCTGTTTGGAAAATTTATGAATGTCGATTAATTTTCAAAATACGTTTCCATGCAGCAAAAAACATACTCTAGACAATTTTCTTTTGAAAAACCTAGCTAAAATTATTTCAATAGAATAGAAAATACTAACTACATTAAAGTAATATTTTTTTCCAAAATGGTCTAAAGGAAAGCAGATCTGATCTTTAGATAAGATTGTGTTTTAAAATCATCGTATGATAATATTTTCTTTGATTTTTTTACACAATGACCAGTATCCAATGGTATTGATACTTATAAAGTAGTGAGAATAATTTACAGGAGGTTAAAGATAGACAGAAAGAATGTAGTCAGTACTACCACAAAAAAAAATAGGCGGTAATTGCAATAATAATGATGTGTCATGTTGTTCAAGTTTATAGTATGGAAAAAAAGAAAAAAGAAAGGTTTAAAATGAAAAATAAACACTTCAGAGCTCTAGAGAATATATTTAAAGGTACACTGTCTTCTTCACTGTTCCTTACCAAGATGTATTGTTCCAAGTGGAAGAAGAAAACAGTAATTTCTTCCATTTCTATATCTTCCTTCTAAAATTACTCTGCACATGGACTTTCACATGGAACAATAAATGAGAATTCCACATTCTTTAAAGCAATAATCTATCAATGACCTTCATGTGTCCTTTCCAACTCGAGATATTGCACAAGTCTATGATTAAAAAATGACCCAACAACTTTTGTCTAATCAGAAAACTTCAAAATAAAAAAAAAGGCAGAAGAAAGTTCAGTTTTTCCAGTCCCAGATGACAATTGAAGCTTAAATCACATAATTTAATGTCACATGAAATCTCACTTTCAGAAAATAGTTACTGAAAACAAAATGAAATAAATTTTGAAAAGAGCTTTAAATCATGTCCTGTGATCTGTGAGAAGAGTAGCAACAGCATTATTAAATATGATCATGGGCATGTATTACCTATGACACTGGGATTGCACAAAAAGTAGCCAAAACATAATTTATGCAATATTAAGTTGTTAATTTTCCTAATTTTTCATAAGAAATTATATAATAACCAAAGTTTTTTTCATAAATGCATAAAACCAGGGAAGATAATATCGAAATAGATGATAAATTTATAAGACCAAACGTTTAATCGTTGTAGCAATATGTCAGTAAAATATGGCACAATGAAGGTCTCTAAAATATGAGACCCTTTTGATGTTAGATGTGATAACAGAGCTGAGTGAGGAATTCACTTCTATGACTTTTTCTATTTCCACATGTTCAGCAAAAGCTGAGCTATGACATGTACTGATTTAATGACAGGACTAAGGAGATTAGAGTGACTCTATTAGCAATGTGTTCCTCTTTTAATACACCCCAGGTCATATTCTAGCACTCCATGGTACAAATCTATCCTACACTCAGACTGATGTGGGGTCTGGGCTGCAGAATACATAGCAAACTCACTAGCTTTAATTTGGCTTGCTAGATAACAGTGAAACTTGAAACATGGATATCTGAGCAAATATACTCCAGTCATAACCAGGATTATGCAGACAAGGCTTGTGTTTTGCTAATTGAGGAATTATGGTATAGGTAAGTGCAATTGTAAGTGCACTTTTAGTCTGGAAACAACCTATGGAGCTCTAAATCCACTCCCAGCTTCATCTGCCATGTAATTGCTAAGGCACTGACCTGCTTTAAAATCATATCTAGTTTAGCTATAAATATGTGGTAAGCTTCAGCTCCTAATTGAGCCAAATGATATTTGAGTATGTAAAATATAAATATCTATTACATGAACCAGCTGTAGGAACTCAGCTGCCCTTCTGTGGGTGTCACCCACTGTATCAGCTACTTTCATAACTGGAACAAGGAATGGGGATAACCAATACCTTATAACTGAACATTTGCTGATTTTGTGCTGAATGTGATTATTACATTGACTATGTACTGAGCTTAGGGTGACTATACTTAGATGTGTCTGACAGATTTTAATGGTAGCTAAATCTCACTGTCTGTATGAGAAATCATGTTAATTTTAGATCACACTGCACAAATAAAAAGACTTAAATGAGACCCTAATATAGGCAAAGTCAGGATCTGGCTGCCTTTCCTTTAGTAAAAAGCCACTGTATCAGATGACAGAATAACTTTCAGCTATTTCTATATTATGGGGACTTTCTCTAATTCACATTTTCTTTGCAACGAAGAAAGTTATGTGTTTGCTTATAAAACCGCTAACAGGATTCAGAGAGCTTCAGAAGTCAACTCAAATATATTTTATACATCAAAAAATAAAAATCAGGCACTTTCTAAAACGAAGAAAGAATTCTGTGATTCTGTAGTTACAGAATAAGCCCTGCATCAGGCTGAAGTCCATCTTCAAGACTGATTGCTCAAGAGGGGGAGCAGTACTCTTAACTTTCTCACAGGCAGGGCAGGTGGAGGTCAGTTGGCTGTTCTGCACAGCATGGAGCATCCATGGCGTGAACTCTCCCTGGATCTATAATGAGCTACTTGGAAGTCTGCAGTGGCTCAGTGCAATGAAGAAAGGATCATGTGCCTGAGTGCTGTGCAGCCCACCTAAGGTCTGACCTTACTTTTGTGAAGTGAGGGAGGCTTTTTGTCATTAGCTTAAAGGACAGAAGGAGTACTGTAATGAACTGGGCATTTGGCTCAGGATTAGCCTCAACTAAAATAGTGCAGTGTATGCAAAGATCTAAAATGAGCATTTTATAAAAAACAAGCAGTTCATCCTCCTACAAAGTATTCCATTTATATCAATTTAAGAGATATGCTCTTCATAATAAATGTCTTCACCATAACAGGAAATACGTTCATCAACAAAGGCTCATCAGCTGGTGGCTTAACAGGGCAAAGCATGAAAAGTTCTGCCTCCATCTGCCCTTTAACTATTGGTGTCATTATATTTAAGTAGGAGATTCAAGTAGGATAAATTTTGTCCTCTGAACAGAGAAGTAGACCTCCTTCTTCTACTCTCATGAAACCCATGGATTTTTCAAAATTTACTAAATTGTCAGGGAACTGCTAAATCATGCTTTTAGGGCACTAGTCATTTCTTAGTGCTCAAAAAATACGTCTCATTTTGTCTTTAAATTATTGACACACAGAATAAAAAAAGCAGGTTTTTATGTTTTTTCGGGATAAGGATCTTACCTCCTTTTGCATGCTTGTTTATATAACACCTGACACAGATTTTAAGCACTGTAAAAAATCTTACAAAGCATGTAACTTATAAACCCTTGCACACAAAAGATTTACAACACAGAAGATTTAACCTTGAAACAAAGCTTCTGCAAGAAATGTTTACCTTTTTGCATTAGCTGTTATCAATAAATTGTGATTTTTCATTGACATCAGGATATTAAATTGTCTCAAATTCATTCACACCACAAAGCAAAGGAGTTTTCTGGCATTGGCTCTATTTTGATGAATGCATGAATGCACAATACTTTTTTTTTTTCTGAGAGCAAAATGAGAAGTGGAATATGAATTGAAAGGGGTGAAAATGTTAAACTTTGCAAATAAAGATTTATTGCTGCATTTTTATGTTCAGTTTTGCTGCAAACTTTATGATATTTATAGTTTTTGATTTGTTTACAGGCAGAGTCTCTAGCATTGGCACCCTGACATTTGTGTTTAATATGAGCACTCTTTCCTGACACCTTCTGGAGAAGACACTGAAAATAAATAAAGACAGAAAATGCATATTTTTAAAAAGTCACTGTTGAATATGTGCAAATGGGATTTCGTAATGGCCATTTCAACAAAAAACAAAACATGTTTTTTTGAATCCATGAAGCATTTTTCCTTCCCTCCCTTTAAGACACAACCTATTTCATGTAGTTCAGCTGAATAAATTTTATAGTGGTATGGAATTGAGAAATGCCAGCATCAAAACTTTAATAAACACAGTGTTGAATCTTTGAAAATGAATCTGTCAACCATGGTTTAGCAAGCATGGCACATTTTGGAAAGAAAAATACCAGAGTAACACAGAAAAAATGTAAAGCCTAATTTTTCCCGCAAAGCAGGATTTTATTTAATGCTCTTTTTTCCTATTTACTGCTAACTTCATTTGCCTCCTACCCTAGATGATGGTCCTGAAGTGCATAGTTTTCTACAGTATGGTATGTGATTGATTAGAACTGAAGTCTGACCTGCTGTGTGCCATTTCACAGTGGCTTCTCTTCTCCATTGCAGTCTGATAATACCAGCCTGACAAACCCTTGCCACGACTGGTCTGGACTTATTGTTCCTTCTAAAAAATTTTTGAGGAGTCAGAAAGCCTGTCTCAGATTTGGAATTCTTATTTTGAGAGTAACTTTTATCTTTCATGGTGTTTCGATAGGTTTCATAACCTTTTGGGAATTTAGTTTCCTATTTCTGAACAGAAGTTTGGATGAGGGTTTCCCTCTTCATTGGCAAAGAGAAGTAATGGGGGAAAAACAGGCATTTTGTTATTTTGAAATAATTTTCTCCTTTCTTACAAATACTGTGTGAGAAAAAGTGCCCTTCATGATGGTTATTTTTTCTTAATAAATAGTAAGGTATTGCATAGAGAAAATGTTGCAATATACATTATAAAATGTGAATCATTGGAACAATACCCCCCTATGTCTAAGGAAGAATCTGAGGGGTCTTATTGTTGAAGTCTGAGGGTACCAATACTGCAATGCACAAAAATAAGTAGAAAATATTATTTTATCATTGACCTGAAGAGACTTCATGGTAAATGAAACAGGAAAAGGGAAAAGAAAATTATAACCAACTATCTGTTAAAGTGCTAAGAAAACAAAACCAAAAAAAAATTTCTCTCCTCAGTTTTCACTATAGCCTACTGACTGTCTCATACACTGCTACTGCACACCTGGCTTCCCAGCCTCGTGGTAAAGACCACCACCACCGACCGCCTTTAAATCCAATTTTTCTGCTACGTTTTGGTCTTCTACTTGGCTTCCCTTCCAAATACCAGTCAATTGATTATGTCACTGCTAAAGTATAGCTTAAATTTCATAGATCTGTAAACAGTTTAATTCTTAAAGTTTATAAAGTAGGAGCTATTATAAGAAACAATACATCAGTTTGTTGGAGTGTTTTAGTCAGATCCTCCCAGCTCATTAAAAATTAGAGCCTCTTAATGCCACAATTTTGGAAATCATAAGTGATTTAAAGTGTTCTTAAATATTAATTTTGGTAAGGTCTACTCTCACATGAAGTAAGTAGACTTTTCCTGTATGAATAAGAGCTTAGAAAATGAGAATATTTATTCTAATGCAAACAATTAATGTAATCACAACTTGGAAGTGAACACTTGTATAAACAGAAGGTGATTGGGTAATATCTGGTGGGTATTCATGATTATGGGAAGATCTGGGCAAGTAGAGAAGTATTAATCAGACTGGAAGGCAGCACATCAATATGCATTAATATGCTGGGGAATAAAAGAGTTGAGATGCAATCCAGTACCTTGGATTCTCATTTTAGTTCTGCAACTGTAGTTTTCACATGTGCACCTCAGTACTTCAATGACATCTTAGATTTTAAGTGGAGTGTAAGTCTCTTCTAAGCCCAAAGCAATAAAACACGAGCAGACAAAAATCACAGCAGACAGGACATGCAATGTAATGATACAAAGCAAAGCTCTCTTGAGACTTAAAGCCTAAATGCCATTCAATTATTCATTCCAGAGCTGAATTAGTCCCTTAGAGACGAACACAAGGTTAGTGTTAGGTCCATGAGGTCATGTAGATGTCCTCTGAAATGATTTATTAACTTAAGGTGCGCAGTGACACATTTCCATCCACCCTTCCTTCAGTTTAGACACAGAACTTCATAGAGATTGTCTGTAAAAGAATCAGAAGTACAAACTGAAGAAACAGCAGCATTTATCTTTCAGCTGGAGAAAAGATGGGGTTTCGGATTCATTAATGCCAGCAAACCAGAGAACAGCCTCTGAAAGGCAGCTGCCTTCAGAGATCTGGGTGCTCATGTCAAGGAGCCCCCTTTGCCACTTGGTTAGCAAAAAGAGGTAGGTGAGTTTTCAAGTGCATAGCAAGAGGCACATAGAGTTTTGGCTCATAATTTTTTTCTGAGGAAGCAGGAAAGAAACAGTGTCTAAGCCAGCCTCATTTCAAAAATGCAATGGATGGCAGGTAACGTTCATAGGCAAGATGTAGTGCTAAAAAAGGTCTTGTGAAATGGTGCAGCCTCTCCTATAGAGAGTGACACTGTGCACACAAAGGGCAGCAGGCAGGCAGTGGTCTGCAACCAGCTGCTTATTCCTCTCCCCACTTCTGCAAATCCTGCCCTAGTTTCTCATCTAGCATGAGGCTTGTAGAATAGGCTGCTGCATTCTCACTCATCACCAGGACCTGAAATTATTTAATATGGGGTTTACTGGGGAGGAATCTCTAGTAATTTGGATTTGAAATTGTAATTCTGTAAGTGATGATGATAAGCTCAGACAATAATGTTGTAGTCAGTAGACATAGAAGAATCAAAACGGCCTTGCACAGCAGTATTGCTACATGCAGAAATTGAAGCTAATGAAACAGCATTCTGGGACTGTGAACTCTATCAACAATTTACAGGCAAATGTTCATAGTAAAAAGACCTAAATATGGTCTTTATTACAGTTTCAGGTTGCTTCCCTTCATCTGTTACAGCCACCTGCCTGCAATGCAGAAAGTATTCCCTCTCCTTTAAGTTATCTCCAGGAGATCAAAATGAACCATGTGGAGAAGAGTTGCAACCATTTCCAATGAGGTTTTCACAGCAGCAAATGACGTTATCATACTGATTGCATTGAAGGTGCTGATTGCACTATAAACCAGCACAGACATTTTGTCCAAGAACAGGTGTTTTTTACCAATATCGTATGGAAGTTGCAACCAGCCTGAAAAGGACAACTGAAATAGTAGTGTTCTCTCAAATATTTTTGGTAATCTCAGACATATAGTAGATTAGGTGATGAATCACAGAACCATGTATATGTTAATTTTCCTCATATTGCGTCATATACGATCCCATGAACTAGAAGCTTCTAATGCTGGAGTGGTGACTGATGACTCTTGATCATCCTTGAAGTCAGCTCTCCCCAAAGACCGTTGCTAGGTAGCAGAATTGGATGTCCAAAGAATGTGCTGTAACCTAACATAGTCTGAAAATCTAGTATCACCTCAGTGATCAAAGCTCATCTAAACTGCAACAGAAAGAACTTAAAGATCATTACTGCAGATAGTGCAGTATTTTCACAGTACAGCTGGACACACAATTTGCTCTGTGTCTTTCAAGACACCTCTAGAACAAACTAGAGAACATAGCTTTCCATTTCATTGCTCTTGCTTCCTTTTAATCAATTCTTTCTCTTTTTTCCTAACCTTGGTTTACTGTCCTAATTTCTTTAACACTTCCCTTGGCTTCTATTAAGTTCTCCAAAAGGTTTATGTGCTTTCTTGCTAGACAATTTCTTCCCAGGTCCCGTGGCTCTACTTTTAATAACACTGATACATTTCTCTGTGTATTTCTTGGTCTACATTTATTCTGGGTCTTTGATTTTTCACAGTAAATGGTGACTTTTATGAAGCCTTGTTATCACTGCCACAAATTCACTGCAGAAAGCAATCAGCCCAGCTGCTAAATATGATCCCAGAGTATTACAAGGTCTCCAGTGCCTTTATTAATACTAGTATATATAATTAAGTCCTTTTGTACATTTTTACAATACCTGCTGAAGGTGCAAAGGACATTAAATATCAAATCTTTTTCCTAGCATCACATAATCTGATTTTTTTCTGTAGACTTAAAATAAGATTTGCCCTACTACTTTTGCCATTAATTTGCCATGTGGCGCTGTCTGATGTCTATTCCTTTCCTCACAGCTCAGTTTAACTCGTGATAAAAAGGCAGGGAAAATATGGACTATGGTTAGTTAAAATGTCATATTAGTATTCTCACAACATTCTCTCCTAAAAATATGCCATGTAACCAATCAATTTGGAATAGAAGAATAAACTGAACAAGACAGGAAAGACTGATATGATGGATTGTATTGATCCAATAGTGCAATCTACCACAGTTCTGATAGATTGGAAAAGTTCATATTCAGTCACTCCCATTAGATACCATAACCACTGTCAAATTCTTTCTAGAAAGGAAATCAAAGAAAACAATACATACATAGCCCACATGACAAAATTACCAAGTGATTCTGTCTTCATTTTGATACAGTGTATGACAATAGGCCACTTGTGCTGTAATACCAATTTAATTTTGAAATAGCATCAGAACATCATGCTAAGGCAGGCAATAGAAAGATGGTTCCTGTCCAAAAGAGCATTCATCCTAGCACAAACAGCACAAACAGAGGATTGTTAAAGGAAATAATGATTAAACACATTTTAGCAATCAGTGACTACAGGTACTCTATAGCCACCATGTACTCATCACTGAGTGGTTTGTACCCATCATAATGTAGCTGTGTTTTGAAAAGAGATTACAAGAAGATTAATAGTATGTTGTTCTAATTTCTTACAGAGAGTACTTTCTTTGCATAAAGATTGTGCTGGAAGAAAGTATAATAGTGTTTATGAGAAAATTTGACAAATGGGCAATCTAGGTGAACAGAGTTGGCAAGGTGGCACTTGATAAGATTTAAATCTGTTGTGCTAAGGAAGCATCTGCTATGGAATGGCTCCCTCACAAAGAGCTCTATTAATAACTTAGATTTGCCAGTGGCATATGGTGTAACAAAAATATATTTGAATGTTCACTTAGTTGCATGCCAGACTGCCACAGAAATTAGACTTGATTAATGTTGCCAGTGGGACTACTACAGATTTTTCAAGTTGCCTCTAGTTATTCATCAAGTGCCCCATATCAGTCTGTGACTTCTACGAAAGCAAGACACTTACAATATGTTCACAGCCTTACCATCCAAATCAGAGCTTCTGTAGCTTAATAATTTTTTGGTGGCATTTTATTTTGCTTTCTTTCCTTTCTGGTTTGGGGTGGTTTTTAGGGCTGAGGACAGGGGGCTTTTTTTGTTTTGTGGGATAGTATATTCCAAAGGTCATCATCAAAAGCCTTATCATCAGGAATAAATCCAAATGCTTCAAACATTGTTCTGCTCAGGTTTGGACTGTCAGTTTATTAAGACAAGAGGCAACAGGCGGAAACTGATGCACAGGAAGTTCCACCTGAATATGAGGAAGAGCTTCTTTACTGTGCCTGTCACTGAGCACTGGAAAAGGTTGCCCAGAGAGAATGTGAAGCCTCCCTCACTGGAGATATTCAAGAACCATCTGGACACAATCCTGTGCCATGTGCTCTGGGATGACCCTACTTGAGCAGGGAGGTTGGACCAGATGACCCACTGTGGTCCCTTTCAATTTTACACATTTTGCGGTTCTGTAATATCACAGTGAATCAGGCAAGCATCAAAAAACGATCACAACCATTTTCCTGCCCCATTATCAGGTGACTGAGGAGACCAGATCACTACTGAGATGTTGCTGAACCATTGGAGAGCAGATCTCAAAGCTGATCAGCTCCATGTATCAGATTTTGAAATGCAGTATGACTCAGATGATAGATTTCAGGTTTCCTGTCTGTCGCAGTGGAGCACATTATTGAAAGCAGCTTGCAGAAGGCAGAGAGCTTAAAACATGCTGAAATACATGGGCCACGCTTTATCAGACCACTTCTACCAACCTCATAAATTATCTCAAATACAAAACTAGAAGGACAGTCTTACCTGTTTCAGGCAATCCTCATTGTTACTAAAGTAAAAGCCTCATATTTATGCCAGTTGACAGCAACAGACATAGAATGAAATTGCTGAGCAGAATGCTGAATTGGAGTAGATGACACATTATTCTGCACTGTGTCCTGGAGACCTTTTCATGATTAAAGATGATCATGGCAGTCCCATAATAGAATATCACGCCCTGTGATTTTTTTATTACTTTTAAAAAAAGGTTTACAAGTGTCAGAGACTAAAGTATTATAGTCTATGACTTAAACATTTTCTTAAAGGACTTTTAAAACTGTATTACAAAAGCTGCAGAGAAAACTACTGCACCCTGGATGAGGCCCTGACTGAGGCCTTACACCACCGGCTGATGAAGGTAAGTAACGACTCAGGGCTGGGGACATTCACAAAGCACAGGCTTAACACCTCCAAGGTGGAGACCACAGCCCCAGGGCTATCAGCTGCCAGGCTCGCACAGACCCCCTGCACCAAAGGGCAGGGGGAGGAGAGGCTTTGGGTATCTTGGAAATGCCTCTGGTCAGAGGTGCAGTGACTGCCCATCCTCCACTGTGCAGAGGAGCCCAGCTGAGGGGTCCTCACCATGGGGGAAGCTTATCCACAGCAGGAGGGGGTGACATGGCCCATCACAGGGGCCCCCCTCAAAGGGGTCCCCAGACCCTGCACCAGAGCACCAGAGATGATGCAACAGACCCTCAGTGTTGCAAGGGACAGTGTGTCAAGCCAGCCCCTGCAGGGGAGACATATGGGCATTCCCACCTGGCCCGAAGTGTGTATTAGTCCACGGAATTCTGTACTCCTTGGTGTGTGGTGGCGTGTGGCGGCGTGGCGTGTGGCGGCGTGGCCATGGTGGCGACGGGGGACCCTCACCACCACCAGACCGGATGGAGGGGAGCAACAAGACATCATTGGGACCCTCAGATGGGTGATCTGCTTCCACCTAGCCCCTGCACCTCTCCCTATCCCTCCACCCCCCCACGCACACTTCTTTCTCTATTTCTTTCTTTCTTTTCCTCTTTCCTTCTCTTTGCCTCTCTACTATTAAATAAAATACATCCATTTTTTGGTATCAACATCTAACCTCATTTGGTTTTAATCTCGTTTCTGGGAATATTTTGAACCTTCTAAATTCTTTCCAGTTTATGCACAGAGACTTAGTTTTTCTTTGCTCTTCTGGGTTTAAACCAGATCATAACAAGTTATTCAGAAATTGTTGGGGTTTTAGCATCTTTAATTAGGATTTAATTACTGTTTATAGAATCACACAGTCAAAAGAAAATCTTTAGGGTTGGTATATATATATATATACATATATAGGTATATGTGTATATATATATATAGGGTTGGTATATATATATATATATATATATATACATATATATATATATGTGTGTATATATATATATATGTTGCAGTCCACATCTCAGAGATGTCTCTTTCTTAGACTTGCCTATAAAAGGGGCCTTTTTAAAGAGTATGTTCATTTCAGTTGATTTCATTTATGAACATAATATTGTGCAGTATCATGAAGTATCCAGTGTAGGCTACTATACAAACCTAACTGAAAAATTCAGGGCTTACCTAAAGCTAGAAAAGAATGGTTTATGACTGCTTGATTCAGCTCTTGGCAGTGAAATCTCTATACTGATCCTTCACAGATTACTGGTAATAATTACTCCACCTGGGGTTTGCTGGCATTGAGGCACAAGTTCATGAGGACTGACTTTACATAGAATATTTTGTTTTTCTGGCAATTAACCACCCTGGCTTTAAAATTTTCAACCACTGCCTTCAAACTGCCTTCTGGCATCATATATGTTTAAGGGTAAAACACAGAAGAGTCATTTGACACTTAGAGTCAAATTTAGCTTTTTTTTCTCCTTCAGTGCTGGAGCTGTTAAAGGCAAAAACAATTTCCAGTTCTGTGCTAACTTTTAATAATTTATTTAGAAAAGAAAATATTCCCTTACATGTCTTTTAAACAAATACTTTTTTTGTTGCTGTTATTTAATTTTTCTGTAATTATTTACAATAAAGAAGAGCATACAGCAGTCACAGCACCACAGGACACTATGTGGGAAATCTCTGACACTCCGTTGCGTAGTTTGGATGTGGTTGACTGTAATTCAGGACTACTAGGTAGTCCTGTGAGTACTGGTACAGTTTCTGTGAAATCAAGAGTAGCCTCCATATTCAGAAACTGCACTGATATTTCATGGCATTGAGTCACATGGCAAGACTGTACAGCACGTGCAAATATGCATAAACAGAGATTCTGGATTCAAGGTGACCAGATCATGATTCGTCACAGCAGTATGCAACATTTCTCTCAACTACAGTTCCTTAGATTCCAAGGACCAAGGAGGGAGGCTCAGAAAGCAACAGCTTTCAAAGACCATTTCTGTTATGGAATTAGCTCTCCAATTACATTGGTACAGCTGAAGTATGTAAATTCATTTCATTGTCCTCCTTGAAACTAGCAATGTCCAGCATTTAATGATGTTGCTTCTTCTCTTGCACTAGTAGCAAATGATCTGGTGGTACGCAAGAAACGTGAATGTGTCTGTTGATATCCCCTCGATTTGGACACTGAGAGTGTTTCTTTCTTGTTTTTATCCTGTCTGCAAGGTAGCTGCTTTCTTTTGTGTATAAAAGGTTCCTATGAAAAGTCAACTTATATGTTCACAATAAATATTGTCTAAGATGTTGTTTGTACGCATGTTCTGCCAAGCCCATGATAATTGGGCATCACTCCTTTTATTATATTAGCTGACACAATATTAGCATAATGCCTCCCCCCACAATTTTAATTCCTAGAAAGGTCAATAACAATCACAGCCAGTAGAAGTTTGTCACAGACACCAGGTCAGAGTAAGGAGCGGGATGAACTCTACTATTAACAGCCTGAGGATATCCCTCTATCACAGAATCACAGATTGGTTGAGACTGGAAAGCATTTCTGGAGATCATCTAGTCCAACTCTCCTGCCCAAGCAGGGTCAGGTAGAGCAGTTTGCTGAGGTCTGTGTCCAGTCAGGTATTAAATTATCTCCAAACATGGAGACTCCACAGCCTATCAGGGCAGCCTGTTGCACTATTTGATTACCAATAAGTAAAGTATTTTTGTCTTTCATTCTTGTATTTCCACATACACCCTTTGCCTTTTGTCCTGTCACTGAACACCACAGAAGAGAGACTGACTTCAGCATCTTTACTCCTTTCATGAGGTATTTATACACATGGCTAAGAACCTCATGAACCTTCTCTTCTCCAGGCTGGATAGTCCCATGTCTCTTATTCCTTCCTTGTATGGCAGGTGTTTCCTTTTCCTTGGTCATCTCGTGGCCCTGCCCTGGACTCTACTCCAGTAAGATCCCATTTTTCTTGTGCTGTGGAGCCCAGCACCAGACCAAAAGTTCCAGATGTATTTCACCATGGTTGACTATAGTGGAAGGATCAAGTCTCTCATTTACCCTCTTCCTAATGCAGCCCAGGGTACTGATGGCAGCTTTTGCAGCAAGGACAAATCTCTGGCTTGTGCTCAACTTGGTATCCATGAGGACCCCAAGATAATTACTGCCCACCTGCTTGTCAGCCCATTGGCCCACAGCCTGCCATGGTACCAGGGCTTATTGCTCCCTGTCTAGAAAACCTGACATTTCTCATTGTTCAACAGATTCCCATCTTACTTATTTTCAGCTGTTCTTGGAGGGTTCAAGTTCTGACCAATCCCTGAGCAGCCTAGTCTGACCCCAGATCTTCTTTGGGCAGTGGGTTGGACTACTGATCCTGAGATCCCTTCCTACCTGAGTGATCGTGTGTTTCAGTGACACATTTTCTAACTCAGGGTTACAGTCATTCATGACATAGCATAGTTTTCTGAGCAAAGTGTTGACTTGAAAACAGAGGATATGTATGAGGGACATCTACAGAAAAAGAACAAATTGTTCTAAAAGTATGTCCTTTCCATTTCCAGCAGAATTCACCAGTGACTTAACCAAATAATAATTTCAGAAAGGGAACTTTGAGTACAGTGTGCCTACTCACTTTTTCACTCTGTTGTTTTTCTTAATTTAGTCTGTTGCAAATATAATTTCCTATGGCTTAAAGAATGGCACCAATAAGGATATCTAAAAACCATGTTTCACCAGTTTCACACATTATATCTTACTACAGTGGATTAATAATTCTGCATAACTCTTCCTAAAATATGGGATTTGTATTGAATTTTTTCTGGCCTTGGGGACTTTTCCCTCCTGTTTGCTCCATCTCTCTAGAGAGGTATTCATTACACTGAGAAGAACTGATGTAAACCATAATTCTTCACCTCAGAAAATAGACTGAACAGTGTTACTGTACTACTATAAGATTTAAAAGCCTTCAACTCACTTCGCTGCTACACCTGAAACTTAAATAGGTGACTTGTCTCTTCTTTTGTTTGGTTTCCCATCTGTAGTACTGACATAATCTCAGTTTTGGGTCTTTCAGGACTGATGGGAACAGAAAGATGTAACAGTAAAGAAAACAATTTAAGTAAATAAGGAGAAAAGATGCAAAAACTGAAATTTGGTAATCATCAGTAAGTGAAATCTGGTGTCAGCTAAAATGCCAACAGCAAATAATATAAGTGTTTTTACAATATTTGCAGCTGGTGTATATGTAATTAAGGGAGTCTTCTACAGCACCTACAATTTACTGGGCTAAGTGAGTAGGATGATAGGATATAAAAGTATTAATACCACCTCTTTCATGAGGTCACATGAAAGATTATTGTATGAAACTCTGACACTTTTCCAGACACATGGAAAACAGAGTTCATAAAAGAAGCACGGCTGTTCCAAAAGCAAGTTATCAGCAAAGACTATTTTGTTCTGTAAAATCTTGTTTGTGTTCTGTTATGAACCATTATTTCAGAAATGCATGTCTCTAGTTTAAAATTCTCATTTGACTGGTTTGAATGATATAAAGATTACCATAAGCACGAAATTCCTTTTGATTGATTGAAAAGACTGAAGAAGTGCAACTAAATCTTTTCAGCTGAGACCAGTGTAACATCTGCTTTGTCTGCAAATTGTTTCCTTTAACAGTTAGTTTTAACGAGTTGGAGCTTCTTACTTCAACTACTGGGGTTTTATTGTTGTTTTAGCTGGAGGGGAGGGGTGGGCTGGGATGCTTTCTCACTCGATGGTATGTTTTATGAAAATTAACCTGTGTATGTACAGGCAGTACTTATATAGGTATTTCTCCTTTCATCTACACAGTTATTAAGCCAAGAATGTTTAAAACCAGCAGAAATACTTTAATATGTTTAGCAAGATTTTTTTTACCCATTGTAACATGTAACCCCCCTTGAGCCTTAAATATAAGTATGGAACAATTAACAACCAAATAGGTGTCAGAATGAACTCCCTTTTCAGTACTTTGCTTGCTTGATATATTTTGTTTTTATACTGACAGAAAAATGACATAGGGAACAAAAAGTGGTTTTTCTCTCTCTAACCTGCTTGTGAATAGCTACAGTAACGTTACCAAAGACCAGGGAAAGTGCAAATTATGGATACTTCTAAGTTAAGGACTGCTGTTGGTCACCAAAAAAGTAAAACTCTAGTGAATGCCCACAGGAAGAAAAATTAACCATAGCTGTCTTCAGCACAGTCAAGGGAATCAATCACTGCAGAGGGTATACTCACCAAAATCACAGAGAGGAATTTACTCTTGGAGTAGTTCTAAATCTGGTCCCAGGTTCTCAGTGACCACTAGCAGTTGGATTGCATTAAGAAGGAGCCTTCTGCTCTTGTTTCTGAGAGCAAACTTATTCACACGCTCAGAAAGTACGTGTGATATCAAGGAAAACAGTGCAAATCAATGGCCAGCTGGGAGAATCACTTGAAAACTACACTTGTGACCCTAACCTGAGATGCTAAATAGACTGACATAATGTCTTTCTAATTCTTTTAGTCCCAGAATGATGCTTGAAAGGATTATTTCTAATAAACTAATCATCCATTCTAGAAGTTTCTCTCCTGAAATATTTTGATGTCAGTCTGCTTTTTAGATAGTCTCCAAGAAACAAACTGTAATGTGTTTCTTTGAATTTTGAGAATATTCTCTTTGATGCAGGTTGATAGGCTATACAAGCTTTCAAATACTATAATTCAAGACAAATATTTTCAAAAAAAGAATATTTTAGAGATGAGCTTAAAGATGCCCAAGTAAGTATCTTGTGGCAGAAAAAAGAATTTGCTTTGTGGCTCTGTGTCAATAAGGACAGAATGAATCCGTTTTCTTCTCCAGTGCAGCTTCCTGGGCTTTTTTCCCCTAAAATGCTGTTTAAACTTAGGGAAGGAGTCAAGTAGGGGAAAATGTAGGGAATTTCTTCTTTGGTTTGTGATTGTTTTTGTATGTTTGATTAGTTAGTTAGCTTCTGTGATTTTTTTGTTTGTTTGTTTGACATACTAATTTCTGAGAAATTATAAGATATATAAAAGAAATCATAGAATGGTCTGAGTAGGAAAGCACCTTAACGACCATCTAGTTCCAAGCCCCCTGCCATGGGAAGTGATGCCTTCCACTTGAACAATTTCAGGGAAAGGGCACCCAAAGCTTGTCTTGGCAACCTGTGCCAGTGCCTCAGCATCCTCAGAGTAAGGAATTTCTCTTGATATCTAATCTAAACCTACGCTTTTTTAAGTTTACATATATGACTCCTCATCCTATCACTGTATGCCCTTGTAAAAAGTCCCTCTCCAGCTCTCTTGCCAAACCCCTTCAGGTACTGGAAGACTGATATAAGGATCTACCTGAAGCCTTCTGTTCTCCAGACTGAACAGCCCAAGCTCTCTCTTCACGGCAGAGGAGCTCCTTCCCTCTGATCATCTCCGTGACCACTCTGGAACTCACTCCGACAGGTCCATGTCCTTCTTATGTGGAGGCCCCAGAGCTGGATGCAGCACTCCTGGTGGGGTCTCACAAGAGCAGAGGGGCAGAATTTTCCTTTTCCCCGCTGGCCACACTGCTTTTGATGCAGCCCAGGACAAATCTGACTCTCTGGGCTGCAAGTGCACATTGCTGGGTCATATTGCACTTCTCATCCACCAACACTACCGAGTCCTACTCCTTAGGGTTACTCCCATTCTCAGCCCAGCCCACACTTGTCCTTGTATTTGTATGCTGCTTTTAGTGGTATGTTTTCGAGTCCGTGGCTAAGAAGGTAGTTGTCAATTACAACTGCTGTAAAATTTCAGCAAAACTACTTGTCTACAACAGACCATAAAATAAGAAAAGGAAGCCTAATGTGTTACTTTAGGCTTCTCTCTAACGCACTATATTAATTGCACTTCTAGTCAAGGGTAGTTCTTTATTTCACTAGCAACATGATTACAGTGCAAACAAAATGAAGGCAATGTGTTAATCGTCAGGTTATTTGAGTGGGTTAAATTGCCTACTAAGAATAAGCTAGCAAATGTTATTTTTTTCTCAATTATTAATACATTCAATCTGACTGAGACTGCACATAAACAAACACAACAGGATTGGGGGCTTTAGTGGACTAGGAAAATCTCATTCTGACTCCAGTGTTTGTGACATGGACCCACTTTTACTTGCACCTTTCTGAGGTAATGAACCTTGTTAATGATTTTCAGCAAACAGGTGGAAAGAAACTAAAAAACTATTTCCATCTCAACTTTTTCAATAAATTTGTTTATTTTAAGACCACGTTATCATTTTTCTTCCCTCTGGCTTCTTTATGTGGTAAAGCTATTTTATTGCTGCTGACAAATGCAGAATATATCATAGGGTTCACAGGAACAGGTCTGCCAGACATGAAACTGGAGTTTACTCCAAATCAGCTTATACCTAATGCAGCGCCATCATATTTAGAAATCAGGTATCAGTTTCAGTTTAAAGAAAAAAATTGGACTACAAATTTTCCCATGATGTTCAGTTCAGTCAAGTGTATAATTTGATTTTTTTACATTCATTATAGCATATGGTTGGAAGTGTCAGCCAAAAGTCAAATGGCCATTCTTCCCTCACCTCATATCCCAGTTGTCCTGATATTTTAATCATTTTCTAGTCTCCCACTGTGATTTTGGAATACTTCTGCTTGGATTTTCATATGCATATATACATATTTATGTGGAAAGTATAACTTAATAAACTGTTAACACGCAGATTCAAAAACTGGCTTTGAAGTAAGGAACAAACCTGCATTTTTCATATCTGCATCAGGAGTTTCCAGTGTTTATTTTAGTCTAATTTATTCTGTAAATGATGGCTTACAAATACTTTAAACATTGAACAGATGAAGCCTTAAAAATAGTTATATGGAATGATTAAAAATAAGCCTTATACACTGTCACTGTCCTGAATATTATTACAGACTCAGATCCTGCAGGTATTTTCTTCATTATCTGTGTGCTATTCTGCCTGAGGTGTTATGTATCATCTATGAAATACAGTCCTTAGTGGAAAAGAGACAATCAGTCAACGCTGTTACTAGTTAGAGTTAATATTTTCAGTATTTTTTAGGGTGATCTGTTGTCTAATTGCTATTAGAATATTTGCAAATTGTGTACAACTCTATCCACAACATCTTTGAAAATTTCATCTACAACTCCCTGAAAACTAGTCAGGCTGTACTTTGTATACTGAATAAAAGAGGAATTTGCCATAATATTTTCAGAACTCTACATCAATCTGGATCAACTTTTTGGCTGCATGCAAAGTAAGACTCTAAATGAGCTGTTACATTTGGCTGTTAAAATTGCTGTGAAAGCCTTCTTTTAAACTTAGTTGTTTATGAACATGACAAGAAATGGAGTCTTATTCATTACTTTCTTCTTCCGTTCTCTCAGGCAAGATTGTCAGATGATGAATAAAGAAAATAGACTATTTGCTTAGAGAAAGGAGGAGTGACAAAGACTTGAAAAATGTGAAAACATAACTAAATATAGCATATGATATTTTCCCATCTTCTCTATGAAAACATTGCCATCTTTTACTTCTATATGACAGCATGTTTAGAAAAGTGTTAACTTAATTTTCAAGTTGTCCAATTCTATCTTATGCACTAGTTCACATAAGGCAAAAACTGATTTATTTTTGTCCTGGGGTGTTTCACTTACTTTTTCTTTTTTTTGTTTTAACTGCATGTGTTGAAATGTCATGGTGTTTTCTTAATAGGGAGTTCATTATTACTGGACTCAGGACAGGAGCTATAGATAGAAAACTTTCATAATTACTATTGACTTCTAATAGATTATTTACACTGGCTTTCTCTTTTGCATAACTTGCTATTAACTGGTGGTTTTTTCTAGAAAAATTTCTGCCTAAGCTGATTTAACCTTGGATAGCCTCAGCTGATTCTGGATTCAAGCTTTTTATGAAAAATATTCATTATGAAATTTGCTACAATCTCAATTTGGTACTATTGGCTTGTTTTTTGAATGAGCCAAGAGCAGGCCAAATGAAATATAAATTTCAGTGTAAAATGATAAAATATACATATATATATATAATGTATTTAAAATTTTTCTTTTGTACTCGTCTACATCATTAGATTTCTAACCCATGAGCAGGAAGAGCTTATTCCTGGTGTAATGTGGACTGAGACTCATGATTCTGCTCTCTCCAGCTCTCCTTCCCTCTCTGGAGGAGCATTCCTCAGTGTGAAAAGTGGTGTGGTTATTGTTTCTTCAGCTAAGTCTGAATATCAACTCAGCCTCATCCTCTTACATAGCATGTCCACAGTGTAGTTTCTTTAAATGTATCTTTCTATCCAGTGTATTGAGTCCTTCCAAACCTTCCAGCTACTGTGTCTTCATCAGCACAATCCCAGCACATGAGCTGACTGAATACCGTGATCATCACTCCCTAGCTTCCCTCACAAGGAGTGACAAGTCAGACCTCTCACTTGTCATGTTGCTTAGATACAGCAGAGACCATCTGAAGAGTATTCTTTTTTAAGCAATACTCAGGTGACGAGCTGTATTTTTAGCTGTTGACCTTTTGTCAACAGATCAAAGTGTCTCTGGAAAGTCTTCCAGCTACAGCTGTGGGAAGAAAAAGAGATGGAGATGATTTCCAGGGGAAGAAAGAGAGTGGTAATCTATCAGCCTCGTCAGCAGAGGACTTACTAGGACATTGCCCACAGACAGAACTATTTCCTGTTGACAACCGAGGTGCATAGCCTGTGTGGATACAGGATCAAAAGTCTTTCTCATAGAGGCACCTACATGTTATAGACATAATTTCTTCAGGATAAGATGCAGGTATCAGATTTAGACATCAGGGAGTGAGTGATAGGATGAGAGGTAGTGGTTTTAAACTGAAAGAAGGTAGGTTTAGATGCAATATTAGGAAGAAATTCTTCCTGACATAGGTGGTGAGGCGCTGGCTCAGGTTGCCCAGAGAAGTGGAGGCCACATTCCTGGTTGGAGGGGGCTTTGAGGAACCTGATGTAGTGGAAGGTGTCCCTGTCCATGGCAGAGAGGATGGAACTAGATGGGTCTTCCAACCCAAAGCATTCCATCATTCCATGTTTCTATGATCAGATATGAGATGTATAACAGGCAAAGTTGCTAACTTCTGAGCTCCCCAAAGAGGTATGGCAGACCTGACCCATGCAACCAACATACCCAGAGACCTGTTCAGCTGCTCCTGCAGAGGCCAGTCACGGGCCACATGGGAGGCCCTGTGCTATCCTGCGTGTTCCCCAGGGGCTGCTTTAGGTCTTACAGAACTTGCTTTATGCTTGCCAGCCTTGGGTGGCTGCCTTGGTTCTCACAGGAAACAGAATTGGACCATTTCTAAATACCAAAGTAATTCCCCTAAATAAGCAGGATCCCACTCTTGAATTTTTTTAACACAATCACCTAATTATTTGGATGACATCTTTCAGATGATATATTTCAGAAAAATACTAATCCTTCTCAGGAGATTTCCTTTTGGAGGTAGATGTTACCAATTTTTTGGTTCAACACAGAATTATGCTTGGTTTTTAAATTAATTTCTGCTCCCAAAAAGTTTACAAAACAGTCTACTGGGGGGTTTTTTTATGAGGAATCTGATTTTTTTCTAGCTTATGTCAGCTCTTTATTGTGCTTAATCCACTCTGGACTCTACATGCATTTTTACAAGCCTTTCAGATTATTATATACAAGTAGTTGTTCTGGAATTTCTGGACAGATTTTAAGTGCACAAAAATGTTTAATGTGTTTCCCTAGTGAGATACCAAGTTCATATGAAATTCCCAATGATAGGGAATTCTCCCAAAGTACTCAGGCTTGATAGTACCAAAAATTTGATTTTATCTTGGGCAATCCAGAATTATGTTTCTTTAATATTGCTTCTAGTTATAGTTCTTTTATTTCCTGTGGCCTTCCATTCTACCTATGCAAGCATTTACTTTGGTACAAAACTAATAAGGAAAGTGCAGTTTTAGGTTTGTTTTTTTTTTTACAAATTCTTTGTTATTGTTTTACAGTCCTAGTACAAAAGTCTGCAGCAAAGAAAGGCCAGAGTGGGGGATATTTTTTTGAGAAGCCTGGAGGAGGTATTAAGAAGAAAGAGGTTTTTTGCTGTCAATTTGCATAGGAAGTATCCATATATTACAGGTAAAAGTAAGAGCTTTCCTACTCTCACAACAAAAAGGCAGCCACAAGGTGACATTAGCACAGCACTAAGCTGATGGGTTTGGCTGCTCCAGAGGCTTTCCTGTCTTCTATTGTTCAGTATCTTTTCAACTAAAAGCACAGGTAAAATGTCAGATAGAAGTGCATGCAATGAATATACAAAGCCTGAATTTGAATGTCCTTTAATGTACCTAGTCTGCTTACAGATCCTTGTATTCATTGCAATGGACTTTCACATATAAGATGAATTAGGAAAAGAGTCCATTGCCTCATTGCAATGAAAACTTGATTTTATTGCAACACAATGTCTGACTTGAGGATAAGAAATGTGATACTTGTAGATAGAACAATTGAAACAAAAAAATAAAAATGTGTAAAACTTATAGATTACAAAAATATATTAAAGATGCACTCCTCAATTTATGTAGAACCATGGACACCCTCACTGCTGAGGGCTTTCTGAAGGGACACGAAGGCTGCCACCACTGCAGCCCCTGTGGGCCCTGTGCCTGGCTCTCCTGTCTGCCTGAACCCACAGCCTCCACCTCTGTCGCACCTTGTGCGTCTTAGGCAGCTCCTAGGCAGGAACAGCAGCCTCCCCCCAGTATCAGCAGGGGGATATCTAATCCAAAAAAGACAATACTGAAAGCAATTACAAAGACTTAAATAAAGGCTTTTTGGGTGAAAAAAGTGTCCTAGAAAAGGGTGAGATCATAAATTTTTCTTGTCAGCAATTTTATCTTTTCGTTTAAGCACACACAAGAGCATGTAGATGCCACCAGGATATCCAGTAATGAGTAAGATCACTGGCAAATCCAATGTGGCCTTACTGAATTTTGATAGGAACCTTGTCTATATCAAGACAGCTGTCTTTTGTCATGTGACCAATTATGCATTTTTCTTATGCCGAGTCTGTTTTATGTTGTCAATAAACCAGATCATAGTTTCATTATTTCTATTTGTGAAATTTCAGCATTTCTCTCCTGCAACATGCTTTGTTATTTGTTGTCCCATATTGCTAACAAAAAAAATCTTGGTGAAAGCCTTGAAGTCTCTCATTTGGCTTGGGAACTTTGCAAATAATTTTCCTTTTCTATTAGAAAGGATACCTATATATTGTTGCTTTTCCATAAGGTTATTATTTTTCATCTTTTTTCTTATGCCTATTTTATTTTTACAATGTCATTTTTATTGTGACAAAGCAGACTGTGTTGGGAAAAAAAAAACCAAAACCACCACCGACAAAAACCCCAACCCTTCTTGCTTTTAACAGCCATAAAGTTACTTCATGGTGCATGAGGGAAAGCAAATATTGAATGAAGAACTTCATAGATTAAATAATGTGTTTGTCCACTTCACCTTTATTAGAATGGAAAAACTCCAAAAGAAATACATGGGGTTTCAGTTTTATTGCTCCCTGTTTGATTTTGTCTCTAAGTTCTAAATAATTAATTCTACCTCATTGCTTTAATGTGAGTAATTCTTCAGAAATTCTGCAAATGAAATCTTATGTTGAAAACCTAAATAGCTCCTTTAAATAAATGGGGATGTCAATAAAACTTTACTAAAAATAAATTAGCAATTAAAAATCCCATTCAGCAAAACATCTAATTACACATGCACCTTAAGCATGTGTTTAATCTATAAATCCCAGTAGAACTCAAGTAAAAGTTTTGAAGTTAAGAAATTGTGGGCCTAAACAAATAATTGCTTAATTGCTATAAAATCATAAAATAATAATATACTTTCAAGGAAGCTAAAACAGAAAACAAGTGAAACAAACCAGATACTTCCTCAATTGGTCTTTCTTGCTCAAGATGCAAATAAAAAACCCTAAACAGGTAAGTTTACATGGCTATGTTTTGTGGGTGGGGGTGTTTTTTCACTTTCACTACAGTGCGTTTTAGGGATATGATAAAGGAGCTGAAAAACGGTAGAAAAATTATTTCACTCTAAGTTGACTTAACTTTAAGCAAAAAGATCCACTGGCAACTTAAATTTTACTGCAGTACAATCTCAGATATATTCAAAGGCAGATTTTTTTAATCAGGCCAGGATCCACTTATTGTTATAAATTATTTTTGCTAACCTGATATGCTGATTTTGGACAGAAGCAATGTGTTTGTGGAGCACCAGATGGTCAGAAATTAAGCCTCAACCAGATTTTTTGATGAAGGGTTCCCATGGAGTCACAAGACATAGCCATAATACTAAATATTGTTTTCTTCCAGGAGAAAAACCCCACAAATATTTGTATCTTTATCTTTTCAATTGCACATCAGCTCACAGGAAAATACAGATAATAGCAGTGTTTTTTAATTATCACAGTGCCTGGAAGGTCGCAGCATGATTACTAGACTAACTTACTAAGGCTGAAAACGTGTAATGTGGCACCATAAGATTTGCCCTCTTTTTTGAACTTGTCTTAGGGAAGTAAAATAGTCACACCAGTCTTACTGTGTATTAGTAATTTTATTTACCTACATGTTGAGATGTGAACTGACATAGCTGCATGTTTGAAGACTTGGCTGTCAGGCAGGAGATCAGATCAAGATCTGATCAGCTTCAAAGATAAGGACAAACTTCCAGATCTTTTGTCTGGATAAATGTCAATTATTCAAGCAGAGCCCATAGAAACTCTCGAAGTCAGTATCACAGGGTGACTGGGTACCTAGCTGATGCTCCTTTCATGTCAGATATTTGATGCCTCTCATTATATAATCCATACCTGCTGCAACAGCAAGTTTGTCCATATGTCCTATTTTATAACCCATTTTACTTTTATTGCCTCCTGGGACTACTAAGCAAACAGAGAGAACAGGGAAAACTTTCTGGCTGGTACATGTGAAGTCTTCAGAGACTTCAGAAGTTCCTTCACAGCCTGTCTCACTTTACAGCAGCTATGGATGGAAAACAGCAACCCCTCTTATAAACTCAACTGTAAGTAATGACCTCCATATGCTTAAATAGCTTGAGGAATATTAGCTCATTAGTGAAGATACTTAAATAGTGTGGTATGTGCAATACTTATATTCAAGTGAATTCTTACCAGAAAGCTATGCCATGTTTCAAGTAACACAGTTCTATTCTATACCATTAATAGAACAAAGAACCTTGTAAACTATGATGTACATTCAAGCTTTTGCTTGATTAGTTAAGGGAAATATTTGTTCCTGGCCCATTGTCAGCTCCGTGACTGTGTATCAATGGTGATAAGAAACTTTCACTGAAGTAAAGATTTTGCCTGCCTAAAGATGACTTCATTTTGTGATACAATAAGTACCGGTAGCTCCTGTTGCAAACAGCATGTATTCCTTTGTTTTCAGTTAGCACTAGTGAAGTATATGACCCATCAGAAATCAGAATTTATTAAAAAGAAGCCAGAATTTATTAAAAAGTTAACACATAAAATGTCAATTCTGAGTGCTTAGTGATTTAGTGTAGATGTTCTTTGCTTAGTTTGTTCAGATGATCAAGGGAACAAGAAGGAATCAGTCCTACAGGGACCATAATAATTTTAATATTCATCTTGAAAATGTAAGAGCTTGAGCTAGTCCAGACTCTGCATTTCATTACAAATCTAAAAACTAAGTCTATTTTTGCAGGTTTGGTTCTAGAGTATGAATCAAGCTGAGAGGGGTGTTCTGTTGCTTGGTTTTTTTTGATGTTTCATTTAAACAGATGAGAGATATTTTGGTGATATCCAGATGACGCAGTCTCAGATGATTTTATTAAGATGGGCCCCAGGAAAAAACCATTCAGCGATGCTGAATGTAAGTTTGAGGAATGACTAAAAAAAGACTACTTTTGCCTTTAAAATTGTTTTTATTTAATCTTGAAAAGCATTTTTGAGCATCTTAATTTTGCTCATCTTGATTTTTACACCTTGATCTGCCCTATGTGCCTGTCACAGACACCCTTTGATTATCTGAGTTATCACTTCAGAGCCAAGGAATCTATCAAAGGCCCACATATATTCACCAACCTCTAAGCACTATGAATATAATTTCAGTATGAAATAAGGAATACCTGGATTAAAACCAGAATTATATATTTGCACAATGTATGAATATCTAGCCAACTGTCAAGCTTATAATTAGAATTACTATTCTTTAATCCCACTCCACTCTCAACTTTCTCCCCTTCCTCTTTTAGTCACATTATTTGATCCTCAGCTTAGAATTTTCTGTTCCTTCATGTCTTCAAATAATCAGAGAAGTTCAGCTGAAGGCCAGGTTTGGCACATCAGTGCAACTTAGCCATGTGTTCCCCCAGCTGAATGCGAATTATTTTTTCCCTTGTATTTGAGCTTATTCTCCATTATCTCAATGTAATTATCCATTAAATACATCCATAATGGGATTTTTTTTATTCTAAAAAAGTCACTAGTATTATTCACTTTATTCAAAAGTGCATTTTGGACTCTGATTTCCAAAATAGTGTTAAGATGTAAGATTGTTTAATATTAAAAAGCAAATAAACAAGCAAAAAACCCTGCACATTAAACATCAGGCTCTGTCACACACCCAGCTCTTTAAATACCATAAGAGATTTTTATGCCAAGTGATGTCTCCAATTATAATTTCTTGTATTTTCCACTTTTAAAAATAACTTTTCCCATTCTTAGAGTTTGATGAAGTTAAGTGTATGCTTCTCTAATCAGTATAAGATAGGAACAGAAGACTAATTACATGGCAGAATGAAATAGTCCAGAACCATCAGAGGGTTTCTTTATGTAGTAGTAGTCTAATGAAAATTTCGGAATAAATAATGATATTTCACAGTGTGATGATTAAGTATAGCTTCATAATCAGTTAGAAAGAGAGAAAGGAGGTGTCTGTCCACTGAAAAAATATCATTAAAATCAGTCCCTAATTTCTCTGGGGAGAAGGTAGACAAAGTTTCTCAAATTAATATATAGAAGGAGTAGGCCCAACAAGGTTCTCATTTAGTTATTATTTGCAAAACTTTGTCATGTGTTTTTCTAGACAAATTATCAGTGAAGCCAGCATGAAGCCAGGAAACATTACAAATACCTTTAACGCGGCACTAGCCAGTTAGCTCAGTGATATGAGCTCCTCAATGGCAGTTCTCTCACTGCTTTCACATAAGATGTGTGATAAGTTATCTGCTACATAAACCACCTATACTATATTTCTCATGTAGGTTTCTTAACTCAGAGAGAGCCTAATACAAGTAACGATTACAAATGGTTATATCAGCCTTACCTTCTCTTCATTACCCTAGGAGGATTTTCACCAGTCAGGCTGATGGCTGAAAAGTAAGTCAAATGTGCTTTGTAAAGAGCAGATATCTAACTTAAAGGTGAACTCTAATCTGACTAGAATCCTTGCATGGGAGCAAAACCTCTGATGGACAAAAAAGGAAGCTAATTGAAAACTTCACTGTTATATCACGTATGAGTGAGTAGTATTAGAACTGCAGCTACTACCATGTAACAATTACTAAATATATCAGTCCATCACAGATTCACAGTTTTCTCCCTAGAAGCTAGAATAATCACAAATAAAGTGTTGTATTCTGTTTCTTTTGAAGGGCTTCTGTTTCAGGCGAGGCCATGCATATCAGAGTTCAGGCCTTCAGTCTGAGAAATAAAGACAGAATAGTGGACATTTAAATTAATAAAGGAATCCAAATTTCATTCTTCGACAAAGAGAAAACACTACAATGTTAGATAACAGTGTGCTTTTATAAAAATATGTACAAACATATGACACACAGAAGACATGCACAAGAATAATCAATATATGCTAATAAACTCAAATTCATTATTTTTGGGGTAGTCCTAGTAGAAAATGTTGAATAACAACATCCTCTCTCAGATGTCCTTTCCCTTTTTCAAAGCTGCAATGCACAATGAATCAGGCAAGTGTTTGAGAACTTTTATAATGAACAGAACTGTAGTTTCTCACCAGAGTATGCAAGTTGGGTTTCAAGTTAACATTAGGCTGATCCCCTCTGTCTGCTGGCAGAAATGGTGTCTCTGACAAAGAGATCATCTCCTCTTAGAATACAGTCATTTGTAAACATAGAAGAGGATGTTATGTTCTAGGTAATTTTGGAACACTTACTTGACTTTAACCTCTGACATGTAACTCTCACACCTTGAATTCTTCTCAGTACTAAAAATACAATATAGAGCTCTAAATACGTGGTCTTCACCATTTGGAACTAATTTTCGGGTTTTTTAATATGTGATAGCTCATTATTTTTATCGAATTCTTCACTATTCACATGGACCTTTATTGCAACCTATTTTATTTTGATTAGGTTTTATATAGTATATTCAGATAGAGAAGAGAGTGGAAACAAGTCAGATCAGAATCATTATGCTTCAACATCTCATCTGGAATTCTATAATGAGCAAACTGCTACTGGCAATCTGTTCTTGCTGCACTGCTCCATTATATCTTGTCAGCCACATAGTTCACTTACCATAATCTTTCATACAAGTTCAAATTCCGTTCACATCTAGCTGAAATAACATACATAGCATTTCTGAGAAATTATATACTTCAAGCTGTCTGATACACCATTACTGGAAACAAACCTTTTTATTTATTTATTTTTTTAACTATAAAATCGCCTGTAGGGCTCTCTCATTCAAAACAATTTCAAAAGTTCCTGAATCCCTGCATAAAAACTTTAGATAAAAAATGCCTAACGTTACTGGAGATGTAACACTGGCAAAGAATCTAAGCCATTGTCATTGCAAGTTGTCTTATAAAGGTGAAACTTATTATTAAATATGTATTTCAAGAGAGACAAATTGTTTATACTTTTAGGGTATGCCAAAAATCTGCATAAATTTTGAAAAACTAAAGGAAGTGTCTATTAAAAATATTTGAAGGACAAAATTAATAATGCTGATGAACTGGAGAGGCAGAAATATGCTGTGCACCTGTTAAGGAATTCCTGGTTTTAGACAAGCATAGCATGTAAGAAGCCCTTTTGCACGAAACTTCAGCCAGAAACTTCTGAATGGGTGCTTGGAGTTGTGAGAAGCTGGCAGTTGGGCAGACTGTATTAGAAATGCAAATTCATAGCTTTTTTCCCCTTTTATCTTTCACCCTTTCTGTGCTTAGACCTCTCCTTGGGCTGAGCCTCTGGTCACTGCTGTTGTTACTTGATTTAATTTGTTGAAGACCAGAAGAGGTTGTCAGGATTGTCTGCTCTTTCCTCTGGCACAGCAGAGGACATCAGACTTCTTGAGGTTATTATATATCCCCATACCTAACCATGTATTTTGTAGCTCACAAAACAATCTTGAATAAATTTCTATGATAGTCTGCATGACTGTGAAAGACTGCTCCACCATGGTCTTTGCACAGCATCTGCTGTCTCCAAAAGAAAGGCATGGTGGACCTATTTCACCTCTCACAGCCAGTTCCACCATGAGCAAACATTTTGATGCAGGTGAGCTTCTGCATTAAGGGCAAAATACCTTTTCCTACATTCCCAGTACACTTCATGGGATGAAAATTTTCTTCAAGAGGTGCCATTCTCCTCCAGTTTTATTGTTGTCATTTTTAAATCATGATTTTGACTAGTCCTTTTGCATTTAAAATCAAAGTTCATTACTGAAGGGTATCATGTATGTTTGTGACAATTTAACAAATTTAAAGTCCTTCCATGAAGTAAAAGAAAGAATGGAGTGCACTTCTATTTGTCTTTTTGCATTCTTGTTTAAAATCTTTGTTAGGTATCCTGTTGGCTTACATTAAAAAAAAAAGAAAAGGAGGGATAAAGATTAATTTAATATTTAATTAAAAGTAGCTTAATATATATCCATTCTAACATAAAGGTGGCTATTATCATCCTGCTTGAGATGCATCTTAGTCATTGTAGTTTCCATTTTTATTGTTGTCTTATTTGTTTGCTTAGGGTTTTACTATTTTACCTTTGAACTTGTTTTATTTTGTTTCTAAATGATGTATTATACACCATGACAGGACCCAATTGAATGATAGGAAGCTGAGTCAGGGGACATTTAGGTTGGATATAAGGAAAAGGTTCTTCACCCAGAGGGTGGTTGGGCACTGGCACAGGCTTCCCAGGGAAGTGGTCACAGCATGAAGCCTGACAGAGTTCGAGGAGCATTTGGACAATGCTTTTGGGCACATGGTGTGACTCTTGGGGCTGTCCTTTGCAGGGCCAGCCTTTGAACTTCAATGATCCTCGTGGGTCCCTTCCAAGTCAGGATAATCTGGATATGGTTCTATGATTCTATGCTATAGGGAAAAAAAAAAAGGTCATTTTTTTTTGCTTAAGAGTCATGACAAACTTAAGTAGAAAGATGCATAGAACATCTGCAACTTTCTGAAAATTACCTCCTGCTAAGACACTGAAATATATAGTGCCAGTGGCAACCTCTAAAAATTATAGTAGCCACTGAGGGTAACCATTCAAAGTTTGGATTGTATATTCTTCTTTACGTATATGAATATGTAGTGATCTCTTACATTCTGAGGTATGAAAACATCCAATAGCTAAAGCTAATAACTTTTGAATCTCATAAAAGTTTTGCTATCATGTATGAATGAATTGAAAACATACCCTTCACTTATACATAGGGACAAATGGGTGTCTCACTGTAAATCTAAGAATCATTTCTATTCTTGCGTGTTCCAATCAATTTTGACATGGTTATTTGTATTTTCTGTAAAGAATCAGGTACGGTCTGTCTAAATCATCCTAATGAATATAAATGTTGATCTTCTTTACATATATTTATATACATGCATAAAGTTAGTCTTTGAAAACAGATGATTGAAACTCTGCAAAACCTGATTTCTCACTCTGTAATGCATTGCAATTAATCAAACAGTGCATTTTTTCAGGCCTAGAGAATAGATAGCAAGCGAAATACACATTTCAATAGTCCTCTTTCTCTGATCATTCAAATATTAAATATTGCCTATTTCTACTTACAAAAAATGGCAAAGTTTCAAATTTTAGTAGAGGGTTATTCATTCCATTATACAAATTCCTTTCTATAAACAAACTACCGCATAATTCAAAAGAGCCAGGAAAATGTGACTCTATTATTGTCAAACAATTTCAGAAAACACTATCCATAACCATAGTGTGTAGATGCAAAAAGTGGAAAATATGGTAATTTTCTGACAAAGATAATTTTCAGACTGGATCCTCTTTTTTTTCACCCCTAATCTAGAAATAATAGGGACAATTTAGAGCAAGCTTTGATGTTCAGAAGAGTCAGTATCTTAGCTGTTAAGACAGCTGATAGCTTAATGCCTTTGGCTTATTATCTTTAATTTCAGAAATACTCATCTTCTCACTGTATAATGAGATTTCCCCCTCCATTAAAAACAGTCCAAACTAGCCTGTCTGTTAATCTAAAGATAAAGCCTTAGGTGAATAAGACATGACATAGAAAGTGCTATAAAGTGATGGGTATCAAAAATCACTTCAGGAAATTTTCACACAGAAAATGAGAGCTCATGAACTACTCTACAGCATGAAAGCTATTACTTAAAATGTGTTATCTTTGTCCCCCTCCCTTCATAAACTTAAAATTGTTTCATACTGTGAAAGGTGTTATGGCAATTAATCAAAAAAGAATTAATACCATGTCAGATAATTGCCAGCAAGTAGGGGATTGTAAGTGCTACCACCTGCAGGACACATGGAAAGATTGGAGTGTGGGAGGGAGGTGGGCTTGTTTGGTTCTAGTCTACTACATTCTCCTTTTAGAAAAAAACTAATCAGAAAAAAATATGTTGTACTTAATTCTTAAGTGCATTTTTAAAATTAAATGTATATCTATTTAATATGGCTGTATAACATATAAATTAAGCTTGCTTAATGTAATTCCTTGTAACTGTTAGAACACACCTTTTTATTTTGCGTTGTCTTCAGTACCTGCTGTATCATCACAATTAACTAGTAAAAATTTTGTCCTTTTAATAAAGAAACTTTTAAAAATAAAAGTAGGTAAGAAATTGGTTTTTTTGAGATGCCTATCTCAGTTTGAGAGTGGAAGAGTTAATGCTGAAAATGAAATAGATGCCTAACAAGATCAGAGTAGCCATTTGTTTCCTTCTGTTTTCAATTGTGTGTGAAGTCGTGTCTGCATGGTACAAGACCCATAAGGCATTTCATGCAATACTAGAAAAACAGAACAACTTAGAATAAATAATGATAGAAAATGTTTACCCACAAAGCAACTGTGGTTCTGAACACAAATAGGTTTTCATTCATTTAAGTATTTTAACTATTTTAGACTTTATGGTCTTAAATTCACTCTTACCTTGAGCTAGTAACTTCTGTATGTTACATAGCTATTGACAATTTTTTTTTCTGAAAGAATTGAATATAACAACTTTGGCAATTTTTAAATAATGAAAAAACTCCTATGAAACTTATATTTATGATTTTACTTTTATAGTCATGACTCTTTAGCAGCAGTCTTTATTATTTGGATTGCTTCAATTCTAATTTTTAAAATCTGGACAGCTTCATATCTATTATAATTAAAAACATATACTGAACAGCAATATAATTTCTCTAACTGATGGTATAATTGAATATTATTCTGTTCTTATGTATACAAAATTTTTAAATTTTTTTTATAGTCCGCAGTCACATATAATTCCTGTTTTAAAAGAACCAAATGTTCTAACCATATGGGACACTTCAGCAATTTAATCCAGCTCTGTAAGAAAACCTACTCTAAGCCTAAACCAGTTGAAAACTTCTGACTAAAGTAAAGAACAGTTGCCTAGAAAAGAGGCTAAGTAATAAGGCTGAATCATTTCCAAAATAACTAACAGTGCTTCTTTTAGAAGGGAGCCTGAGGGCTTTTCACCAAAATTTTCTAAATGAGATAAAAAAGTGCATAGTTAAATGTCTGAATAAGTGTTCTGATTTCCAGGTTTTCTATGAAGTGCTGAATAGAGAATAGCTTCTACTGGAATAAAACAGGATTGAGTACCTCTCATATGTAGTGAGAAAGGAACAATTTCTGCAATTTCTTAATGGCATAGTAATTTTGACTTATTTTTTCTACATATGCCTCGTTATAATACCATTTTACATATTCATTATAGTGATTAAGTGATGCACCATATATGTGACCTCCATAACCGATTCCTTATTTAAGAGGGCGGAAATGAGTCTATTCATAATTTCTACCAAAATATCTAAAAATGAAAAGGAAAGGGGTTTTTTTAAACATTGTTCAGGGTTTAGTTTTGTTCCTTTGTTTTTCTTCTCAAATCTTCAAGTTATGATGTTTTCATAAACTGAAAAGTGGCCTATCTTAAAGGGCAAGGGATCATCCTGGAACTAGCAAAAGCTCCCTCATCTTTTGGAAGGCTCAGTCAGTCTACATACAAAGGAAGGAGGCAAATTTCCACAAGTTTTAGTATTTAAGGCAGGAAAATATTTCATCTTGATCATCACTTTCATCTTGCTGAAAATGAAGGAAATCAATATATCCTTTTAGTGCAGTTCAAGTGTACTTCTATGTTGTAGTGTCACTTCTGCAAAAGAAGTTAACATGTTAAATGAGAGGATAAATGGGTTCTGACTCTTTTTAAGGAGCTCTTACTTCTGAGGGTTAGTCCTTTAAACACGCTTTTATAACTCTTCATATTTTTCCCCTAGAATGCAAGAAGTAGCTCCAGAATTTTTTTTCTATCCATGATATTCAATTTGGTTTATTCATTTAGCATTTGAAACAAATGCACAACAGTATCAGATTCACAGTGTTTTTAGCAATGACTGTGCACTAATCTACACACAAGAATATTGGTGTATACCCCTACTGTACAAGAACATTTTTTGCTTTTTCTTAAAAATAATTTTGTATAAATGGACATGAAACTTTGATTCACATCTGACTTTACTCACTATTTATCACACACCAGACAGATGAACCACTTGGCGGGTGTGTTGTGTATATGTATGTGTGTGTGTACATCGAAGTGATTTTTATTGTAGGAATGGATACAATACACACTCCTCATGTTCTGCTATAACAACTATGGGAGAAATGACATGATTCTTTTACCACACGTTTCATGTAATAAACTTTACTTCAAGCAAATGCAAGCTATAAAATTCTATTGATGGACTTCCCAGATGTTGCCAGTTGTACTGTTTTAATAGATACCTTTCTTCTTCCAATACACTTTCTTTTTACTCTCTGATATATATCTTAAACAGAAATGCCTGTCAAGTGACCAGCAGGGTGCAGATGATAAATCCCGATGTATCCTTTTACTACACCTTAGATGCCATAAACTATACACAGAGATCAACCGATACATACAGCACTTACTATATATAACATTGTAGCAGGGTACTGGTGATAGGCTTTTATAAATAAAGAGCACGAGATATTTTCCAAGTGCAAAGGTCGACAGATTAATATACTCTAGGTTTGTATTCTGTAGCTGGCATCTGTTTGCAACTTGGCTATTACTCTTCTTTAAAGATGTCAAATGATGCCGCGAGGTTCACAATAAAATACAAGAATATGAGAAACTGAGTCTTCTGGGAAAGGGGTTTTCATTTTGACTAATTATTTTTTGTTTTAATAGAAAGAAAAAATGTATTGAAAGAAGTCAAAAGCAGAACAATTTATATCATACAGTGACCTCACACACACAAATTTGGAGGTCTTTTGAATAACATTATTTTGTTTAAATCACACACTAACTGCTAACAAAGGAAATGGAAACCGCACACATTGCTATATTTCTTTCATAGTAAGGCAGAAATCTTTGGCCATGTTTGATGAAGCAAGGCATTTAGAAAGTGTCATAAATAGAGAATGTCAACTCTGTATACATGGTCTTACTTAGAAATGGGAGTTGTACGTTACAAATGAACTTTTTTTCGTTTTCTTAAAAAACCCCATATGCAGGTGAGTTTCCCACAAAAAGAATAGAGCTAAACCTAGTCCTAAACACAATCAACATCTTCATACATTATTTTAGACATCTTCATAAATGTTCTGGTCCTGGGTTTGAAGAACCCTCATCAAGTTTGCTGATGACACTAAGCTGGGCCATGACGGCATGCCAGAAGGGTGAGCCATCTTACAGAAAGGCCTGGACAAGGTGGAAGAGTGGACAAACCAAGAGCTCTGTGAAGCTTAAGAAGGATTCCCTAAACTGGTAACAAGACTTTATTAGGAGACCTACGGCAACTGTGTTTGGTTCACATCCAACACTACTGTAAATCCACAATACTAACATTCTCAAATGTCAGTGACTTGTAGTTCCTGCGAACTAATTGCAGCTACAGCACTATTGTCATAACTGTGCTATAGCTACACCACAAAACTCTCTTCTGCCCCGCCCTCTGCCCTCCCCACTTGTAACATTTCCTTTATGTTATTCTTGTGACTTAAATAAGGTCTTTGTGTTATCTATATTGTTTCTCACTTTTTCCCCTAAAAGTCATTTTAAAATCTCCTGACCCCATTTTGGGCTTCTCTTTGTCTTCTGGCAGCTATCTGTATTGGAACAATCATCTTCAGATCTCAGGGCCTTCAGATCTCACAAATTGAATGTATGTGAGGAAGACACTTAGAAAAACACTTGTCATCATCGACCAGATGGCAATTACCTACAAGTGGAAGGACCAAAAAAAAATAAGCTAATTTAAACACTACAAATAAACAAGACAAAAAAACCTTTTATCTCAGAACAACAGTCTGGGAAAATGCTCACTTGAGAACTGAACAAATGATCACAGCTGTAAAAGGAACATCTTTCTATATCAAATCAAAATTCTCCATTTATGGTTTGTTACCAATATGATTTTACAACAAAAATCACAAATGGGACCCTTTTGTTGGACAGCAATAAAAATTATCTGATTTTTGAATGTTATTTAGCTTTTGCCTTTTTTACTAGAGTTTGTTAGCACACTGAGTGTGGTGCCACTGTAAGTAGTAACTTTCTTATAGGTTAAATCAAAGTGCTACAATATGAGGTACAATTCCATCTTTCCTATTTTTTTCTATTCTGTTTAGGAAAAAAAAATTATACATAAAAATGTAAGACACATCACACCAGATGTAGTGCTTTCCCTCTTCTATTATTTGTATATATGTTATACATACCCCTGTATAGAAGGGAATTCCAGACAAAGCTTACTGTCTGACCAATAGCTTTTAAAGTTTGGGAGGGTTTTAATATTACATTGCATAGCTTATAATAGTATTTAAAGTGTAATAATTTATGACTATGTGCATATTTTTTTACAGGAATGCATGTTTCACATTATATAATGAAAACGTACTTACTATCGTAGTGACCAAAATTTTGTGTGTAAATTTATATCATCTACTGGAAGAGTATTAGCTAGTTGGAAATCACTTACTAAGCAGTCTAACAAGAATGACACTGCATGTTTCTCTAACTCATGGTTCTCACAAAGCACTCATTGCGATGCTGAAGAATCCTAAAACTTGTATTTAGAAAAAAATGTGAGGCTTGTGCTGGACTTTATTTTGAAAGAGATCTTTGATAAAGTAATTTGCTTCCTCAAAATCCCAAAGGAAGTATTTTAAAAACCAAAAACTAAATTTAGCTCTCTTAACCCCAAGTGTCTTGACTTAGCCCCAAGATCTGTTATATTCAAATCATTAAGTTTCCATGAATTATTTCTTTTGGATTTGTAGCCGTATATTACTTTTAAATTGGACATTTAGACTCTTACCAAGCATCCCAGAGGTGTTGCTAATCCATCTGACATTTGCCCTTATTACTATCAGTTCAACACTGGTGCTTTCTGACTTTCAAGACTTGACTGTACCTTGCACCAGTGCCAACTTAGTGTATTTGTACAAAACTCCATCACATTTATCTATGTGCATATATGTTATAGCTTTATCTGCAGCTCTACTACACCATATGTGGCTTACACACAACATACTATAATCATTGTGGTGGTTTAATTTTATTTTCTACAGCAGTTTAAATTTTAGCAGAAGAATAGAGTCTCAAATATCAAAAAAAACCCCAAAAATTTGAAATAAGAAAAGAAACACCACCTTGCATGTATTCTGCAGGTTTTATATCTGACTTTTAAGTCATTTATTCCATGCTGCATAGATACCCATTCCTTCCTCATAAATACTCATTTCTACTTTGTGGCATTATAAAGATATTAAATAAACATAGTTAAAATATGTAATTATATATATAATAAGAATATATATAGTAGAATATAATAGAATATAATATGTATAGTAAGGAACTGGATTAAGTGAATCAAACACAATTTTAGGGCAGCAAGCCACTTAAGAAAAAAATTTATATTTGATAGGACAAAGAACCATAACTGAGTCACATATAGGGTAAAAAAGGTCACTTTCTTGCCAAGTTTGAAACTAATTTGCCTGATTTGAAGGCATGATGGTAGTCCTTTTACTCAGTTTGCTGTGATTCAGGGAAGAAAGCTCCTTCTCTTCCTCCCTCTCCACCCCTCCCAGCAGCAGCTGTGGAAGATCATTGCTACATCAGTCAGACTTTGTTGTAATCTTTGAGGGATAACTATCAGACTATTACCATGAATGAAAATGAAGATTACTTATTCCCATATATTACCACACTAAATGGCAGGGATTGGAAGTGACAAAATGAGCTTTTAACAATATATAGACAATTAATCAATGTGATCACTTGCGCAGTTCTAAACTTGCCCAAATTAAAAGCAAAAAACAAATACACCTTCTGTTGTAGTCTGTAGCTCTGATGAAGCACACAGCTCAGTCTGGAAGTTTGTCATTGCTCAAAGTCCCTGAGCACACTCTAATTCCTGGAGAAATCCACCTAGAAGTTTTGCTTACTGACAAAATAGATGGCATACAGCTTTTTCCATGGACTATGCCCAATGCAGGCTCTCCCTGTGAAACTGCTCTTAGTTTCTCTTGACCTTCCACTGGAGGCTGGACATTTCATCCTGTAATTATTCCTATCAACATTTTCAAATGTAAGAGACCAAAAGATATCTAGGACATGCTTCACTGAACATATGGGTCATCTAACTTTACCATTGAGGATTTCAAAGTAGAATAGGTAAGAATTTTATGCACAGAGCCCTTCAAGGAGAACTGAAATCAGTCTGTGGGTTTACAGAAAAAGAGAGGCCACTGGCAAGAACCGCGTTTAGATTTCCAGCTCCTTTGATTTCAGTGGGATTTAGGATTCTAAAAAGCTTTGTACGTCTGAGTCAAAATTCTCCTGAGCCCGTCTAATGGAGAATACAGAGCTTTTCAATTACATTGAATCAGATAAAGATTCCTTTGTCCTTTCAAAAAATGTCACTGTATTTTCCCTGAAATGTAGAGTACACAGCATGATGGTTGGGTTTATCACTTTCTCTGATGCTGTGGACTTTATCACACACAAGATAATGTTTTTGGTACAAGAAGGAACCAAACTGTTTAAGCAGTAAAAATTGAATCAACAGGACACATATTAATGACACAGTCAGAAGTTACTTCTTTATTTACAATTCATGATCATTAATGTATTTTATAACACTTGTAATCTGAACTACAACTGCATGATACTGATCTGTATTCACTAAACATTTTTAAACAAGCCTATATACATAGAGAGCAATATCTCTACCTTTGTCAGCATTATGGCTTCGTAGCCTAGGACAGAAACCTGGGTTTATTTACAACTCTTCCAACAACATTTTTATTCTGCTCTTTCTACGGTTTCACCTCTTCACAACACAGTCTAGTTTTAAGTTGTACTTACTAAATTTAGAATTGGAAACTCAAATATGTAGCAAAGTCTTGGGATGACAATCTGGTACCTACAATTGCAACATACATTTGTTTTCATATGCTACATATACTTCATACTGTAAATTAGATCTTATTGTCTGAACTGCTATTTCATATGTAGTTGTAAACAAAAATAGAGTGGCAAAAAACCCAGACTACTTTCTTAGTGTCAGCCTCAGTCTGTCCCATCTTGTAGTCTTTTGAACTATAGTGACCTGACAGATAATAATCTCACACTTGAATTTTAAGAGACTCTTATTTATCCTCCATTGTTGTTTTGCTTTTAAAAGGTGAGACCATGGCAAATTCTGCAACTCTGTGCGAAATACATGACTGTAGAGGCATACAGGTTTCATCTGGGATAGCTGTCATGAAGTTATGTCTCGGAGAATTCAGGGATGTTTTAGTTATTGCTGAGTAGTTCTTATACAATATTGGCCTTCTCTCTTTCTCACATTGTCCCACCAAGCAGGCTGGTGATGCACAAGCAATTGGGAGAGAACAGAATCTGGACAGCTGACCCCAACTGACCTAAGGGATATCCCACACCATATGGTGTTATGCTCAGCATACAGAGGAGGGGCAGGAGGAGGAAGAGGGGACTTTGGAGTTGCGGTGTTTGTCCTCACAACTAACCATTATAGCCTGCTAATGGGAATTAGCTAATGAACTCCTGATTTTGCTTTGATGGTACCTGCAGCTTTTTGCTTTATCTCAACCCATGAGAAGGTTAAAACCCTCTTCTACCTTTCTGATTTTCTCCCTCATGCCCCTGGGGGGATGGGAGCAAGCAGCTGGGTGGGCCTGAGATGCCCACTGGGTTTAAAATACAAGAGAGTACCTTGAAAGCCTTGTGTTGAACAAAAGGGAATAAAAGTAAATTTTAATCTGAGAGAAGGAAAAAAAATATATTTCAAAAAAAGTATGACATTAAAAATGCAGAATACTTCCACATGCTTAACTGTTTTTCATGCTTTTATTTTTCCAGCTTCATGAGAATTAGCTCCATGAAACTTGAATACAGCCTTTGAACTAAGTTTATTATTAAATTTCCAGAAATCCTATTTATTCAAATGATTTTACAAGCTTAAACGCCTTCAAGTATTTGATTCTACCCTTACTATGCACATGGGCATTTGAGAACTCAGCTTTTAAAGCTTTACATGGAAAGACATCGACACAGCCAACATTATTTTCTCCCATCCCAAGAGAGATGTAATGGCATTTTTGCCTCTAAGTAGGTCTCATGAGCAACAATGCAATCAAAATATTTGATTTAAACAGCAAACACTGTGTCTCTGATTAATAAATACAGAATTGCTCTGACAAGGTCAAAACAAAATAAAACCTACATAATTTGTTGAAACTATACTGGTAGATACTACAGCCTGAAATTTTGTGAGATGTCACATAAGAAGTTTCAGTTTCATTGCTCGAGTGGACCTGATCCAAGCCAGCAGGGGAGAAATTCATCTCACCTAACCACAGGCATCTTGCCTCTGGATGTTGAATATAACTGAGTTAGTCTCCTTAGACTGCCATTCTACTCACCAGAAAGATACAGGCACCACAGCCTCTGGTTCACCTACTTTGGATGTCTTTTTCAGAATGAGATTAAATCCTCAATTTTTTTCATAGTACATAAAGGAAATATAGACAGCTATCAAAGATATATGTTTAAGCAGCAGACAAGTTTTACTTGCATAATTCCTAAATATTTGCACTGCATACAGTTTTAGCTTTGGTACTATTAAACTCCCTTTTAGTTAACTTTTAGACATGACCATAACAGATATGATTATATGACATAAGTACCTCTCAGCAAAGCAGTTCACTAAAGAATGAGCATAAGGAAAACGGAAACATTTTAGGAGATGCAGCTATAACATATAGCTGGCAAGGGACTCTGCAGCAGCAGGAGCCGTGAATGTCAGGGTTTTGAACAGTAGGGGAGAAAACTGTTACAAGGAAAGAGGTAGAACCAAGAAAAGAGATGTCTATGTCTTTACAGACATCTCTCCCCATAGAAAGGGATATGGCTTTCTTATATGCTAGTTAATTTCTGTTTGGATTGATATCTAGCAAATGGAGTAACAATTTGTCATGAATTTTATAAATAGGTGGAGTACAAATAGTTTAGTTTAAGTGCAGAAATGTTCTCTCACTTCCTCTCATTAGAGTGTGAAAATTACTGACAAAATAGTGACTAAATATATGTGCACAATCTAGTTGGGGTGAAGACCTGTGTTAGGCATCCTTTTCTCCTGCACAGTGAAATTTGCTTCCTTTCTAAGAAAGATTCACTTAACTCATTAGTATAAATGCACAGGATAGTGCCACACATATTCTGTGTCACTGCAAAGCTGTTCCAGACAGTCTAGAAATGCAAGTTTCAAGAGAGTCATTAAGCTCTCTCTACTCAAAAGAGAGGGTGGCCTTATGAATAGCAAACTGAAAATCTTTTATTTCTAATGTCACCTTAATGACTTAAATGTTTCATTTTATTGCAAAATATACAACTCAGTGTAGTTCTATGACATGCTATGAAACAAAACCTAATCTTTTTTAAAGATGCAAGCATTTTCGGTGACAACTGGGGACTTGAAGAAGGTTAAATATGAAAAATGACCTGACATCAGCAAGTGCTTTTATTCATTTGAAACTAATGTAAAGCTTCACTTAATCATCATATTAAAAGAGTTCATGTCATAGTAGGACACTTTAACTTTTTGTGAACATAATGAAGTGTTCGTATCTTTGAAGTACATCAAAGTTTTCTGATTGAGAATAGAAGTTATTTCAGCACTTTCCTCTACTGTGGTCACATAAAAATTTAAGGCAGAATATAACATTATCCTGTGTGGATGTTCAAGCTGAATTGACAGATTGATAATTGGTGAAGATGGGACAAACCTTCATGTTCAAAACCCCATATCAATAAGCAAAAATGTTTGATGTATCATGTAGTTACCTTATGAGCTAAAGAATGGTTTCAATTTAAGTGGCTCCCCTGAATGTTCAGTCAGTTTGCACTTAAGATACATGAGGGAATTTTCTCAGAACTGATGAATGTGAAATATTCATAGTGGGGCAAAAGCGAAACCGTAATAGCTCTTGTCCTCATTTGGATTGCTTTCTGCTTCTTTCCCCAGTGATGTCTGCAATCATAAAAGGAACAGTTATTTCTCTCCCTGAATCCAGTTCCTGAAAACAGGGTTCCAGCTCTCTACCAGTATAATTTTCATTATATTGTCACCTTTGACCCTGATGACACCAACAGGTCTTTTGATCAGCCTCTCCTGGGATCTTCACCCCAGTTGATGGGCCCAGAGACCTTCCCAGCCTGACCCATCCCATCACTGTCACTTCTGGAGACAGGGGGAGCAGCCAGGGGGTATCACCATGCAATTGTTCCTGCTGGGTAAACCCCAGCACTGAGGCACCCCTCCTTACATTCACTTGCTCCTTTGCCCTTGTCCTCGGCTGCCCTGGCTGGGGAGGTGCACTCTCCTTCTTCACTGCCAAGTGGGATCGCTGTGCACCCTGTGGAAAGGGGTTACACAAAGATATTAAGATCCTTGTGTTCCTTGTTGAAAGGGGTTACACAGAGACCAAGGATAACCTTAGGATCGATCCTCTTGGGGCAGTTTTCCCCACCACAGTCCTCCAGTTCCAGTGCTGCCTTGTTTGAGCAGTGGGCGGGATGTGCCGCCACCCTAGCCATGCCTGCTGCCAAGCGACCTTCTGAACGTGGTAGCACTCCTCCACCTGACAGTTGTAACCCAGGAATGTAATTACACAATGGACACAGCAAATGTGATGATCCCCAGTTGTACCATGTCCTCACCCAACCATCACAGCCCTGGGATCCTTCAGCTGAGTCCAGCCCCATAGGATGCAGCCCTGACCTGCCCAGGCCCCACAGCCATGCCCGTGCCCTTGCCCCTGCCCCAGCAAAACAAACCTTGCCTTAACCAGTGCACCTACAGGAGCACAGCAACATGGCTGATGGATTTAGGCAAGGGGAAGAAACCCTCCTGCCCTCTACCTGCATAACTGCCCACTGCCCTGACCCCAGCAGATAAGGTTTCCTTCAGGCACATCTCTGTGCCTTGACACATCCTAAATCAGTGTTCTTAAGAAGTACCTCAACAGCATTCGAGCACTGAGGCTGATCTCTCCCTTTACCTCTCCTGCTGGATTCCACATATTTTATCAAAAAGAACTGTGGGGATCTTAGCCTAGGAGAAGATTACAGAAATGTCAGTGAGGAACCAGTATCCCTCGCCTCTCCTCTCAGAGCTCTCTGAATGTCTTCAGGGGGTTGGCCAAATTAACCAAGCTGAAGCTGTGAAGACATTACAATTTGCTTCAAATCTGGCAAGGGAATGAGCAAAAACCTGCTTTCCGATCCAGATATGGACACCATATGAATCCTGGCGCGCTACTTGGTCTCCATCCACCTTCTAGCACTTACTGATTTTACCGCTGAGGAGACAGCCTTGCAGGGAAATAAAATGACCTAGTGACTGTGGACCTGTTTTCTAAGAAAGATCATCCTTCTCAGGAAGTACTCATGGCTCCACACACTCCTTACCTTGTCCTGCCCCATGACTCCTGCTGCTAGGGCCTCACAGACAGCAGCATCTTGTTCACGGGCAGAAATTGGAAGGTGCTTATGGGGAGTAACATCCAAATCCAGCACCTGTGAGCTGTGAGGACACACCTTGCTGGCACAGAGTTTGTTGGTAGGGCCTTGAGGGTAGCACCAAGGTTAACTGCCCCTGCCAAGGCTGCCAGGGCTCCCCTACCTTACCCACAGTACCAGACCTCAGCTCAGGGCAGGATTGTTCTGTTTTAACAGTTCTAATTAGCTGATATTGTCAGTAGACAGAATAAACACATAGGATAAGCAGAAATGCCTGGATTTTTAATGTTAATTTCCAAGATTTTATTTAATACATATTTTCTTTCAAGCTCCTTTTATGCTAGAAAATACTATTCACTGCTATACTACTACGCCGCAAACAATAATATTAAAGCCTTTGTAAACAAGTGTTACTTGCAATATACTCAGTACTAGGTAATAGCTAATAAAAAAAAAATAGTTCTCAATTTTCCATAACAGAGAATACTGGCAATAAAATAGAAACCACAGAAAATGTCAGTCTTATATTGAATTTCCTCCTTCAATACGAATTTTAAGCTGTTTTTGCAAGATTGAATATCTTTATGTCCTCCATCTATAGCACTTCTAATTGTTTGCAGTTGAGACTGTCTTAAAGTGGTTAGGAGTAAAGTGTCTACTTCATCACTGCTAAACTCAGTGTACAAGCTGCTCTCAACTTTATGAGATCCTTTTATTCCCTTGAATGTTTGGAGTGGAGGAAGGAGAGGGAGGAAGCTAGAGGGATGTTCAACAGAGGCCTTTGGTAGTTGGCAAAGAAATGTGTAATGAGCGAGACTGTGCCTTCTCAGTATTTTCATCCTAGGCCAGTTCAGAGCATCACTGCTTCCCTACAGAGAAAGCTACAGGGAAAGGCTGTAAAAATTGCCGGCAGGCTTTTTCAGGAGTCATGGTCTCTTATACAGGACATAACTCTTATTTTGCTGAACAAGAAGTGGGGTGAATCCTGTCCTTTTCCATTCAAGTGGATTCAGTTCTTGATAGTGCCCTCTCTACAGGGTATTGCCTAATTATAGTTCCCAAAGACAAAATAGTGTTGTGCAAGTCACAACACCAGAACAACTGAAATAGGATTATAAAAATTGGAAAGGGGTCTAATACAGTTTAGCAAGTGCAAAGCTTGAAACTCACTTTGTGCTCTGCAGAAACAGTGTAATAACTTAGGGAAAGACTATGTAGGACGAAAACTGGCTTAGTAGTTTCAGCAGGTTGTACCAAATTCTCATCAAATTTCGATGATTTCATCTAATTCAAAGGCACCTCTGCTGTGTATTGTCGTGGTTTAAGCACATGTTTTCCTGACAGGGCTGAGCAACCCAGCAGGCAGATCTGCTCCAGTGAACAGGACCACAAAGGGAGGTGTATGCTACCTGAGACACATACTTTTTTGTAAGATGAAGAGGCAGTATTTTTAAAAATACCAGTCTTCAGTCTTCCTGTTGCCTGACACAGTTTTTACCCACCAGCTGGGCAGCCCTTTTAAGGTAACTGCTATTAGGTACTCAGTCTTACTTCTCATGTTACCATAAATCACACCAAATTCCTTCCTTTTAAATTAGTTATTTTGTGAACTACTATGATAGTAGACTACTATGAAGTCTTTGTATTGTGGCAAAGCTTCCTATAAAAATTATCTCATCTTTTAAACAACAAATGTAATGCAACAAGTTTCATTGCCTGCACTAAAAGTTAAAAATTCAGTAACAAGCTGTATGCCATCACTCAGGGCAACTATAAACTGAGGTTCAGCATATGCAGGTTTCTTTAGCATTCAAAAGCAGGGAAATATTACACTTTATTTTTTATGCAGGAACTTATAGTTAAGTGAGCCACCTCAAAGCTCTCCAAAACAAAAGAATCCAGGGATTTGCACTTTTTGCATCTGTTTTGGTTAAAACACATATAGTGTTTTGCTGCCATGACAACAAACATGTCCATCCTGATTTCACTCTTGAGAGCATGGAGGATGAAAAAGCATTAAGTTACTATAGCTATAGGATGACAAGTGTCACAGAGAGGGTGAAAAATTTATCCATTGTTTAGAATTATAGATCTATTCTCAAGAAGAATGTACATTTATTTCATAAATTGTTCACAACCAGTTGCAGTTAGTGCCTTAGGAGTATATCAAATTCCAAGCAATCTGAGGAAAAAATTAGAACTATCTTCTCAATAGTTTGTTTTGATCTATTTTAACTTGCAAGAGTGATTTGGGGGATTTTGATAGGAACAAATGAAAGAATGGCAAAATTCCTCTTCACTTTTCATAGAAAAACACAAATTCAGCTGGAAAATGTTAATACAAATTGGAAACAATAGTTTAAGGTGTTCCATTTGTAGATTTACATATATGTGCTTCACTGTTCATGTCAGCTGCTAATTCTGTAAATGGAAGTCAAAGTACAGGAGGGAATAGAAAATGGAGGTGAGAAAGAAATTTGCTTTTATGCGAAAGAAAGAGTTTTTGTCTTTGTCTTTGTCTTTTGTCTTTGACTTACTGAAAGATTCTTTTAAGATCTTTACTATTATTTGATATATTTTCTTTCTGAAAGTCTAATTTCTGATAGAGTATTGGATATATAATTAGTATTGTTGGAAGGGTTTTCTCTCTGGTATGGAATTTCATTCATCCAATCAACTTTTCAAATGCTACTTTTTGCAGAAGATGTAGAAACCGCGCAAGGGGATGTTGGCTCAGTTGCAACCTAGGGAAAAAATACAGCTTGCTGGATAACCACATGAGGTTTTCAAAACACCTTGATAGCACATCAAGAATTCCTAAGAACTCCTAGGAATTCTAAGCCAGATAAGCACTGTGTTGGCCTAGATAGACACTATGTGGCTTGAGAAACCCACTGGGAGCCAGACAATTAAATATAATTAGAATTGTGTGTTACTCATATATAGTATGTTAGGACTTACACATTGAAGAAGTAAAATATTTCCCAAATGTAGCACAACTGCCTGAAACTTCAGCCACTGAGAAGCAAGACAGTGCTGCTCTTTGACAGGTAAACAGAGGTTTAAGGAGATAACTCACAACTTTTTTTCTGTTGCGCACTGTTGGTTGATCCTTTCTCACTGCCGTGTTTCTCGTATGCTTGGCAAAGCAGAGACTCCTAGCTGAGATTTTATGTTGTGCAGTGTCACAGAGTGACAAATTACTTGACTTGTCCTTAAAAATAGTTCCTCTTCAGTGCTTACTCTTGAAGAATATAATTGTGGTCCTCTGCAAAGAAAGCTGGGATTTCAGCAGAAAATTTGGCACCTACTAACAGTCCATTGAAAGCCAGGAGTATCTGTGGTGGCAGATTTTATTGCTTTTCCCCTCTTGTGACATTCATTCTCTGCTGGCAACTAGTCCAGATCTCCCTCTAGATTAGCCTAGTCCCCACCCAGCAACTCTCTCCCTCCCAAGTAATGCTATGGTGGACAGAATCTGAAGGGCTAAAGTGACAGACCCATTACTAATCAAAATAAAGGCAATCTAACAGGAAAATCTAAAACATCTCATCACATGAAAAAAAATTAACTCCATCCCAAGCAGACTCCATGCAGTTGGTTTCAACGTTTAGGAAAGATACTTTGAGCTTTAGGGGTAAAGTCAGGACTGGGTAGATTCCCCAAGACTATAGAAAATGGAAACCTTTTCTTAGAAGCACAATATAGGTGGGAAGGGAGATGAGAAGGTCACCTGGCCCAAGGTGCTGGTGCCAGCCAGGGCTTCTCTGTTCTGTTTATTCCCAGGTGCCTGCTCCTAATCAGATCCTATTTAGCCATGAACTAGTAAATATAAAAGATAAAAAATGTCCATGTGGTTACCAGAAGAGATATTTGCCATCAATATTGTGTAGATACAAAACAATTGCTCTGTTTTGTTCTGTTTTGTTCTGTTTTGTTCTGTTTTGTCTTCCCAACATAAAGTTAAAATTATAAATGAGCCAGGAACCTCATAGTCAAAGCTAGAATTTTCTTTCCAGATTTCACACTTGAGCATACACGGAGCCATAATAACTTCAGGATAAGACTGCTTGTCATTAAGTGATGTTGAGAAAGATTTGTAACGAAATGTCTTCTATCCAACATATGGTAAATGGCTGCTTTGCTAATCCCTGCACTGTTCAAAAGAATTTATTTTGAGGGAAATGGCTGATCATCCAAAAACAAGTTTAGTACATAGCATAAGTTTAATGCAGGGTGGAGGAAAGTAGAAAATTGTTACAAATCGCTTTAAACAAATTGAAAAAATATATGAACAATAGAAAAAATATCAGAATAGCTCTGGTCTTGTTTGGTCTTAGGGAAATTAGAGTTTACAGACTGTGAGCAGCATTTGACCTTGTGTTTGTAATGTGTCATGGATAATAATCTTCTGTTCCATAGGTAAAATGTGTGACATCATTTTATTAATTAAGCTAAGCATTCTTAACATAGTGCAAAATTAATAATATTGTCAGTGATACCTTATATAGATCTGTATTTCACTTAGTGTCCACTTGATTTTTATGTTTCTCCCCCAAAAGTCCTGCTCCAAAATGCAACTACAGCAACTTCAAAAAACAAGACAAAAAAAAAATAATGAGTTTAAACAAATTATGATAAAGTTTTTCTGCTAGGAAGAAATGGGTTTGAATGGTAGGTCACTTGCTACTATCTTTACATTACGTTGAGAAAATAATAAATGACAAAACAATTCTCAGAAGGAGATGTGATTTTTCCAACAGTGCTGAGAAACAAGGACAGCTTCTTTTCAGGAGCATCTGTAGATATTCCTATAGTTTTCTGAGAAGATAAAAAATCATGAAAATTATTTGCAATATCACAGGTAGAAAGAACAGTTTGAATGCCAGTGTAAGGAATCCCAAGCCCAGAAACTGCTGGTTCTTTCAGCATCTATGCAATCACACTACTAAAATAAAATTGTATTGTATCTCAGAACTTCTTGATAAAGCTTTCTTAAAATTCCCCTCTCCTTGCTGCTTTAAAGGATTTGAATCTCTCTTCTCCTCATAAGTGACAGCTAATCCGAATTGTCCTGGGATTGGTCTGAGAATTAAATGAGGCAGAATTACTTAGAATTTTCATTTCTAATTCTCATGGCCTAGTTTTCTTTCACAAAGCCACTTTCTGTTTAATACCACATAATTTTCATTTTCTCGTTGTTATATAACTTCGCAAACCAAAATATACCACGTCAGTTTGTTTCTTAATTGAAGCTGGTAGAGGAAACTCTTAATTGTACTTTTCTACATCTTTAAGTTCAGCATGAGTTCTCCTAAGGTCATATTTCTTTGATCACCTACAAATCATGAAGAAAGTACTGATATGGCTACTGAACGACTAAAAGCCATCTTTCTTTACCATTATGTATTTTGAAGTCTCCAATATGTCTCCTAGCCAATGAACCAATGGATTACAGCATTTCTAGAGTGATAAAAATACCTGTAAAATACCTAACAGAAGCAAAATAAATCTACAGAATGAAGTTGTATTTTAATTCATGCATAAATTAATGAAATCATAGATCATTTCTACTGCTGCTCAATGTGACACTTGCATAGGATCATACCTGGTCAAAATCATAAATCCCTATGATTTCATTACTAACAAAATGACCACAAAATCATTTTCATTTCAGATTATATTGACAGGAATATAAGTATATTTGGGGTATTTAGGTTTACCTGTACTTTTAAACAGCTGTCAGTTTCTGATAACTTTATGTGGTAGTAGGAATTCAGAACTTACTCTGAGCTAAAAAGGTCCTGGACCATCTAATGCCTCTTGTAGCTGGAATATTTAAATATGAGGATACGGTGTACCATTTCTTGGTTAACAGTGCTGCTTAACATGTTTGTTGTTTCACCCATTCAGAAACAGTTTAGTGAAGCCCCCAGGACAAAAATGTCAAACCGGGCATGAATTGTATGGGAGAATGGTTTATCCATATAACCTTCCAATGCTCATGACTGTGTGTCTCTGTAGACCTGGTGGAGTAATATGTTTTTATCTACCTACAAAGAGATTTTTTTTTAATATGCTTAATAATAATAGGAACCTAGAGAGAACTTGGGAATTTCTAAATTTCAGTAATGCTTCAAGTCATATTATTTACTTAGGTTTTGTTTGCTAAAGATTGGGAGATTTGTTTCAAAATGTTAAAACAGTCTGTAAAATTTTGTCCTTTCATATGTAGAGTCCAGGAGACATTTGCAGTGGAGTCTGAATGTATTTTGATGGGGTCCTATAGCAGCTTCAGTACTTTCAAACCTCCACACTTAATATTCTTTACACAATTCAAAGTTCAGACTAAGACTTGAGATAATACAATTTAGTTTCTAGAACTTTACTATCTGTATAAGGATTTCGTTTTCTCCATGGCAAATAGAAAAGCGGATCCCAACACATTTTTTCCCCTGGTTTTTGATATTCGCACATTTCAAGAAAACAAAAGATGCTTTCAATCTTGGTAAAATATTAATTTATCTTTCCAAAAAAATATGCACATATTAACCTATGGAAAAGGCAGTGGCACTCCCCTCAAAGCCACCATACAACACTTATCTGTCCAGAAGGAATGAAATAAATTAATAAAACGCATTTATTAACATTGAAAGAAGTTATTTTTGAGGTGATAGTGAAATCTTGTTGCAGATGCAGGCCTGATGCTAACGAATCCATTTGTAAATGTGCAGTTCAAAGTAATGCAGAAATAAAACTAAATGTTACAGACCCATTACCTTTACAACAATAGACATGGGTGTAGAAAAGATGGAAAAGAGCTGCAGCTGGAGATAATAAAATACTCGACCCTCATGTGGTTGAAACTTCTTTGAGCTTTCAAAGGACTCAACAATAAAGGCTCCCCACTGGGATCCCTGATGCAATACACACAATTGATATTTCCAAGAGAATGCAGCACTACATACTTAGAACAGATCCTAAGTGTCTGTGCCTGTGTTGACATAAAGTTGTCTAGACTAAGCCTGCTTCATCACTTACTGGAGAAGCTTTAAATTCTGAATTCAGCTGTGAAATTAAAATTGTCTTGTCTATGACACAGTATTTCACGTCTCTTTCACTCTTTTTACCCTTTTTGCATGTTCTTCCAGTTTCTTTTGAAACCTCCATAATTCTGTGGTGGAAGACATTAGATTAGTTATACATTAGTTTTGTCTGCATGTATCTAAAATCCTCTAATGGAACTACTTCATTTGTAACAGTTGTAAATAAAAATGATCATGGGGTTTCAACCCAAGTGACACATTAAACATACCATCTCTGCTTTACCATTTCACAGCTTTACCAAGCACTGTTCATGCACAGTTACTGTGTTTGTGCTCCTCAGATAACCATTATACTGACACTGCAAAGAAGGGAAGAGTATGGAGTGGATATATATATAAGGATGACTTTTTTTTCTATTTAAAGGACAAAGAGGCAAAGACAAGGAATTGGAAAAGAAAAAGGTTATGGACTAGAAATAACAGAAAGAAGCAGAAGAAAAGAAGAGAAAAAGCAATGAAGAGAAAAAAACAGTCTTTCTGTCTTCTCATCACACATGAGGCATAATAAGTTACAGATGAGAGGAGTGGAAATAATTGTTCTAAGAAAACATTTAAAATCGCTGTGGAAAAATAAAACCTGCTAAAAATCTTAGCTTTCTCTATTAGGATATCTCAGACTTATGACCCTGTGACAAGCCGAAGTTGGCTTCATCTGGTTATAAATGAAACAAAAGTCCAGTGGGGCCTTTTTGTATTCAGAGAGGATATAATACACTTTGCTTTATATTAGTTTGCACTGCTATGCTGGCTGTGCATTTCAAAATTAGATTTGCTTAAAGAAAACATGATAGTCATTTCAAGAATGCAATCTAAAGTGAAAAGACCACAGAACAATAGCTAAATTTAGTTTTATATTGTTTACTTGAAATGTCTTTGAGTCTCTTAAGTGTCCTCTTGTACATAGTATGGAAAACTTTTCTTATTATTTTCTGCATCACATGGTTACCTCTAATATTTTCTGTTGATTCTACAGAGATGTAGGTAAACCCCTGCTCTGACTCAATGGCGCCAAATCACGGATAGAGATCTAGCAGATGCCAAAGGCAGGTTGTACTAGTTTGAAAACAAACCAGTGGGAGGCACTAAGTCAGAATAACAATTTAATGGAAATTAAAGAAAAAGGGGAAAAAAAGGTAGAAGAAAACACTGTCAAACTGACAGAGTCAAGGTACAACCTGACACCCTGTTAGGCAGGGTGGTGGTAGCAGTCTGGTGGAATGGTGGCTGCAGTCCTCTGAAGCGGTGATCCTGTAGTAAAACAGTCTGCTCTTCCTCAGGAAGTCCAATGGTGGCTGTGTAGCTCCTGTCCTCTGGAAATCCAGTGGGAAGCCGGTGTCTCTGGTGTTCAGCCTCAGATTATATCCACGATGGGATGCTTGGTTCCTCCCTCTGGGCGGAGCATCTCACAATGGGGTAACGAGTCATGAGGCCAAGTGTTGATTAGGCTCATTAACAGGAGATAGTCCGGAGGGAGTTATCTCTGAGTCAGGCGGCAGGACAATGGTGGGCAATTAACAGAAAGATAGTCTGGGGGGAGGAGGCAAGGAAACACTGCCCCACCTGGTTTCAACGGCTCCTGAGGATGGTAATAGAATACACTGCAACCCAGGACACAGGTAAAAAATATCAGCTGGTCAAAATAATGCAGGTTAGTGCCTCTTTCACTACAGAAGGTAATATCTGAGACTGGAAGGGGCCTCAAAATATCTTTAGTCTGACCCCTTGCTGAAAGCAGGGGCAGTTCTGGGGTCAGACCAGGCTGCTCAGAGCTTAGTCTATCTGAGCCTTTCTGCTCAACCCCAATGGATCTTCAGCTTTCCTGACACCACTTCTAGATGCCTGGGAAATATTTATAGATCCCTTCTGTGCAGCCTGCTCCTGCTTCCAGCCCATGTGCTGCTTTTCTTCATGAAGGCTCTAGCTATCCCAGTCAAGCTAGTCTGATATGGGTTGAGAAGAGATGATTAATTTCCATATAGTATTTATAAGGAATAGGCTTTTCACAGCAGAGAAAAGAAAAAAAATACAAGAAAACACACACACACAAAACCAAAACAAAATATCAGCAAAAAATAACACAGGAGAATAAACGTCCTTACTGACTGAAATGATCTCGTTTCCTATTTAATGCCAGTACAAACTACTTTTCTGGTCACAGAATTCCCTGCTTTCATGGGATTCAGATCCGATAAAATAACCTATGCTTCTGCATGGTTTAATTTTAGATCTTCAGTGAGATCCTTGGTCATCTCAGTAAAACATTACCTACGTCCACATTGCTATAAATAAAATTAGGTCCATGTTGCCCCAAATTAACATATCTGAAGCACAAATGAGGATGCTCTGTCAATAAAGAGCACGAAGTAGGACAGATAACTAGGGCAAGCTATAAATATCACACTTTTCTTCCCAAGCACAAAGATAGACCATCTTTGCAGTAAGACAATGCTGTCCTTAAAGATCTTCCATATTCCTCAAGCTCCTTAGCCTTTGAGAGATGATGTCTATCTGAATGCCACCTATCAGTTTTGTGAAAAAGCCAAAATCTGTTTTTGTGAAATGCAGAGTCTGTGCCCTGTTACTCTCCTTCCCCACATACCTCAGGACCATCAGCTTTGTTTAACAACAAACCAAGGCTACTGGACACAGTACTCCAGATATGACCTCACTTGGGCTTAGTAGAGGGGAAGGATCACCTCAAGTTTATTAAAATTATGTATTTGAACCAATTTATTAAAATTAGCTTGCTGTGGTTTTAAACCAGAATGAGTTGTCCATTACACAGCTTCAAATGGGTTATTTATCAACCCTCACTCTAAAGAAAGTTATTAAATATTCTGCAGTTCAGAGAAAAAGGGAAAAAGAGAAATCTTGAATTTTAGACAACTGATTGTGCCTATATGCCCTTCAGGCTGCTCAAAAATCATCGAACCAAACAAAAATTAGATCTTATATTTTAATTATAGATAAGTTAGATGACCACTGCAGGCTATCTAGTCAGATCTAGTCAGATAAAAGAATACAGTTCGCACAGGGCCTTCTCTTGTCCAGGCTGAACAATCCTGAAAGCCAAAGGCTTTCAATCTCTCCTCATATGACAAAACAAAAATTAGAAACTACAGAATAAGGTAAACTATGTGTTTAATTGCCTCACTGCATACTGTGACATGGATGGTTGGACTTGTTGCCATTCTGGAGTTATAACTGTAGTTGTAATTAATTCACCTGGAAACACCTGTTGAAAAGTTGAATATTTTTTAAGTTAGATATCTTGATTCTATGTCTTTTATAGACTCACCTTTCACTAATTACATGAAGTTAAACAAAGGAAAGTGCCAGATTCTGCATCTAGGATGGGGCAACCCTGGGTGTACAGACTGGGGAATGAGAGGTTGGAAAGCAGTGCCCGGAAAGGGACCTGGGGGTCCTGGTCAATGGAAAGTTGAACATGAGTCAGCAGTGCCCTGGCAGCCAGGAGGGCCAAGCGTGTCCTGGGGGGCATCAGGCACAGCAGCACCAGCCGGACAAGGGAGGGGATTGTCCCACTCTGCTCTGCACTGGGGTGGCCTCACCTTGAGTGCTGGGGGCAGCTTTGGGCGCTGCAGTGTAAGACATAAAACTGTTAGAGAGCATCCAAACGAGGACCATGAAGGGGTGAAGGGTCTTGAGAGAAAACTGTGTGAGGAGTGGCTGAGGGCACTTGCTCTTTTCAGCCTGGAGGAGACAGAGGGGAGGCCTCATTGCAGTCTACAGCTTCATCATGAGGGGAAGAGGAGGGGCAAGCATTGATCTCTTCTTTGTGATGATCAGTGACGGGGCCCAAGGGAATGGCCTGAAGTTGTATCAGGGGAGGTTTAGGTTGGATATTAGGAAAAGGTTCTTCACCTAGAGGGTTTGGGCGCTGGAACAGGCTCCTCAGGGAAGTGGTCACAGCACAAAGCCTGACAGAGTTCAAGAAGCATTTGGACAATGCACTTGGGCACATGGTGTGACTCTTAGGGATGGTTCTGTGCAAGGCCAAGAACTGGACTTCAGTGATCCTTGTGGCTTCCTTCCAACTCTGTGTTTCTGTGATTCCTGCCTTATGGTAGAAATGAATTTTGTGTTACAGTCAATATAGAATATCCAATATTTTTAGCTGTAATTTCTGAAGTTTAAGATATTTTAATACTGCCTTTAATTTCAACTAACGAAAATTAGCTCTTAAGTCATAATATATATTTATTTTGTCCTACATAAAAACTTCTCACATTTTCTGTTGCATACACTTTTACTTACCTTTTGCTATATTAAACTAACATTATTTCACATTGTTTTACAAAACATTATTCTTGACTATATCGGCAGAATTCTTAACATGACCAAGGATTACTACTTCTGCCTCTGGAAGACTCTGTTCTGTTTTTACCTAAAATACTCCAGAAAGGTATTCATGTCTGACACTTTTGGGGGATCTGGGTGATAAATAAATATATCATATTTGATAAACAAATATACATATATTAACTATATAGTGAGTTATCTTTAAAAAAACTGTCTAAGTTTTCTTGGTTGGCACTGTATTTTCCTTATACTGTTTTGTTTCCAGTCTACTTGCACTTATGGTGAGATTTAATCTGACCACCCAGATGCAGACAGCTTCTGTGTAAGAAGAATGATTGTCCAGAAAGAATAACTAGCAAAGTTTCCTGAGATATATTGCTTGTTCCTGCAGACAGAGAGTAAAGTTTTTCAACAAAATGGATAAAGATTACTACCAAGAGAAAACTAAAAAGGGAAAATGAAACCCCTCATATTCTCTTTATTTTAGAGGGAAAAAAAAATAAAAAGAAAGTTATAATTTGTCCACCTGGAAAAAAGCTAGTGCTGTATAGAAAAATAATATACTAATTCTGCTTCTTTATCTTCTATTTTTTATTGTTTCTGCTTGCACTATAATGTTCAGATCCAACAGGTCAGCATGTTCATAAGGATTCAATCTAGTTCTGTGTGCGTCAGGGAATTTGCTTGCATGTTCTTTGAACCGAGATTAATAGCTTGGCTAACCCTTTCTGATCCTGCCATTTTGAAATGCTTTTAGGAATACCCAGTCAAACACATTTCCCTATAGAGGCCTCCTTCCCCTTCTACTTCTTAATGACTTTCACTGTTATTTTTTCATGAGTGAAAGGGTATGGATCCTACTCAGTTCAGATTTTTCTGCAATTGACCTCCATTGATAATAGAAGGACAAAATGTGTGATTCTTTATTTCTAGATAAGACCAAATTGCTTCCTGGGTGAATTAACTTTTAATGGGAAAAAATTTCTAAAGTCTAAAGAAATACAGATATATCTATGGGAATATAATATGTATTTAAGCTATCTTGTGTTGACATTAGGTTTCTTGCACAATACAGCTACCCTTGAAGGAAATATTCCCTTGTAGAGCTCACCACTTTATCAGAAGGCTGCTGTAATGTCACTCCAGGCACCTGAGTGCTGAGTGAGCCTTGGGTGGACATGCACAGTACAGGGGTAGGATGAGAGGAGCCAGTTACTTGAAGTGCAGCAATTCTCTGCTTGGTGTAAGAAGCCTTCACACCAACATTAGGACTCGGGCTTTTTGCTTCTAGATGAAGAAATATGTAATTATGATGTCTTGTGTGGCTGCTTGGAAGAAATATCTTCTGCTCTTTTAAACTGGGAGACAAATTCTTGTGTTCTCTCTGGCACATGAGCATAAAAAGAGAATCTTCAGAAAATCACAGCCTGCACATAACTCTGCATCAGTAGAAGACAAAGGCAGTTTTACAGTTGATCTCAGTAGAAGGAGAGAGAATGAAATGTCAAAAGCCGTTTTGAAGCACCACTCCTTCCTTTCATATGGGTGGATCAAAATAAGAACAGAAATTTGCACAATTCCAAGCATAGACACATTATATAGGAATTCCATTTCATCGTGCTGCAAACCCAGTTGCAAGATATCATATTTCCCCAAGCATCAGCTGTTTCCCAAAGCAGCAAGTCTGGCACATCTCTAAGTGTGATCCACGGGCTCCAAATGTCAACTACTGTGCATGTCATCTTACAATGTACTGTTGAATAGTTTGAGCTAAATACAAAGCTTGGACTTTTGGGTGTTTAATACTGGAAGAAACAGCTACATTTTGATAGCACATCTGCAATCAGATGTCATTAAGGAGAGATAAAGCAGCGTCCTAGGGGAACAGTGAGGCACAGCACAGAACAGCCGTGGAAATGCCAGTGCCTTACTCAGTATATTTCCATATAATATAATTCATGCAGGGACAACTTCCAAGGCTTAGTGCTTCAAGATGAAAATTAAATTAAATTAGGTAGGCTTCTTATGCTTGCTGCCAGATACAAAGAGGGGAGATGAGATTTCTCTCACTGCCAGTGTGGGTCACTGAAGTGAGCAGTAACATTCACTACTGAGGTAAATGAGTGATAGTTATGATTAACACTTGTAGATTTTTTTTAATGAGGTCATGTTATTTTGCATTTCACCTTTTGCCATAGGCACATTTTTTTACATATTATAGGAAGAAATAAGTTTGGTTTTTTTTAAAGTGTCGCCTCTTACAGGTTTTTTTGCTCAGGTCCAGAAAATATCAGGCTTCTGCTGCACTACCATAACCTGTTATAGTTTTCAATTTGTACTTCGCAATAACAGCTGCCAATCTGAAGGCTGCTTCTTCAGCTGAAAGAAACTGGTATGGCCTTTTCATTACAATGGAGAAATGGGAAAATACACAAAAGAAAGTTCTCTTCACATTTGCTCTTGAACGTGTAGCAAATATACAGTTTATCAAGTAATTACAAATTTGCTCCCCAAACTGTTAAGAAACACTCCTGGACCTGTGAAAGCAATGGAGCAAGTCAAGAATGCTCACAGTTATGGAGAAAGGCTAGTGTGAGCTAATGCAAGAAAGAGGCACCCAGGGATATCAATCAGTCAGATTGGTGCAAAACATCACCTTGAAGAAGTTAGTGTGCAATGGGGACAGCAGTTACCTTTGTTGTTTGCACACAGTATCTTTGGAGCAGCTTTTCCTTTTCTGGGATGAAAATGTCTTTTGGCCAGAATGTTTCACTGATTGAAATCAAACAATACCATATTTCAATGCTCAGAAAATTCTATCTTCAGGAAATGACTCTGGTATAAGAGGGTTAGAGATTCTGAGACAGCCCTGAGCAACTCTGCTGAAATCTCAAGATACTCACTGAACTGATGAAGAAGCCCATATCCAAGTGTGGAGAACAGGACAGACATAACTAATCAAGAAAAATACCCAAATCCAAATAAAGTCAGAGCATTGTTATAGAGCTGGGGAGACAAACTAAATGCAGAATGGAATTATGTTAGTCAGACTATACACAGGACACTTGGTAATTGCCAGAAAAATATGACCATCCCTTCCTCAATCCACCCATCCTCAACCTCCCCAAAAGGAAACATACCTCATTCCTGTGTCAATTTTACTTGATAAGTTCAGAGATCACTGACTGCGAAGCCCTGGGTAAAAAGCCCTTGCTTTCCAGATATCTGGAAATTAATGTAATAGAGGGAGAGGGAAAGTGTGTCTATGACACAAGGCCTGCAACATACACATTTATTATGTGTTTCAAGGATACAATGTGTCTGGCTACAACATCCTGAGATACTATGGGGGAGCAGAGGTCAATCATTCAGCAGGATAGTGCTTGAGACTAATTCCTGCCAAAGACAATACAGCTAGCTAATGTCCAGATCACTATTGCCAGTGGAATAACATATTGCTGCAGTTGAAGAAGAATATTTTGCAGCAGAACTTGAGAAGTTATGTGCGAAAAGTCCATCTGGTATGCTGGAGGGAGAGAAAGAAATCCTTCAAACACAATGTGACCATAGGCCACAAGAGAGGGATTTTTGAGAGTTGCTGCTTCTTGCCCCCAAATGGCTTCAGCATATGCTTTACAGCTCCACTGCTGGCGATTCACTGTGTGTCAGAAAAATGAGTCTAGAATTCACAACACTGACTTTTTACTCAGAGTTGCCTTAGAGCATGGAAATACAACATCTGAATGAGAGCTGGATAGACAAAGAGCAGAGAAAGACATAGGAAGCATAAACCAGAGCCATTACATGTGACTGCAAGTTTCCATTTGGACTTTCAAAACTGTGCTGCTGCATCATCACAAAGTCAGCAAACAAATCAAATTCCACAGTATGCTGTTTATTAGTTGCATTTCTATTCTGCTTGGAAAATATTGATAGTTTCGTTTTACAGGAATGGGAGGCTTTTCTATCACTTCTGAATGATAATACAGTACAACAGAACACTTCAGCACACCAAGCAAAATGCTACAAATGCTATCCTGTCGTTTTACATGGTCTGCTATTGCCAAACAATGACAGTGCTTCCGACTGTGATGAGAAATTTCAATATGGGACAAGTATATGGGAAACTTAAGGCAATGGTAAAGTCATTGTCTTTGTGGAAAAAATATAAAGTGGAATGAAGCAATTTATGCTGTTTCATGCAGGAGGGTGGTTACTTGCTGGCTTTTTTTCCTTTACTTTCTCTTCATGGATATTTATTCCTACTTACATTTTAACTTAGCTTTTTTGAACATATAAATAGGACAAGGATTAGACTGAAATAATGATGTTCATTCTATCCTCCCCTCCGTCCTCTACAAATTGGATTTACACAGCCTGCACTTGTAAGTTAATTTTAGGCAGGAACAAAGAATTCTTGAAACCTTAACTCAAGAACAGAATTCTTTGTTTCTGGCTGAGACATGATTATTCAGGGAATTTTCATGTGCTGTGCCCATTGAACGTTGCCCTTGCAAGTAAACATAACCCTAAGCTTAGAACATCTGTCCCCTCAGGAAGTTAATATCAACACTAGGGAATATTTAATCCCAAAGATGCATGTCTAGTACATGACTGAGGAAAGAATACAAAAACTTGCTCACTAGATTGCTCTCTGCTCTGGCAGTGAATCAGGTATCTACCTACTGAGAACATTGTGAACATCTATCAAATGGACAAATGCATGTAATCTGACTGAAAGTCACTTCTGCACTATCAGTATAAATTATTTATATTCAATATTCCTTACAGCTGAGGACTGTGCTGATATTGCATGCAAGTTTCTTCAAAATCCTTTCAGCAGGATGAAATTATGTCAAGATTTACCACAGGGCACTTCATACTAAATGAAATGTAAATGTGCTCTGTAATGTGCTTCATCACCAGCATTTTCAGAGGACACTGCATCTGTGTAGCCTCCAGAGAACAGGGCTCTCTGTTACAGGTAAAGGAGCTGGATTGATGAGCCCAGCAGGTAACCCCAAGGCTGAGCTCTTCTCGGCCTTGAGCCCCAGCAGTCTGTGGAATCTCCTTCCTGTGAGGTTTTTAAAGATAAGCTATACAGACATAACGCCATCTGCCCTAGTACAGTTGTCCCAATTTCCATAAGAGGCTGGAGCGGAACAACCCCTAGAGGTCCTCTTCCCTCCCCATTTCTATAATTAATTTTGCAGTAGAGAGTGCTGTTCCTCTCTGTATGGTGAGGAAGAGAGAGGGCACCAGAACATCTATATATACTAAAGGGCAATGCTATCCTCGAAGAAAAATCTTCTGGCTCACTTTAAATGCATATAGGCTGAAAGTTAGAACAATGTTTTTTAGCATGAAAATTGTGGGATTCTGGTATAGTTCTTCAGTGGAAGTAAATGAAGTCAAAACAGTAACTAACTACTGTTAAGATGAGGCTTAAGAAGTTTGTGAAGCTTGTCTCATACGGCATCCTTGATGTAAAGTACTGCATTTGGTGATCTTTCATATGGATAGTATATGGACTGCTGGGGAACTCATGTCTGTGTGCTCCAGTGCACGTGTGCTCTGGGGATTAGTTACAGGAGAGTGTTTAGAAATTTGTGATTGTTTACTAACCTTTGGTAAGACCCCAGTACCGTGATTTATCTGTTCAATTCCTAATATTGATCCTGAACATATAGTTTTGTATTTGCAGGTTAATTACGTTATGTTAATAATTCATAAACATCTTTGATACCGATTTGATCTAAATTGTGTGAGTTGAGCAGTTTTCTCTTGCAGCAGTGGTCACCTGTCAATTTTCTTTATATAAAATTGCCAAAACTATGTCTCCAAGATCTGATTTCAGTCAAAAGATTCTTATTGCTTCTGACAGACTTTAGATCAGAGTCAAAATCATGACAAGTGAAGGAAAATATATTAACAGTGACCATATGGCAAGGGAAGAAAATCTTATTTAAAAGAAAGCCTACATAGAGTGAAAGCCCGGGGATTCACCATCAAAATAATACAGTGATGCAGCTTTTACATTCATGCTGGCTCATGTTTGTCTACAGCATAAAGCACAGCTACCTATTAGGTGTTTTCTCAATATCATGTGCCTTTTGCTTTCAGATTTTCATGAAAAATCTTGGAAACTGATCGATGAAAGCAAAGACATAATTTTTAAAAATCTGAAAACATGGTATCATGGATTTTCATTTTGGTTTTAAAATATGTATTATATAGATATCTATTTTTGACTTTTCTTTGCTTTTTTGAAGAAGCCAAACCTCTGATATACAACATGCAAACTAGAAAGCAATTGCTAATTTAAATAATGATTTTACAATGCAGTGATGCCTCTTTTTTGGCATGACTAACAGTTCTGAAGTTTCCACATGCTTAGTACACTTCAACTGAAGTGAAAGGAGTGGCTCATTGTCAGTTTTCTGGTTTTTACATGTTTACTGAACTATGAATTTGCCTGCTTTTGCCATAGTCAGTCACTCACTTCCCAGAATTTGTCCAATACCACTTTCTTAGGAATTTTGTCTTGCTTTTATGTGGTGAAGGAAGAGTATTCAGCCACACTCACCGCACCGTGCCAAAAGTCTGGGAAGAAACAATGCTGCTTTTCATTCTCAGAGACTACGCCTATAGTAGCAGGGATAGAGGCGCTTCTGAATTCCTGGCTCTGAGCTGGAATATTACCCAATTACCTCCTGTTTCCATATGGGGTATGAACCAACCATCCCTCCTCATGTCCAGTTTTACACTGAAAAGAAATGTGACTTCTGCAGCCAAAGGGAAACCAAAGAAGTCATCATCTGTGGGATCAGGTTCCCAGACTACTTAGAGAAGGATGCAGGCAAAAGGACGGTAGTCACGTCTTTTTTTCTGTTTAGAAATCTGAGTTCCTAAACCCACATATTCCCTGTGAATTCAGTACTAAATGACATTCTTTCATATCTAAGGTTAAAATGAACACTTTGAAGTAAAACATACAAATGCTTTTACCTGTGAGGTATTAATTACCGCTCTAAGGACACGGTCATGCGGTCTAAAGAAACCAAGTCACTGAAATGTGGCAAGTGACTGCTTCTCAACTGAGCCATTGTATCAGACAATGTGTGTGCATTCAGCTTTTCTTCTCAACTGTGAACTGAGACACATTCATCGAAGCTACAAAATCCAATGAGATATAGCTATTACAGCCACTGGGAAAATATGTGTGCACTGCAAATCACCCCACACCTTTTTCATTGAAATGTCAAGATTTAGGAATATTACAAGAATTGGACCAGCCATAGGTCTTCTCCAGGGTGGCCTTCTCCAGTTCTCTTTCCCTTTTGTCTAACAGAGAGCTGGAAACTATTTCAAATGTAAGCCCTTAAAAACCATATCCCAATCCTTTCATTTGCTCTTGGATGACTGCCATAATTACATTGTTCCTATTCAGCAAGCATTGATCCCCCATATCTATTAACAGAGTGCTTAGCTGTATGGTGACATACAGCTCTCTCAGAATGTTTCAACCAACTAATTATATCTAATATTGCCTTTCCACATAACGTTAGAGCAAATAATCACACTGTTTCCAAAGCAGCATAATAAAATAAAAGTTCCACCACTATAAATGACTTATAAACTTTTCCTGCTTGTGAGATTAACTCTTTGGTGACCTTCTTCTCTTTTCTGCTTATGACTCTTTTCTGCTTCTCTCATTTTCTTCCTGTGTGCACTCTTTGGAAGATGACTGGTTAAGTAGGAGTCCTGTGGGACTTGACCTGCAGGTCCCCCAAGGCCCCTGAATTAATCTCTCCTCTCTAGGTAACCTAACTCGAAGTTTAATCACAACAGTTGAAGAGTTTTGTTTGGTTTTTTTGTTTGGTTGTTTTTTTGGTTGGTTGGTTTGGTTTGGCATTTTTTTCCTTTTTTTTTCATTTGAATCTGACAGGAAAAGCAAAGTTTTAACAGAAAGCCTGGGAGGTACTGACAGGAGCTTGATTCAGCAACTTCCAGCAATTTCCTTTCTTGATCTGGTGGAGATCTTAAAAAAGGAATTGTTCTTTATCCTCACAAGTTACATATTTATTGATAATGATTTTCTATAAAGGTGACTTTTTAGTATTTGAATGCTTTTCAGTTTAAAATTAATTATGCTGTTCTCTTTTTTTCTGATGGTTTACCTTTAATATTATTTATCTTCCTTTTTCAAGGGTCTTGGAAAGGTACGATTTATTCACATATTCTGCTCTTTAGTAATACCAAGCCTGAGAAGCTTTATCTTTCTGATTTTGGTGAACAACTGTAAACAGGTCTGATGTCTGAGGCTACTCCCTGTGATAGTCCATGTGATGCTGGAGTTGCTGCCAGAGATATTCTTTTGCTCACTTTGTTAACAAACACTGGAGTTACAGATGAGGGTAAAAAGAGTAACCTTAACCAATTACAATATAAGAATTACTGGTGAATTACATTTTTAATCAATTGCTGTAAAGAAATTTTGACACTGTCATTTTTATTGATTTGAAAATCAGCATATATATTTTTAAGTGCTGGACACAATTCCAGAATCTGTGATAAACTTTAGAATTACGAAAAGCTCTTTGCTTGCAGTCCATTACTTAATCTGTTTTCCCTTATGTCTCGTGATAACTGCAACTTAGGTTTGCTTTCCACAAATCACCACACTTTACAGCTTAGATTTGTCCTGGAATACAAATTTAATAAACGGTATGTTGGAACAGAAAACCCCTGTGGTGAGGGAGGTGTGAAAAAAGATTTCAGGCTTGTCAAGGGATTTTTTCCTCTTTGCAGGTCCTGTCTGAGTGGTCATTTTTCTCACTTCTTACAATATAGCACAGCTGGACAGTCATATCCTTATAGCAGATGGCTGTGGAAATGGCACATTCTGTGATTTGTCTGAATATGACTCTTTGTTCTCTTTTCCAAAACTTTTCATAACAGAAAGCTAATGTGTAATTGTCATCCATTTTCTATCAATTTTCTATCTATGAGGTTTTGACAGCCTCATATTTATTTATTTTTTCCTGATTTAATTTTCTGATCTTTGTTTCCTGAGGAACTACCGATGTCACTTGGTCACTGGTCTTCAGCCAGGAGAAGAGGAGACTGAGGGGAGACCTCATTATAGTTTCAACATCTTCAAGGGGAAGCGGAGGGGTGGGTACCAATCTCATCATTCTGGTGACCAGTGACAGAACTTGAGGAAGTGGTATGAAGCTGAGTCAGGGGAGGTTTAGGCTGAATATCAAGAAGAAGTTTTTAACACGGCATGTGGTTGAGCACTGGAACAGGTTCCCCAGGGAAATGGTCACAGAACCAATCCTGAGAGAGTTCAAGAAGTGTTTATACAATGCCCTCAGGTACATTGTGTGACTCTTGTCATGGGCAAGGGCCACATGTTCTTGTCATGTGCAGGGCTAGGAGCTGGACTCAGCACTCCTGATGAGTCCCTTTAAATTTTTTTAAGCAAGCTTATTACCCCAGAAAGCCAAATTACATTTAAATGTTTCTAACATTTACTCATTTTAACATCCTATTTAGGAAATTTAGCTTAGCACATTTTTACATCTACACCTATTGCTTAATACATCTGTTGGTCTCAGGCAAAATAGACTGTGGAAAGATGATTAATTGTGCTATGTATTTGTTAACTTTGTCTGTAAAACTCTCTCTAGCCATTGGCTGATGTCTCCTAGAAAAAATGCTAATGTCCGAGTGTAGTGTACTCACCTATGTGCTTCTTCTTCACTGTCAGCTTCACTTAAGCTCATATTTCTATGTGCTCATATTGTAGATTCTTAAAGTTCAAATGCAAAAGACTTTTCCTCCATCAGCCCTGCCAGTATCCCTAAAAGAAAAGCCGGATTGTAATTAAAGGTCACCATCAAAACTGACTTTTGAATACATCACCCCGACCCTTCACTGTAGTTGTTTATCTCCCTCCCTAAATCCTCAGGCTGCTGGAGCATCCTTGAGACATCCTCAGGCCTGGACTGGAGATATTTTAATGCAGATTCTGTTGAAGAAGGAGATGGATGACAAAGAAAAGCAATAGGACAAAATCTTAAAAGAGAGGTCAAGTGCCGTGTTTGTAACTCTTCCAAGGAGTTGCTGATTTTTCTGTTCTTCACCTTAGGGACCTCACCTTTGAAAGACAGAAAAGGAAGCCTTGAAAGAACACATTTAGTTCGCTTCCTCTTTTCCCAAATGATAAATTTAGGAGGCCAAAGTATCACCTGGATGTATCATCACTTTAGCAGAAGCGAACCAGTAATGCAGAACAAAATATCATTACCAGGTTGTGAGTGGGGAGAGGGGTTTGTATTTTAATTCCAGATTACTTCTGGATAAGTAATAATGTGTTTCTACATTTGTAGTAATTTTTCAAGCTGTTGATGTTTCAAAACAGTTATACATGAGAGAAATAGATTGGAATGGATTCAAACCCTTTAAAAATTTTTGGAAAGAAAGTACTTATTCACTTCAAAGTGTTAACCCACACCTGAAATCACATCCTTATACTTTTCCCCATGTTTTAAACACATGAGTCTAGACTGCCAAAGGGACTCTGATGGTTCAGCAAGACCCAATTCAACACTGCAGTTTCCCTCAGATTCTGCCCATTCCAATTGTTTGTCACAATCAACATTTGAATTATTTTAATGAACCAGAAACTGCACACTGGAAATTTTTTGTTCTCATGTAGTCTTGCTAAGTATTGATGTCTTTCTGGTTGTTTAGTCTCCTTCATCATTAGGAATACTGTAGGTATATCTTGTATCACAGATCCATTGCCATGGCTTCTCAGTCCTTTGAAAGACTTTAAGTCTAGCAAATCAATTCAGTTATAAAACAGGAGAGCATTTGGTGCTTAGTTCTTTTTATTTGGGTTGGAGTTTGGGGTGGCTTTGCTTTTTTCAGAATGGCAGGTGCATTTTTGATGAAATAACAGTTAGTGACAGGTATCTCAAAGTAATTCCTACATTATTTTTTTTCCTATAGTGCTCCTGAATTACACAGATTAATAGATGTCTGCCAAGATCAATTTAAAGCCATATATGCTCAAGGCAAGTTTAAAAATTTTACATATATAAAATGCTTTTAAAAGTGGCATGATGAAATCCACAGTCTTTTATCCCATTGTCAGTCAAAATTACAGTTCACAGCTATATCCTTGTGAGACTAATTTCTTTTCAATTAATTTTTAAACTGAGCGTGACCTGAAATATAATTTCAAATAACTGATGGGCTGGGGGCTGTGTGGAATATGGGCATTTCATTAAGAAGCAAAGCAGACTTTCTATTCTAATATCCATAACAAACAAACTTTAAAAGACTGAATACCAATATTCTCAAGAATTATTCTGCAGCAGCTATTCAAAAGGAAAATGTGTGGTAAACTTGCAAAGAAATAAAGAGATATAATCTCTCTTGCTATGTGAAGACTAGGTGAGGCACATTAATGTGCAAATAGAGCTTTTCCCTTTATTTTATACAGGAAGAAACATGTGCCAAACAAAGGACTGCCAACTCTAAACAGAGTACACATGAACTTTTCATTTCCCTTTTCTAAATTAAAAGATTTCACATCTATCATGAATTTAGCAACACAGGAAAACTAGAGCTGTATGACTGATTTAACTGGTGAATTCCTATTTCTGACTGACAAATCAAGCCTCAGGCTTGGGAGGGGTCTGGATGACAGCACTGCCAGCAGCCTGCAGAGAGAGGGTGTCCTTGTTGGCTGTAGAGGAGATGAGTTGTAGAAAGGAATCTAATTTCCAAATAGGAGTCACATGTGAAAGACTCTTTTCCTCTGAGAAAGGAAAGTGGTCAGCCAAGTTGGAGCATCTAAGGATGCAAGGTTTTAATTTGAACACTCAGAGCCGCTTCCTTCTCTTTCACTGTGCTGTTGTTTTCCTCCCTGCTAAGAGGGCAATATTCAACTCACCTTTGTGATCTGAGGGAGCAAAAGTTAATTGTAGCAACTGAATGCCAATGATTATCTGAATCTGTTAATATGTTTATTGTTTTTATGCTCATCTGCCTTTCTTTTTTACAACTCAGGAAATAAAATAAAAATTTCACTTTCAGGTTTTTCGGCATCTCTGTTTCATCCATTCTTCTACGGTTTTCAGTGGCATTCCATTTAAAAAACCACAAAAAAAAAAACCACAAAAAACTAGACTGTCTGGGGATGCCAGGAATGATACACTGTGACATTGAAAGTTAAAAAAAATACATTTTTTTTTAGTTTACTAGGAAAATGTAAATGATCTTTAAAATCATGTAAAAAATGTAAAAGATCTTTAAGATCTTTTCTTTAATTACATATGGTACATCAAGGCCACGTTCAGCGTCTGTCTTCATTTATTGGATCACTCAGTGTGCCAAAGCAGTAGGATATGACTTTGGAGCTACTCCTTCACAAATAACAGTTATTTGGCAAATAGCATATCCAGACATTTTCCCACTGCACTGGTGCCATAGACACTTAACAGCATGTTCTGCTCTCCAGAACATTAAGTTTTGCTATCTCTCCTGAATATCAGTTTCCATTTGGGGAATGCAGGTCCCTAGTATGTGCCTTTTCATCCAAAGTAAAATTATTTCCCTGTCATGTCCCTTTTAGTTGAGAATATGGATATTGATGGTTATTCTTTGCTCCACTACATATAATCCTTGTACTGAAATAGTACAAAAAATCTAGGAAAAGTATGGAAAATCCTGCATTTTATTTCTGTGTCTTTATATTTCTCCTTAAACATGTCCTAGTTTTGTAGCTATTGATAGAAATCCATGCTTGTAAAGAAATAACTTGAAGAGGCTTCCTATTCATAAACCAAAAATCATTCCAAAGAGTAATAAAGTAACATGCCAAATGACTATTTTTATGAGTCCAATAAATGGTTTTCACTTCATAATAGCCAATTCTGTTATTATGCTAAGATGTGATATTTTACAGAGATATGAAATAAAAATAGTATCCACTTTTGTAAACTGCTAGGTGAGGTTGGATATCCTGAAATAAATAATGAATTGATACAGCATAGCCATGATCATAGTTTAGAAAAAAATCTTATCCCTCTCTAAAATCCAGAATGGTCTGTCTATGTCCCAGTGCCACTGGAGTTCTGTTTCTAGCTGTGGTATAAATGGTGCTTTCCAAAGTCCCAGCTCCCAGATGCTCACTCTGGCACCAACTAACTTCACACCAAGCCCAGGCCTGACTCTTGCCTATCAATATAGGTGACGCATGGAGGGACTAACAGCTTCTTGGATGGGATGTATTTGGGGAATAAGAGCCTGAGGCACTCTCATCCAGCAGTTCAGACACAGCCCTAGAGCCCGAAACATAAAATACATTGGAGCAGATGTTTGAGGTGGTCCCTGCACAGCACTCCAATGCTCACCATCATAAAACTACAATGTAAGGCCCAAAAGGTTGTTCTTTATCTAAAACAAAGCCAAGTAGCACAACTGTATTTTTATTTTCTTGTGGTTTTCTCCCTCTTTGTCTGTTGGTTTTGCAAAGAGTGCAGTAACGGCAAATGATAGTCCTGTTTTAACCTCCAGTATTTAACTTAGAGATCACAAATAGACCAATATTTCATCTGAGACAGAAAAAATTCCCAGATGGTATGATGGAAAGAGCAGTTTCAAATTAATGTTATAATAATCAATAAAATAAAGGAGAACCAGTATACGACTAGTGTCATGGATGTGAGAAAGTAGAGACCTACAGTCTGGCCTCCGTAGTGATAACATTTTGCAAATTAATCTATTTAGGGGGAGACATGTCTATAATTCTTCATGCTTCATTATACTGGCAAGCACATGACCTACCACTGTAATTTGCAAATGAGCATGATGTCATTTTAATGAAACATCAAGCAGGGCAATTCAGAAGGAAATGCCTAGTATAAATGAGCTATTAAATAATACTTAGCAATTATGGAGTGATTTTCTACTTCAAAGCCCTTCACAAACAGTCACTAATGAATTTGCATAACCTTTCTGTGAAGAGGAGGAGGAGGAGGAGGAGAAGAAGAAGAAGGAGGAATACCATTGTTCACTTCTGCAAGCACAGATTACAGAAACAATTTGCCCAAGACTGCAGAGGCCATGAGCATCAAAGCCCAGATCACAACCTGGAACCTGATGGCAGACGGATATATGGCTGCATCATTACATCAGGCTCCCAGCCTAGTAGGGGCCTTCAAAAAGTCCTTAACTCCTTTAAATAAAGCTCAGTATTGATAACTCAGCCTCAACGACACAAAGTCAGTTCCTAGTCACTTTTTTTTTTATCTTGGCACAAGGCTGTTCAGACTAGGATCTAACACAGTGCCACCCCATGACCCACAAGCCTTCACTCTCAGATCTTCTTACAAAAGGGTACCAAGGGAAGTGATACACACCATGGCCTCATCCTGGTAGACAGTCAAAATGCAAACTTATATGTCCATTGAGACCTAGAACTCTGGAAACACTCCTATTTACCCCAGTTTAGAAATCCTCCTCATAACATCCTCCACCCTGCCCCACCTGTCTGCACAGCAAAGAATGAATGTTGTAGCTGCTTGAATCTCCTGGGGTCTCACAGAATCACAGAACAGGTCATGTTGGAAGGGACCACAGTGGGTCATCTGGTCCAACCTCTCTGATCAAGTAGGGTCGTCCCAGAGCACATGGCGTGGGATTGCACCCAGGTGGTTCTTCAACATCTCCAGTGAGGGAGAATCCACGCCCTTTCTGGGCAACCTTGTTCCAGTGCTCAGCTGCCCACACAAGAAAGAAGTTATTCCTTGTGTTCAGGTGCTTCAGTTTCTGCCCATTGCATCTTGTCCTATTGCTTGGACAAGATTGGCACCACCAATATTGGCATGACCAAGCAGAGCTTGGCTCCATCCTCTTGACACCCTTCCTTCAGATACTTATAGACACTGTTGAGGTTCCATCTCAGTCATCTGTTCTCAAGGCTGAAGAGGCCCAGCTCCCTCAGGTTTTCCTCATAAGAGAGATGCTCCTGTCCCTTAATCATTTTTGTTGCCCTCTGCTGGACCTGCTCCAGGAACTCTGTGTCTCCCTTGTCCTGGGGAGCCCAGAACTGGACAGAACACTCCCAACATGGCCTCACCAGGGCTGAGCAGAGGGACAGGGTCACCTCACTGCTGGCAATGCTCTTCCTAATGCCCCCCAGGATCCCATCGGCCTTCTTGGCCACAAGGACACACTGCTGGCTCATAGACAGCTTATTGCCTATCAGGACCTCCAAGTCCTTCTCCACAGAGTTGCTTTCCAGGTCAGCCCCACCCTGTACTGGTGCAGAGGGTTGTTCTTCCCCTCTGCAGTACCCTGCATTTTCCTTTGCTGAATTTCAGGCAGTTCTTCTCTGCCCATCTCTCCAGCCTGTCGAGGCCCTTCTGAAGGGCTGCACAGCACTCGGGGATATCAGCCTCTCCTCACAGCTTTGTGTTGTCACTGAACTTGCTGAGGAGGCATCTGTCCTTCATTCAAGTCACCAATGAATAAGTCAAACCATACTGGGCCCAGTATTGAGCCCTGGGGGACACCACAAGTGACAGGCCCCAACCAGACCCTGTGCCACTGATTACAACCCTCTGGGATCTGCCACTCAGTCAATTCTCAATCCACCTCGTTATCCACTCATCCAGTCCATACCTTCTGAGTTTGCTTATGAGGACGTTGTGAGAGACAGTGACAAAAGCCTTGCTGAAATCTCAGAAGATGTCTTTTTAAGTTACTAGTTCACAACAATGCATTCCACCATCTCTGTACAATTTTCCCTCTTTAGCTTAATACCAAAACATTGGTGTTTGGCAAACCTCACTGCTATGTAAGACCAGATGCCATTTGACATACATGTAGTGATTGGCCAACATTCCCTACCCTAATGGTTGTGGCTGCTCTTAAAATTTCAAATCATCACTACTTGCAATAATTGCATTAGGTTTCTTTGCCTACAATAGAAGAAAACATATTTATTTTGAAAAAGAACAAGTTTTCCCACTGCGTTAAATATCAGGAATTGTACTTCTTTTTTTTCCAAACGTAGAGTAGCAACACCTATCCTTATGGATAGACATTCTGATTCAGGTTAATCTATCTATGCATCTCAGTCTTAAAAATCCAAGACAATGTGTCATCCTTGATAATACTTTTAATAATTCACAACCCTACGTTTGGGAATATATTTTATAAACAAATAGCAAAAGCTTTCTGATGAAGCTTCTGAAGTTCTTTGGGTTAGCCAAATAACAAGATGCTCAGTCTTTCTTAGCCTGTCTTTCCAGTGCTTTCTAAAAACCTTGAGATCTGCTTCTACATGAAAAAAAGCTCTCTTTATTTGGACAGTTCACTGTGGGAAAGAAACAACCCCAAAATTATTAACTGCAATTCAGTCCAAACACTTTTGAGGACCCATAAGTTTGGGTCTCACTGAAAATCTGCATAGTATTATTATAATATGTAGTATTAGTCATCACATTGGTTTTGTGCATATTCCTTGCACAGTGGTGAAAAGGAGTATGTTCAGGACATAATTTCCAGTAACAGCAAACATTGCTCTGCATGGCCACCCAAAACAGCAACTGGGATAGATGTTGTAAAAATACTTAATACAGACTATTTCTGAGATATATTTATAAACAAATATATAAACATATCAATTAAAAACAACATAGTAAATTTGAGATCCTTTCATTTCTCCTCCTTACTAAGAATTTAGATACGTTTGAAAGCATTGTTCTATTACAAGTTTGTGAACTGAGTAGAATTTTAGACAGAATGTATTTCCACTGGAAAGATTTTAATCTTACTTCCATATGATCCTCATAAGGGAATTGCACGAGGACTGCGTGAAATAAGGTGTGCTTATTTATTTGAAGGATATGCTGCACTGGTTTAATGACTAGTCCTCCCTGGGAAAGATCTGTCACTCTTTGGATCAGATGTGATAAAAGTACAGATGGAATGTATTTTACCACACATTTTTGTGTTATTGTGTGGGGTATTTGGACCATATATATACCAGAGAATTAAGTATTTAATAACTCACCCATTAGTCATCTCCTGACAAGAATAATGTAATTTAAATGGACAGGAGTAATGTATTTTAAATGCTTTTGGAAATATGTTCAGTGTGAATGTATCCTTAAGTATTATTAGCTTTCCCTAAAACTTGTATTCGTTTCAGTGAAATCTAAGCTGGAAAGTCCTGGAGCAGCTCAGTGCTTCATTTGCTTCTCCAGCCTCTTCCAGGCTGCTGGAGCTCATCTTTCCTCCTGGAGCCTTGAATAAACAAGCCAGAGAGGACTCACAACACGACTCCACAGTAAAATATTTGACCAAGGTTAGGACATCTGGGAAGAGTTTGGGGACAGCTTCAGGTCTGGAACTATGTATTTGAAACAAAATAATTTTTTTTGCCACTTTTGGTCTTGATTTGAACTTTGCTTTCTGCCAGCTGGGTAAATTCATTCATGGCTGGGTTGTACTGTGGCGTCTGTGGTTTGCAGATGTATGTTCTTCTCCATCCCTCTTCATTGACACACCCTGTATTGTCTTCTTTTCTTGGAAGATGTCTATATAGCTAAAGGGTTTTTAGTCTTGAAAAAATTCTGAAATACAGCCTTATTTTCATAATGTAACATTTACATGCAGTAGTTAGTATTAATTGTTGTTTATTCTAAACTATTTCAGATTCTGAACCATCCATGCAACTGCCAAATTTTATCAGTTTCCTACTATTATTAGATTTTCTAAAATTTCTTAAAACCAAGACAGAATTTTTCTGATTCTCTTGATTGGACTGTTTCTATTTTCTCAAAATCCTATTTCCTAAAAGTGAATGATAAATAGAGAGGTTTTGGTTTACGCTCCATTTTAACTATATTTTTAATGTGGTTGTAAACAATCAAACCAGAGGTAATAAGTTGGGAGGAATGTAGAAAAGGAAACAAGCTGGTTCTAATTTTCCTTTCCCTTAATTGGATTTTATAATACTAGAATGCAGCTCCCTTTGTTTTTCATATGTCTGAGAAAAGGAGAAATTTGCATATGTGTATAAACAAAATATGCACATGGTGACTTATCTATTAATTGACTAGTGAATTTGATGGTTGAAGGAAATCATGGTCAAAATTAAATATATCCATCAAATTCTAGACCCTCAAAGGCATTGAGAACAATAGGAATTAGGCTCTAAATCCTTTGAAGACCTCGGGAAAAATGGTATAAATAATGTAACTTTAAGTTAGACTAGTATGTATAACAAAAATTCAAAATTCCCTTATACAGTAAATGTATACAACTGTAGTAATAGTTTACCAAAAGCAGAATATTTGAGAAATCATAGATTTTTGGCACCATAGAATTAATGTCAGCAGTTTCCCTCTATTGACCTTTGCAAGATTACTTCCACTTTACACTAGTAAGAAAAAAAAACAGAATTTGCCCCTACAAGAAGGTTATCATTCTGATGAGACCATTCCATTCTGTTTGGTCATAGTTTATAGGACACCCACATCAAACTAACTTCCATTGCATGTGATATTTTCCATTGCTTTGCAGAAAACAAACATGGGGATATTTGTAGCAGACATTTGTCCTTGCTAAAAATTTTCTGAACCCAGTAGTAATGAAAAGTAAACATTCATCACTGAACTAATTTATATTAGACAGCCTTTATAGTCAATAGAATGAAAGAAGCATTTTCAGGGTGGGATTTACCTCATTGCAATGACTCATATGACTCTCATTGCAGGCATCTGGAATTAGACCAGATGTAGCCCGATCTCAGAGTCACAGGCTATGGTCTTCTTTGGATCTGGACCATCTGCAGAAGCAGGAAACTCTCTCTTATGACTGTAAAACTGTGTGAGACTTCACAACTGTGAACATTTAAGAACATCTGCAAGGAATGAGAGCACAGTGTTGCAGATAACTCATGTATACCACTGGCAATTTTTTTTTATTCAACATCTATATTAGTCATGAGTGCCCAGTGCAGCCTTGCTCATTGAAACACCTCAGGTGCTAGGCTAAAATCCAGTGAGGCAAACACTAACCATGCTCAACTTGTGATATAAAGCCATAATTTGAATACATCTCACTGAAAGCACTTTCCTTGCTCTCACATAATTTCAAGTTACAGGAACACTTCCATAATTTATCAAGCATATATTTTTGCACACTGTTCAGCTGAACTGTCTTTACTCAAAATGTTAGACAAAACTTTCTGTTTCCCAGAACCCAGTTCTGGAAAATTTCAAATCCAAATAGTTTCAGACATATAAAATATTGTTGCAGGAATTGTTATTCTGTCTTAGGTGTAGAGGACATGGGGAATGGCAGCCAGCACACCGAGAGCCTACCTGAGAGAGGATTTAGAAGCTGAAAAGCATCCTGAAATTTAAACAGTGGTCCATCACATCTGTTTTCCCACACTAACCATATAAATAAGTCTTATAATTTTTAAAGCCTGATAAACACTGTGTTGTGGCTCTGCTCAGAGAAGGCTGAAAAGCAAGGTATGGCACCAGTGGTTTTCCAGTAAGAGTCCAATGACCAAAATAGTCCCTCAGGAGGTGGGAGAGGCATAGCTCTAGATACTGTCCCACTCAGGAGGGTTAGATTTCTGTCTCTTCCAAGGACCACAAAACCACATGGTCTCCCAAGCAAGAGCCTTTTTTTCATCTTTTCCCTCCAATGGAGAGATAGTCAATCAGTGCTAGAGTGGGTGCCGGACAGAAAGCAAACAGAAGTAAACTTGTTTGGGTGGAGTGGATGGGATTAGGAACTCAAGTAGGAGCTCCAGAAACATCTTTCTGAATTCTTCCCTGTGCCAAGTACCCCCCAAATGCAATATCCTTATTTTCCTTTATTCTTCTTAGTGATTTTATGTAGCCTCACATACATGTATCCATTCCAGATGACAGAAACCACCCATAACAAAAGGCATATAGATACTGAAGGCTTCTCCAACATTTATATATTATCATTATTGTCCCAAAATTAAATCATTTCAAAAACTTTGAGATAATTTCAGTTTAGTACATAGGGACTTACTGCTAATGAAGCAGTGATACCAGAATTAGTTGAAAACTTGGGGTTTTTTTCTTCTAAGGGAAGAAAAGGGTCAGCAGCAAAAGAAGCTGTGTTTCAAACTCAGCTCCTTTTATCCAAGGCTGCGTGGTCCTTTTCAAACAAAAATACACCAAAAAACTTTTTTGCTGTACTTTGGAAAAAAAGGTATGAATACTATAATTTAATAATAATTAAAAATACAATTAAAGATTTCTTTTAATCCATTTTATAGTTTTATCCTAAGATATTTCCCCCAGACCAGTATATCCCCATGTAAGAACCAGTCACTCAAGTATGCATGTTTTTCCCAGATTAATTATGCTGGCATTTGATACATACATGGATCTTTCTCTCTTTAGGGATTTTAAGTAATTTCTAAGGATACTGCCAAGTATATCTACAAGGAACTCCAAGGCCTAACTACCCAGAACATTTCTTTGGACCTGGGAAAAAAATTGTTTTACTTAAATGGATGTTAGTTTATGCCTGAAGAATGATAAGAGGGGTTTTTTAATATTAATTTTCAGGGTTACAACTGATATCCTAATCATCCCCAGTTAGCAGTGGAGTTAATAGGAGCAAATTCAGTCCAAAATTCCTGACTGACACAGCCACAAATTAGAGGAAAGTATAGAATTCAACTCAAAAATTTCTTGTTTGCTAAGAAATTTCTGATATATTCATAATAATTAATGTTTGGATTACATTAATGTAATTATGTTAGATGTCTCTGGTAATTATAAGTTTCTTACCTTTTTGAGAGAGATCAGATGGAACATGGTGATTTCTTGAATTCTCTATTCACATGGTAGTTTGGATTTATAGTTGCAGATCTGGGCACTGTTGAGTGAAATGCCCTTCATAATTTTTAAAGGAACTTGTTGCAAGATAATATGCTGAACACCATGGATTCTCTGCAAGATTTTTGAAAACCAGCTCATTATTATGATTGCTTATGTAGCTCAGAAAATATGGTCAAAGTGAGGTATAGTATCTCCACAAGTTTACAAAACATAAGTAAACTTTTACTTTCAGTAAGCGCCATCTCCATACTCATACGTGCAGGGACTCATGTTGTGATAACCCACAGAGGTATCAGATGTAAATCCTCACAACACAATTCTGGAAAAGAAACTTCAGTTAATATTTGATTATTACATAAACTTTAACCTCCTCCTGCCACATACTAACCTGTTGCAGTGATTGACATATTTTATTTCGTCAGTTAATCCCATTTCTCAAGAGTGTATTCCTGAATTTTTTTTTTTCAAGTGAGCATATACAAGAGCTGTATAGCTAAACTACACCACCATATGAAATCAAAAGACAGCAGATGCATTAATGATTCCTTCACCCTTAATGAGGAATAAATATATACCGGGTTGAAGTTCGGCTTTCAAAATGTGTAATGATTTCTGTGAGTCCTCAGTGAGTTCAACACGAAGAATGAAAGATAAAATGAAGCATAAAATGGCTGAAAGAAATGGTGTCATGGTGTAATATATAAGCAGAAATAATTTACTTAGACATAAAATGTCTTTTCCAACTAACTCTCAATTCTAAATTGATGCTCCCATTGCCTTTTTTAATGAAAAAATCTATTTTAAAATATATTAATATATTCAAATATTTATTCTTTGTATTAAGATACCCTTTCTGTTTTACAAGCCAACTTAGCATTTAGTCTTCAAGCTAATAGCAAATGAGTGCATTCATTATGCTATTTTTTAAACTTGTTTTATTTTCCTAGAAATATATTCTTTCCATGTGGGCAAGATGACAGTTATAATAGTTACCAATATTTTTTACTAGCTTTGACCTTTCCTGGAATATTTTTTTTTAACTTTATTATGTCAGTAGGAAAATTTTAAATTAATGTGTGTACTTAAGTATATATATTTTTAATTTATAGAATATCCTTATCAGACAAACACCCTCAGTGCAGTCAGAAGGAATGTGTTATAAATGATGCTTGGAACTGTCAAGGGAACAAGTTTTTATTTTAAGAATATATGGTACTACTGAAATTTTTCCCTTTTTTTTTTTTTCACCAGCAGACAAGAAGCAGGGGAGCATATTTTTCATTTTAAGCTTCAACCAGCCTTCTAAGAATTGCTGTCTTTGAAGCACTCCCCCCACATACTGGTCTGCAATCCAGAATGAAAAATGTTCCTCGCCTGCTGTTGGACCACTTTCTTCTAGGACTTTCATAATGTTCCTGTCAACAAATTACACAAAGTACCAGACAAATCCCTTGTAGATGGTTTCCATGAACCCATAACACTAATTTTCACTGCATCTTAAAACTTATCTACAAACCCCTGATCATACCTACTACTTCACAAAACAACAAAGAGGAGACTTTTAAGAGGGGGAGAAAATCTGTTTTCTAGCTACTTTTTAAGACTGATGATATATTTTTCCCATTTATTGACACTAAAAGAGTCAAAACTAATCGAGATTCCTCTGTCTGGAAACATTTGTTCCCAACTTTCTGATTGATTTAGTCAACTATTTTTGGTTCTAAAATTTTGGTAAGTAGCCATGAATCTGGTTTCAATTGCGTGTCCCAAAGTGGCAGCAGTTGGGAAGTCAGTCACTTTTGTGATGTGTCTGTGCCCCATGAGTGAGTCATGACCTTACTGTGTCTATTTGCATGGGCCTCTTTCATTCTTTATGGCAGCTTGGATCACTCAGATGTCCTGAGTTGTAAGCCCAACTCCCAAGCCCAAAGTAGGAAGATGAAAAGATTGAACAGTACTTTGAGTTTGGTTTTTCATCAGAGATGGTTTATGAGAAAAGAGACTGTCTTCTACACCAAACAAAATGGTGTTGATTTTGTGATTTATCCTTTTGTCTAACATATTCTAAGTTATGCCTCTTTTTAGCTATTACAACAAACACTTTAGTTTAAGGAGACTGTTATTGCCTTCTAGAAAACCAAGATTTCCATCAGTTTTTATATAATAAAATCAGTTTTCCATAATTTTTCAAAATTTATTTTGAATGAAAATGTGCCAACTTTATGAATTTTTTAGGAGCAACAAAGAACAGATTTTTCCTGAGAGCATTTGCTTGCCTTCTTTCCATTCAACCCCAAAGCATTTTAAAAGTAAAACAAACCTGTTTTGAAATCTGTACAAAATCAACCAGTGACCTCATTGAAGATGTTGCCACTGTGCATGCTGATGAAAAGTTTCACTGATATTTCAAATATTGTGAAGAACAAACCAGTTTTAGGGAAAAAATATTTCCATGTCTTATCTTACAGATCTTAGCTTTTAGGGGGCACTTTTTATCCACAGACCATTAATGGGATCTACAGATGAGATACCATCATATAAGGAAGTTCCTCCAAACATTTGAAATTACAGACAGAATCACAGAATTATCATTACGTTATTGGAGAAGCCATATGCACAGACATTTTTCATTTTGAACAGTTAAATCCTTTCTAGTGATGTTCAGCATAGTGGTAGGAAGCCATATCATCAGCCAGAAGGAAAATAACTTCTAGCTATAGGCTAACACAGTTTTTACCATTTCTAAATTAGCAACAGTCACATCAACCAAAAAAAAAAAAAAAGCAAGAAAATCTTGAGTCAATAACAGTAGAAACTAATGAATAAGATTTCATGGAAAACTAATTTGGAAAAATCCTCTCTCAGACTAAGAGAACACAGCCATGATATTTAACAGATGTATTGTCATATTAGCTTAAATTTAAATAGCAAGTTTTATCATCCTTACTACATACACAAGTATTTATTTTCATTTTTATTATGAATTTTCACAATTTAAGACAACTTACTAGAAAAATCTTGATTTACTGAAGCAAGTTTACTTTCAGGGCTTGTTTCAGAACTATTGCAACACCACTAGATACTTACTTATATCTAGAGCTGTCTTCACTAAATCAGTTGTGGAGGTGGAGCTACACGACTAAATCTGGCTTTGCAGTTCATCTCAGCAACCTCCCCACGATCTCAGAAGCCACTTAAAGCCTTAATCTGTGATTTTTCCAGGTTTAGATGTGCAAAATCCCCAGGTGTCTGAGTGGTTTACTTTATACTCACACACTAGCTCCCTTGACCACTTCAGACAAAAAATTTTGTAAACCCTGTCCAAATCCTGTTGACATTTTTCTCTGCCATCATTTTAGCTCTGCCTAAATGTCTATAACATTTGTCCAAGCCTTGAAGGTAAAGGACAGCGCAAACAAACACACAAGAGTGATGGAGATAAGGCAAGTCTGGAGTTTTTAAATTAATATTTAATAAATTAAATTAAAGCATTCATGAAAGTAGATAGGGAGAGAGAGGCTAAACAGGGAGCAAAAAAGATTGGTTGCTAAAAACAAGGTAGACATCCTGGTTCAGTAAAGCCAGGTTGTTAGCAAAGGGGAACTGAAGGGCTGAGGGACCCCATGGGGAAAGTCAGGAGAGAGCTTTTGTTATTAAGTTTTTATATATAGACCAACCAGTTCCTGGCAAGTATGAGGCCAAAAAGGCCATAAGCTATCAAGTATTTCAACTTGTGAGTCAGTTTTCTAGCACTTACCGTGAAGATTTACAAACTTTTTTGGAAGAACTTGATCCCAAAAGATATTCCTGGTGTAAATAGCTTCCTTGGGGCATCTGTGAATGTCCTCGTCAAAATGGCCTGAAACTTCACTAAATTCCTTCTGCCTGCATTCCTCATCACATTTAGCTATTTAACAAGCTCTGAATTCCAAAGAAATGCACAAATGCTTTACGAGAATATGGAAAATTGTTTACAAGCTTCCTCATGGACCTGAAAATCTGTATGATTTTCCCTAGGTAAGCAGGACTTCAAGCTACATGTGGTTGATAGTACCTAAAGGTAAACGTACATCTGGCACTCACCACAGGCTACAAGGAATTTCTAATTTCTGTCCGTCCTCAGTGTTTCCCAGAACAATATCTTGTGGCCATCATGCTACACAGAAGTTGTTGGAAGCAGAGAGCAGCTGTACACTCAGAGCACTTCTGCAAGATTAAGTTTTGAGAATTTCAGTATAAACACAATATTTTGTTCAGGAGCAAGAGAAAAAGGTGTTCATGGGTGAACACAGGGGAGACCTGCAGCAAGCAAGCATTAATGAGCATCTTGCATGCCTAAGGCCACGCAGCTGTCCATGGAAAGCCAAACAGATATTGTGCATGACTGTGTGCCCTGGGAATATTGTTCTTTAGATAAGAGGAACGGGATGAAAACAGAGAGTTGATTAAATGAACTTTAGCTGTCTAATTTGGAAAACTCACAATGAAGACATTTTTGAGTTCTCATATATCCAATTTTTAGCTCTTCTCAGGTAATCTAATATACAGTATACAAGACAAATGCTAGTTGTGTTAGTCTCTCTGCTTTAAAATATTTTTCTGTGAAGAAATCTATAAACATTGCTAATTCCCCTAACCCTCCAAGTAAGTAATATCTTTTGTTTACCACCACATCCCCTTCTCTTCTAGGGGTTAGGTGTATTCATCTATAGACTGCAAAATAATTAAATGCAGTCAGTGCACCAAAAGCACCAAAGCAAGGCACCATATTGGTTTCCACCATCAGTACAAGAGCTTGAGAACTTCCTCTCTCTTCCTTCTTTATCTTCTCAGCAAACTTAATAGCCTCTTCTGCCCTACACTAGGTAGCAGAAACAGAGCTTGATAGTAAGGCTGTCCATCCCATCCACACTTACATGACAATGAGAAACAAGCCACCAGGTAGAAGGCAGCTGATAAGCCACCCCAAATTTGTCATGAGTGGCACGAGCCATGGCAGTCAAATCAACCCTGGCTGCCCTTAAAGCAGAGTTCTACGACAACTCAAGCTGTTTCTGCTGCTGTACAGGATGTGCAACTTAATATGTCCCATTTCTTGCCTTTTGTGTATTTAAGGCACTGAACTACATGCATTAAAATGTCCATGGAGTTGCACGATATTCTAATGTCAGGAGTGAGGAAAGATTTCAATCACTGCCCTTAAGCCTTCTTGCCTAAAGGGTGGGGATTTGTCACTGCTTCTAAAGAGCCATCAAATGCTTTACATCCAGCAATCAATTGTATTCTTTTTCCTTGGAATTCTTTTCAGATGGCATGAAATACTGCTTTAAAAGATTCTGCTGTTGTCCTTATTATATTTCAAGATTTCTTTTAAGATATTCAGAAGAAAAACTCTGTACAACAGCCCAGAGGCTGAAAAAATATAGAGCTAAATCTGAAAAACCAGATTTTATCAACAACCAGATTTTTCTTCAAAATAATTAATAAATTATTGCCATCAGGCAACTAGTGAATATTTCTATTGAATATTTCTATTTGCATTGAACAGAATGTTCATCCTGAAATGTGGAAACAAAATTTCATGTCCTTTCATTTCAAGATGACTGGAATAATGAATATACCTGAAATTAAACTGGCTATACAATAACCCCTTTTTAGTCCATCTTTATAGCCTTTTGTAGCCATGGGCAGATTTCACTGAAATTTAACATTAAGTTGGTATCTCAAGCATAATGAAATTCCTAAAGACTAAGGGAATGAACAGCTTGATAGAGGTGTGAAAGGTAACGTGATCAATTGTGTTGTGACTGAAGGAGAGGCAAGGGAGAAGTGGGTTGAGTTCAGCCACCTTCAGATGAGCAACCAGTACTGATTTACCTGCCAATTAACTCTGCGTATTCCGAGCTCTTCACTGATCAGATGCACCACCACAGCTGATTCTTGCTCAGTGGAAGTGTTGTGGAGACTTGAGAAGGGACAGGGTGTATTTCAAAGCAGAAGAGACTTTGAGCCCAACCCCACTGCAAACTCAGTTTTCTTAGTATAATACTCATAAGTATATTGCTCTTAAGACTGCTCTCAAAGAGCAAAGTGAACAAAAAATTAAAACAATAGCAGAAAAAAAAATCTAAAAAAAATCATTGGATGCTAGTTTGATATAAATTAAAATATTTGCATTCTTTCAGTTCAGAAGAATTAAGGAAGTTCATTCATTTTAGTATGACCCAAACCAAATATTTCTTCCAATTTTTCCCTTTGTCTTCAGAATGAGTTATTCCCTCGGAGCTAAATGCATTATGTGGCTGTCAGCTACGCATAAATAGCCATGTCAGACGCTCTGCCATAAAGTCCCAGGCTGCAGTACAAACAAAATACTTGCAAGGGGCACTGCACACAGCAGTGGGACACCAGCCAAGGCACATGGACAGAACCTGCTCCTGTGCCACTGTACCTGAAATAATACTTCACTGCTGAAATATAACTTTTTATCAGAGAGATGTGGTATCAATAGCAACAGTTAGTATGAAGCAAGTCAGGAATCCAGATATTATCTTTATAGAACAAAACTTTTTCATTTTCTTCCTGGGTTTTTCTCTTTCTTCCCATTTGCAGGTTTAGGAAACAGCTCACAGAACAACAAGCTTACAGAAAATTCAATGACCATAAGGATGTCAAGTCAACATAAGTATAAGCAAGAATAATGATTTTTTTCCACCCAAATTAGCTTATATTGACATTTTTATTTACTGTGGATATAAAATCAGCTCTACATTCATGCTACTTAAGGCACAATGCTGGATGTAGTCCAGAAATGGCATTAAGTTATTCTGTGTTCGAAGAGATTTTGAAACTTATAGATAATTCCAGATTCACATGAAAACAGTGTGGCAATTGGACAAAAAATTTGTACAGGCCATATGGAATTAGAGATAGAAATGACAGGTTGTGTTAGATATTTTTTCAAACGTGCATGCTTGACAGTCAAATTTTTAACTTTAGGTTGAGTATTATGAGGCTGAGAATGGAAATGCTATTTGGTTTTTGGTCTTTTGATATGACACACATGTCAAGTGATCCTTAAAATGCAAATTTTTACATTTTCCTACCAGATACTCATTATATAGCTTTCTAAGAAGGAATGCATTCATTCAGTTGTACTTTAAACACATTGCAGCAAGGAAGATTTCATCTTACATATAATAAAATAAAATTTCCTGATACATATTTGTTATATGTACTGTACAACTTTATATTGAAACACTCTCAGCTTCCTTTGTAGCATGTTAATAACCATCAGTACAGTTCTATTTCAACTTTTTTCTTGTAGCCACCGGAGCCTTTGCCCCAGATTGTATCCCCTATCAAGATGTTAATTTCAGAGCTGTTATCATTAATTTTAGTTTAAAAATCAATGACTTAGCCTATCAAGTTTTGTTCCATTTTATGATCTTCTCTCTGGCTATGTACAATAAATGACTCTAAAGATTGAGATGTTAAAACAATGCCCAACTTAGCTAAGTTGATTTCTTCAGAAATCTGTCTCTCTGTTTGCCTAGCTAGAGAGCTTTGTCATTTTATGCATATGTTGAGAGAAGTCAAAGGAGTTTTAAAATCTTTAAAGATTGAAGCACTGTTCTTGAACATCTGTGATCTCCAAGCAGTTCTCTCTAAATAGAAGTGTTTTTCAAAAGAAATAGCTGCTGTAAAGTTCTCTGACATAGCAGAAGCAGATTGACTAGCTGTTCAAATTCTGGACTCCACTTAATGAAAAACATTCATGTCACAATATTCAGCTAAGCCAAAAGCCTAAAACCAGCAATATACATCCTCTTTTTGAAGTATAAATTTTGAGTATGTAATCAATGTGATCTTGGCTAACAATACAGTTTTAGATTCACTCAGACACAATAAAATCAACTTCACCGCAGTGAAGATCATTAAAGTATTTCTGAATAAGAGTTCTAGGTGACACCTATTGGGTTGAAAGTATCAAAAGTAACATGCCAGTGAAAGTATCATGTTCTTACTTAAAGCCAGGTAAAATAATATTTTTAGGAAAAAACCTGTTATTTCCTTCAATATAATTTTAATAGTAAAATTTAACAAAAATAATCTTCCCTTACCAGTCAGCAATTGATGCTGCATTGAAATTACTAACCTTAATTCATAATTTTATAGTGTTGCCACACATCTGACAATTATATATCATGATTTTATGGTAAAAAATCCACACAGAATGCCAATATAATCCTGTCTCATTAGAATAAGTGCAATCAAATAGGAACAAAATACATGTTAGACTGGTTAATTGCTGTTATTTGTGTATTTGTCTTTAGTCCTAGTTGTCCAGCTGTTTTCTCTAGATGGGCTGTATTAATCTAGTGAGAATGACTAAGAATTTAGCTAAAACAGTTTGGGTTTTACATTGCTCTTCTTCAGAGTTATTCTAAGAAAAAGGACATGTAAAATTTTATATCAATTTTTTATTATTATCACACTTTCCAGAACTGCATTAGGACAGAGTTATGCTGTTTGGCCCCAGTTCAAACACAGGAATATCCTTCTTTCTGTGTAAATAGGGATAATCTTGGAAGGCTTTATTGATGACAACATATCACCTTTCTATGTTTCTCCTGCAGGAAAAAATTATGCATCATGGCAATGTCAAAGGAACTGTAAAAGTTCCCATATGGTTTTAACTATACAGAGTTCTTAAAATACAATGATATATTTTCTTGAATATAAGCCATTTAAATGGATTCTATTTAGAATGTCTTATTAATTTTTCATTCTGGTTATAGTCTCCCTGGTCTTGTTTTAAGAACTTTTCTCCAAAATAATAAAAATCCCAGCCTGCCCTTAATTTGCTGCTTGTTTGTTTTTTCTCTTTTACCTCACACAGGAGAAAGCCTCAAGCTTCCATTAAAGTTGATTTGACAGGGAATTGAATAATGTTTTTTATCTCCATCTTTAGAAATGCAGTGATAAATTTATGGTAAATGTCAGTCTGTTCTGAAATGCAATCATGGTGCACCAAGATAAAAAATCTGCTCGCTCGGGAAATATTATTAACAGACCATGAGAGAACAGCATATAACAAAAAAAAAAGATTAAAAATAGAGTTGGGATCTCATTTCACATCTCATCACAGTTCAATTTTAAACATATTATATAAGTTCTGTACATAACTATGAAACCCCCCAAACTTTCTAATTCTTAACTCTTAATGGACAGTAATTATAGCAAAAACTTCATGTCATTTATGCTATATATAATGTATGCATATAACAGGGGTAAAACTGTATCTTGTATGTGTAGGCATGTATAATTTTTTTCTTTACATATCTATGTATAATTAAATTATTTCATTTAGTATCTCACATTAAAATTGTGCTCTTTACGTGATCTATCACAAATTTGCTAATGTCTCATAACAGTTCAACAGCAAAAGCTCAACAGTTAAAGCAAATAGCTGGGAGTTCATCAGTCTGTTTTGAAATAAAATCCTCTAAAAATTTATGTAGTTGTTTAACAATATCAAATTTTGATCGATCAGAAAGTACTTATTAAAATATGACACAATAAAAACAGTTTTTTCATAATTATTTCATTGAAATTTGGAAAGCCCAATAAAATTTAACATGGTATATTCATAGAAACATAGAATCATAGAATACCAAGTTGAAAGACACCTCAAGGATCATCTAATTCAATCTTTTCTGTCAACTTGGTCTAGACTAGGTGTCTTAGCATCCTGAATAGCCATATCTTAGAAGAGTCTAATGTTGGGTAATCCACGACTTCCCTGGGGAGGTTATTCCAATCGCTGATTGTGAAAAATTCTCCTCTTGTCTTCAATCAGAATCTCCCCAGGAGTAATTGATAATTAATCAGAGGGGGTTTTAAGGGATTTTGTTACAACCCTGCTCTTAAAAATGTTACCTTTGGCTCTAGACATTCTGCCAATTCTAGTTTTGTTAAAGCAGGCCTGAATGGAGGAGAGATTGATATTTGTAGCTGAAAACAGTGCTGTAATTTCCTTGACAGAAGGATCTTTCTCTCCCAAAAATGTCAGTGTCCAGAGTCAACAGTGAGATTTTCTGAACTTCGTGTAGAAATTAGAGAACTCTGCAGGCCCAAATTGAGCTGGGACTATCATAAGCACGTGTTGAAGAGAAATAAAATGCTTCCTAGTTTATGGATCTATACCAGCAGCCTCTGCAACGTCTACCAGAGGAAGCAAAAAGATCTTTTAACAGTAGCTAAGGAATAATACGAAGAACATTGTAGCCTCAAGGATGGTATGAAGCTCTCAGCTTGGAGCCCTGTCCTAAGGACATATTCCATGACTTATAGGATATATTCTTACTCCTCTGTACTGATTTGTGATTCACAGAGGATAATTTTATCCTTTAAGAGCATTTGTTCATATTATGTATAAGTAATAAAGTGCAAGAAATTACTTGTTCTGTTATTTCCAAAGTCAAGGATTGTTGGATGGCTTTAATCCATGCTACAAGCGACCTGATTGCAGTCAGTAGAGAGGAGCAGATACATCTCTGTTGGGCCTCATTTTATCAGAAGTTATTCTAGAATAAGTTATTCAGAAGTTTATTCTAGAATAAGAAGAAAAGCAGTCTCACAGCTGCTGTTGTAGAGACCTCTGTGATGATCCAGGGAAAAACTCCAGGCAGACATGACAAAAGTCAGAGGTGCCCCTTGGTCTGCTGCTGATGTGACAGGGTGAACACCGTATTTTACAGGGCAAATAATATGGGATTCACCCTGTGCTATTCAGGATGAAAATGCAAGTCAACAGCTTGTTTATGTTGCCTCTGCCTGGTCTACTGACATACTGTCACAGTTTCTCTTTTCTGCTATTGAGTTAAATATGTAACATCTATGTTCAAAGCTGTCAACATCTATAGAAAAGGAAGGTTGGTTCCTTTTGTGTGTGTGTGTGTGTGTGTGCGCGGAGATCTGTCTTCTAACATATATCCATAATTCTTATCAGTGCTTTTTTCATCAGTTATCAATCAATCTGACAATCAGTAAATTCATCTGTTGTTCTTCCTTGCACTCCCAGAATTACAGAATTAATATATTCACCGGAGGAAGAGAAAAATTGTGAAATTCATTTTACTCCACTAATTTATGAATGATATAAATAAAAAAATGTATTCAAAATAATTTATTTATTTGCGACTGTGTTTCCCTTGTAATCACTTCATTGCTACCTATGTCTGGGTGGATCAGCAACAGAGTATTTCCCTAAATTAAATAAAACTACTCTGAGGTTATATGCTCACCAGATTACCTTTCCTACTTTGATGGTTCTCTCCTAGTCAAACTATTAGGCAGTGTGACTGCTAATCTCTGGAGGCACAAGATGTGAATAATTCTTTCAACAGTGCAGTGGTAAGTACTGCAATTGGAAATTTGATGTTGACAATGCATACAACACTCTCAGAAAGATAAGTTTAATATAAACTCATAAAATCCCATCTTCTCCCATTTTGTAGTACAGATGAGGAGCGAAAATACTTCAGCCAAATATTTCAAGCTTGTCGCTGAAGTATTAAATCCACAAGTTAGCAAAAATCTGCTGATACACAGAGCTCATAGTGACTTCAATAATATTCCTGGAACTTCTTAAGATTTATTTGCAATTCAAAACTTAATTTCAGACAACTATATTTTTTTAAAAGTCTGTTTTCATAGAGAAGAGTCTGCCAGACTGGCTTGTGACTAAGGTATTTCCCAAAAGGCTGCTTAGCATTTGTGCACTAAAAAAGGTACAAAGCACTTAGGAAAACATGAATCACTGTATTTTCACTCTCTGTTTTATTAAATCCCATTTCAAAGTTACTGTAAGTCAAACATTTTCCCCCTCATTCTTGACATCTTCCCCTTTCCACTCAATAAAATATTTCCTGTTAACATTCATGGTTTTTTCCTTCTGTCCATATACACTCTTATTTTTGAGATTCTACTTTTCATTCAGTTTTCAGTTCTCCATGCAGAACTTTCTATGGCAAGAGAAAAGTACAGTTTAATATTTATTGAATTATTCAGGTGGTCAACAGGTTTTTGTTCAGTTGCTTGCAGTTGTCACAATCTCTATTACTTTATTAGACTTTTATATAAGATTCTCCAAGCTACTTCAGCTTTTTTTTTTTCAAAATAGCTCCCACTTACATTGTTGCTGGCTTGATAAATCATCATTCCTATTTTTATAAAATTCCTTAGGTAACTAGATTATGAGTTATTGCTGATATTTGTAATATGTAAGGTTGAAAATTGGACCCTGACTCATTGGGACACCCCAAGACATCTAGTCATTTATATTACCAAAAATTAATGCAGGCTTGATACACTTTCATAGCATAAGAAAGAAATAAATGGTGATGTAATTTTGTCTTCATCTTGTACGGCTAAAAGTGGCTATAAAGAAAAAATCATCATAGATTAGATAAATATCTCGTGAATGATTTTATTACTAACACTACTACTACTACTACTACTACTACTACTACTACTACTACTACTAGTAATAATAATCTCATAGATAAACATCTCCAGAATCTCCACCCAAATTCAAGTGATCAAGTTGTGCTCTTATTTGAAGTTCTCTCATTATCATACTGCTTAGTTGTTATCATAGAGTTTGGTTTACATTACAATAAATTAAATTAAATTGACATTTCATACAAACCGTTAAATAGAAATTTGAAATTAGAATGAGGCATGGTATGCTCATCAGCACAACAACAATGACATTTGCTTTTACCACACAATACACTGCACGTGGATAATAAATGATATTACTAGTGAAAAAAATCAAATCACACTTTATTTTATACAATTCTTCTATTGTAGATTTGCATATGATTGCAGTGGAGAAATAGGATGTCTAAGAATAACCATAGTAGGGACCAATATAAGCTGAACCACTTGGGATGGCTGTTCTTCAAAAAAGTCTGTTCTCATGAGGAGTTCTGTAGACAGCATTAGAAACGTGAAATAGCTAAAATGTCAATTTCTAAGTTTTTAATTGACGCTTCTTCTGATCAATCATTAAAAGAAATCTTGTGACAACAGCACCTACAGACAGTTTTTCAATGTCTGTAATATCTTAATTGTTCTAAAATAATTTATCTTTTTTTCTTTTTTGAGCACCATATAATTTTTAGTCAGTATCAAGTACTTTCTGTCCTTTTAGATTAATTACCTCACTAATCTGACTGATGTATCTCAGGATATTCAAACCTTCTTAGAATCAAGTTGTGGTTTATCCCGAGATTCCATTTGAAATGTCCAGCATACATTTTCTGTAAGACCTGAATCCAGAGATAAAAGTACAGAAGGATTATAGGTGACACTTAATCAGAAAAGTATTTTGGGTTTAATATGATTGCATATTTAATATCCATGCGTTTAATTCCAAGTTATATTAATATGTAACTTTACTTTCCATAGTGATGTCATGTGTTAAAAAAATAGTTACTAAATGACATTATCTAGGTAATGTTTTTCCTTCTTTGTATCTGCTGGGCTTATGTAAAAATCTAGTAGTAGAGGATTAATTTTAGTTCACATTTTCTGATTTAAAATTGATACCTTACTTAATGGTGAATTTATAGATTTCCCAGTTGTATCATTTTCTGTATGTATCAATCTGTAGCCTCAGATTGCTTATTTTTTGTTACCTCCTAGTTTCCTAAATGAAGTCATGCTGAACCTGATTGTTGCTGCCTGTTTTGAGCTTCCCCTCCCCCCTCCCAAAGACATGTGCTCATAGCTCCTTTGTTCCAAGCGCGGGCAAAGCCAAATGTAACTCAGACTCTTCAGCAGTGTCTGATTGGCCGCTCACCCCGGGTCCGCCCCCAGTCCTCCCCTTTGTCCTTCTCCTAATAAAAGATGGTCGAGGGGAGGCAAATGCCCTCTCTCAGCTCAGCTACTTTCCTGTAAACATCTCTGGTCATCTGTCTCATTTGAAGGCTTCTAACTGCAGGGAATTGAGCGAGCAGGGAGCTATATTTCTCCCTCTTTGCTTCTGCTGATGGTATTTGCTCTGCAGCTGATTCAGGTACCGATTTTAGAGCTACTAAAGTGCTAGATCGCCCTTGCTACCTCTCAAGGCTGCTCGAGGCTTTCTAAGGCATTGAAATACAAGCGCTAGCCAGTATAAAGCTGAAAAGATACCTTCCACACCTGATCTGAAGCCAATTGAAATCAATGTGAAATATTTCATTTATTTTGATGAATTCATTTATCTTAACACCTAAAAAGAAAAATAAACAAAGCAAAACTTTTCAGTTAAACAAACCCTTCTATGATTCTATGATTCTATGATTCTATGATTCTATGATTCTATGATTCTATGTTTAGGGTTGTGTTTTGGGTGTTTTTCTTAAAGAAAGAACTAAAATTATCCAGTTTTTCTAATTATCTGAGAATCACTAGACTGAATTACTTTGAGGTTATTTAAATGTTATGACTATAAAGCAAAATCTTTGAAGTAGGGACACAGTGCAAATGAGCCATCCCAGTGAATCAATATAACTATTCTAAACCCTATTTTGCCTATATATATTATTTTTCTACACTGCATATGAGTATCAAAATTTGTTTTAGGGAATCACGCTAACATATCAGCCCAACTCAACTGTATGCCACAATACCAAACAAAAGCTCACTTTATCAACAAACAACACATTATCTGTAGTGCATTGATGTGATATGTATGTATGTCTCCAAGGTCAAATAAAGTGAATTTAATACCTTTTGCTTTCTATTTCTTCCTGCAGTTTGAACTTGCCAGATGGTTTAAACTAGAATAAGATCTACTTTAGATCTTATCTACTTTAGATCCCAAATCAAACTTTTACTTCTGATTCCATCTTTTCAAATATGAAATAACATGGACCATTTAATAATTTACCTGTTTATACCTGTTAGACTGAAGTTGTTTCTTTGTCCTTCAGATTTTCTTTATATTAATAGATGAAATTTAGATCTTGTCACTACACGAGTAATGACAGAGAAATGTCATGCACTAGAGAAAACTAATTTAAAAAAATTCTAGCACATGAATGGAGTAATTAAATTTTCAGTATGTCACACAAATGGAGCAGTGATTTTTCAGATGAAGTGTATAAGCATAACTTATACGTGTTTGCATCAAATGCCAGACAAACTCTAATTTTTATAGCTATATCCAATGAATTTGATTATATCAAAGATTCCACAGATTGTGTAACAATGAATAACCTCTGTGTCCTAGCCATGCCCCTCCCAGATACTGCAAAAATTAACCCTTTTCTGGCTGGAACCAGAACACCTGCATGTTGTCTTTTTTGTAGTTTTCTTTACATAAGTAAGAGAAAGGTTTGGAGATAACAGGGCTAAGAACCAATCCACCAGAATATGCTATCACAAATAAGGGAGAATAATTTACCTTTGCCACGAAGAATATTTAGGTTTTTATTAATGTAGGGTACTATAATTATAGATTATTTGAGTATAGACTGGAATATGTTAGCTTGGAAGCTTGAAGATACTTAATGGAAGATATATGTCAAATACAGATTATTAAATCAGTGGAATATGGTACCTCAGTTTACTCTAGGGTTATGCATAACATATATAGTTTATGCTTTAAATAGTAGATCGTCTAATTTAAAGATGAAATTTTATTGAAGCATACCTTTTTAGAGCTGTCTTCCAAGATGACAGTGAAATACTTAATTCACCCTGTAGGACACTATTTATTTTCTGTTAAATTAACTGATTAATCAGCTTGTGCTTTGTCATTTCGGCTCTGTTCAAACACAGCTCACTGCTAGAACTTAGGGAGTGTTTTTAATGAGAAGGTTCCATTTCTGAGATGCTTGCAATTTGACAGGTAAATTAGAAGCTTAGCAAGTCATAACTCAAGGCTCAGTTGTCATGGGCTAGATCTTGAATATGTGATCCAGCTATGTCAATAAAAGGATAAAAAAAACACATTTTCAGTAAATTAGTAAGTTCCTACACTGAAAAAGATCTTTCAGGATTATCCCAGTTGTCACTGATAACACAGTGTAGATATTTTCAGACAACGTGGATATTTAAACTCCCTTCTTAAATGTTTGCTTTATTGGAGATCTGACTGCTTTACATCTTGTTACATTTTAATTAGTGTTGACTATTTACTTTTTCACTGTCTTCTAAGGCTGGAGCTACTTTGGCTGCAACTGGGACTGGAGTCTTACTGCTGCTGCTGAAAGTGGCTTTGGGTTCTCTTCTAAGCTTCAAAGGCTCAGGCACGGCAGAAAATTTAGAATTAGTTCTCCTCATTACAATTACACAGCATTTCAGTAAACATTGCATTTTTTCATTCTATATTCTATATTCCATATTAAATAATAAGAAAAACACAGGAATTATTCCCTTGAACAAGAAAAAAATTTCATACTCTAGTGAGGTTTTTATATTTTCATTTAGGTTTTTATCATTCTTTATGCTGGTACTTTTTTTCACTCGATTTCAACCATAGTTCTTTTCTTAGTTGATTTTGAAGGCTATATGGTATTTTTATTCTTGCTATATTATGGACAGATGTCTCAAAGTGTCAATAAATATCTAATGTAGCAACATCAACAGTGAGTATGAATCAATATCTGAATCTGAATGCCATAGTTGTATAATCTAACACTTTGATTATACTATAGTAGCAAAAAAGTATGCAAATGACGAAGTTGACATTAGTAATAGCTTTAGCAATGAGGGGAAAAGAGAGGGGAAATCTTGACAATCTGAGACAGCTGTATAGAGAAAGATTAGTACAGGACAAAAAGTAAAAATATCCGAAAAGTGAGCACAATTGTTACTGAGCAAAACAAAACATCATCAAATAAGAACTTTTCCTAAAAAGGCTCTTGTTGTTTCTGAAACACAATGACAATAGGAATCAAATATATGTCCACTGACATCTATTTTCTCTTAAATTTATTTTCCAATTTACATAATATCATTAAAAATACATTTTCAAACTTCTTCTATGAGCAAGGTTAATATCATGGTTTATAGATGGAGTGGATCATTGTAATAATCCTTATTTGACCTCCTATAGCACAGGTAAAAGGGCTTTCATTTTAAAGTTTTGATATTTAAATCAAGTTTCCATGGACTTACCTTAATCAGAGAATGGAAGTAGATATGAGGTGTAATCTGTGTATACTTCTTGGTCTGCAGTTTGTCTTCAGTGTGAAAGCCCTTGACTTTTGCTCGTTTGTCTTATCCTTCTTTTATTAGTTGATCCAAAGATTAATGAATGGGTTTGAGCACAGGTGTATAGCTCCATGAGCATGCACACACTTCTGCCTTGCTAGCACAGGCTAATTCAGTGGTACTAGAATATGTAATAGTTGGTATATCTGTTCACCTCTGTGAGTAAACATCCTGAGACTGGAGTTTATAAATCAAATTGTTGCTCTTTCCTTTTGTTTTGTAAAGATCTGTGAAATGCTGTTTGAACCTCTTACCTTGTGAATATCTCCCACTTGAAGATGTAATGTGATCTTCCAGCAAGTATTAGCAACATTTCTGATCTTGCTTTAATATGTTGGGTATTTTCTTATCACGGTATAACCAATGCACAGCTGCGGATATCTCACAGTCTCTGTCCGATACCATTTCTCATGATGCTTCATCCATGAAATCTCATCCCACATCTTTGGCAAATGGGTCACTTATCTTGTACAATAAAAGACTGCTGTTCCTAACTCTTGGAGAGCTTTGAATCAGTAATGAGTGTAACTCCAATATAAATACAAGTGGCCGTAAACAGTTTACCTTGCCACGATAAAATATGTCCCAGCAAAATTACAGAATATCACAAGTCAGAACATGATTAGATTTCCATTTTTTATGTTACCATCTGCAAGTACTACAGAGTTTTGAAGTGGGGAAAAAAAGCAAATTTTTTTCCTTCCTGAAAGTGACTGGTTTTTCAAATGATACAAAACCTGCATGTTACAGGATCGTACAGTTTAGGTTTCTGCTGTGTTCTTGTAGGTATTTCATCTTCTAAGCCCTTATTTACCTCTTTACCCTTGATTCAGAGAACCCTCATGACTTACAACAACTGGAACTAAGCACATACCATTACTTTGTCTATGATAAAAACTCAAATTTCTCTGTTTTATTTCTAGAAATGAACACCTTAATACAGTGAAAAACACGAGCATTTTAAAAGGAGGTATTACTGCTGCATGAATTAAGCTGAAATATGTGTGTTTCTCATGCATAATTAGAAGACAGCATCTTGCCCAGACATATCCAAACACTGTAGCTTTTTCACACAAGATCAGACATGCTTTTTAAATCACAGTTATTTTTTTATTAATCTATCCCATCCCTTGGGCTATTCAGGCTACAGTAAGTTTATTTTCACCTTTGAAGACTAAACCTTATGTTTCTAGGATGTAATAAAAAGGTTAAGGAAACTGCTGATATTCTGCTCTTTTGCTGGAAAGAGGGTATTTAACTTTAAAATGTCTCTCAATAATAAACACACAACAACTCTTCATGCGGCTATCTACACAGAATATTAGACACTATTTATCTCATGTTGGAATTGGAAACTGGAATTGGAAGCCAAGAATTCCTGAATTTTAGGTATTGATCTGGTAAAACTTACTCCACCTTCACCCCTGAAAAAGTCACTTAATTGTTGAACTTTTTTTTAACGTACTCCTCCTGAAGTGTGGGCAATGGTAATTATTTTCTTCACAAAGTACTGAGAGTGAAAGAGTGTGCTCATTACTTTGTTTGCTAACCTCTTTGCTTTTGCAAGAGACCTGTCTATAAATCTACAGGTTTTTGTGAGTGTGATGTCAGTAAGCTAAAATAAGTTATGCCTCACATTGATGCATGAGTGGGATTTTCTGGCAGAAGAGATGTGGGAAAAAGCCCAATAGGAATCAACACAACAAACCTGTTTAATCCATATTTGAACAAAGATGAGGCAAGCTGTGAACTTTAGGTTTCTTATCTCAACAATGTGGCAATTGCACATTTTTTGTTGTTTCTGTATAATCCTTCCATCTTCTGCATCTTGGTTATTTGAAGAAGAGACTGTTACCCACTTGCTACAAGCTATAAGTATTTTGAGTCAATACTCTCTCTTTGCTACAGGGAGGACAGTTTAAATACGAGAATTAATTACAAATCTTGTGTGCAGGGTGGATCATGGTAATCATTGCACAACTAAGAAGACTTTTTCACTCCCCTTCTTCATCTTTTAATATGTCTATATCTTCAGTTCACCCACCTGGATGCTTTCATAACAATAGTAGGCCAGGATGTCTCATTTTCCTCTGTACAAGTATTCAATACAACTCCTGTGGGTTTTATTGTTATTTTCTGTTTACTTTCTGCATTTCTCCCTTCATTTTTATTATACTTTTATTGTTATCTCCCTTTACTCTTACCTTCTTTTAAATTCCTTTTTTTTTAATATGCTTTCTTCCTTCACATTCACAGCTGCAGCTACAGAAGTGATGAACCAAACCAGTGAATATTACATTCGTTTTGAGGCTGCAGATTCCGAAAATATCCAGATATTTTTCCTCTTGTAATGCTTCAGAGTCCAGGATTTGTTTTTCAGGTAGCCCTGTCCCACAAAGCTATGATTTCACCTTTAAAGCATATGACTTTATAAAATTCACCTGGCTCCTGTGGAGCACAAGTTTAAGAAAAGCTGCTTGCATTGCAAAACTCAGCAAATCTTCTTCATGAGAGAGGCATTCTGTGGAAGGTCCAAAGACGAATGGAAGGATTTGAGAATAGGTACATCACTACATGAAAAACAAGGGAATGTAATGATAGGACCGGTGAAATGACTTTCAACTGAAAGAGGGCAGATTTAGGTTAGATATTATGAAGAAAATCATTACTGTGAGGGTGATGAGGCACTGGAACACATTGCCAAGAGAAATCATGTGTGTCCCATCCCTGGAAGTGTTCAAGGCCAGGTTGGATGGGGCTTTGAGCAACCTGATCTAGTGAAAGGTGTCCCTGCCCATGGCAGGGGGGTTGGAATGAGATGATCTTTAAGGTCCCTTCCAATCCAAACCATTCTGTGATTCCATAATTCTATGAAAACAACACTACTGCTGGTTTCCATACTTAGTGAAATATTTGCAAGGATTGTGAGCTCAGACACAAGTTAAAAGGAATTACAGAAGTCCAGACAGGCATTTGAATGACTGGACCACCACAGCCAAGAAACCATCTGGCTTATGTGGTTTGGCTCTTTAATTAATCTCATTCTCTAGATGAGAAATTCTGGGGGAGTAAAAAGTTCAAAGGATCACTCAAACTGTGAACAGACCTGACCATATAGGTACATATTTGGTTTTTCAGGTGATGTAATGTTATTTGTTAAGCTCTTTTTATAATCTTTACCAGTTCTCTAAGACTACACAGAAACAGCTAGGGGTTTTTTTAATCAATTTCTTCCTAATATCTACATTTTAAAGATAAAAGTTGGAAAACAAAATATTCGTGGTATAAAATATTGTCTTTTCTTTGGTCAGGAGAAAGTTATTTTTCAGCATTTCCATTGCTGTCCATAGTTCGGACTATGAGCGATCTAGACATTTGGACCTGGAGATTCTTAGCATTAGGAGGTAATTTGAAAGTAGTTTCTTGTAAAATAGCCAGATTCTGATTTGTTTTAAGATGGACTAAAGATTTTCTGCAACAGTTGAGTAGGAATTATTCCTGCTGTGAACCATAAGCACATTACTTCAACAAATTTTATTAAGTAATCTATAAAGATCATATACACACACTTCAGTGAAGGATATATATGACCAATCTTTTGACTGACAGATTGCTGCAGGATCCTTTCTGTTCCTGTCAGGAAATATTTGTGGCTTCAGGAATTGACACAGAGCAAGAAAACACACAGTTTTATACACCCCAATCATAATTTTCAGTCTTAAATTATATAGCTCTGCAGAAATATCTAAACCCCACTTGTTTGTTTTACAAACAAGCAGACAAAAAAAACAGCTACAGATAAAACAATCAGTCCATCTATTATGTCTGAGATTCTTCAAAGCTGAATTGTAATGTGAGTCTCCTGTCCCACCACAAACCCTAAATGTCTGTTATATGAATAAGAACCAGTTATTAAACAAAATAAATAAACTAAAAAGTGCCAAAAACCCCAAACCAAGCCAAACTCAAACTGCAGTAATACTTTGTTCCTCTAAACTCAATGTAAGAACTCAACACAAGCCCTATGAAAGTTGGGTTCACAGTCCATCAAAATGTGAGCGAGGCTACCCTAAATTAACATATGGACTTGTATAGATAACAAAGCCTATAGAACTAGTTAATGTAAACCTGCCTAAAAGGTACAAAACTGTTACAAAGTTTAGAGGCATCTGTTAGAGGATGCAATGGACAGAGAATGTTGAGTCCTGAATAGCAGAATATTTAAATATGATTGAACACACATTTCCATTCTTACACAGATCACGTATGCTCATAGATAATTAGTGCGTCAGGCAAAGCGCACTCAGAAGCACCTCCACACAGACTATCTGCTGCAGGAACCTCTCATTCCAAAGTGATTTCCCTCTCGAAGCACTTGTGTGCAAGAAGGAAGGCATTACCTGACATTCACTGAAGGCTTCCAGATGAACTCATGAACACACCTGAGAGCAATTCTGTCTTCTGCACCACAAGCAAAAGGAAATCAATGTCCCGGGAGGTGGAACTGCAGTCTCTTGCAGGTGGGACTACAGTCAAATGCCACAGTAAGGAAGAGACCATGGTTTGTAAATTCAAAAGATGTCCATGCAAAGCAGTTCAATTAGTTAACATTTTTGACTGGTTTTACCTTCTTAAAATAAATAATGCTGTAAAATCAACCAATCATTCATTTGAAAAAATGAAAGTTTTATAACGCATATCCAATTACATATATATTATGACACAAAAGTTAATTTAAATTGTATTAACAACTGTAGCGATTTTAAGTAGTTTGTTGCTGAAACATCTCTGAAACTAATCAAAAATACCAGAACACGTCCTTTTTTTTTTTTTTGTGATTTAGTATGTACTGTGAAAGACTGTATTAAGAGTATGACTTCCAAGATTGCATAGAGTACAATAATATTTAGCTAACATTGCATTAATTAACAGTGAACAAAAAATTGACAAATTCTGGACATACTATGTGAATGACAATTAGGGATCTGCCAAAAATTACAAGCAGAGGCAGCAGAAAATGTTGAGGATTTTTTTGTTTTTCTCTTAAATCCACTGTGTGGGAGGAGAAAAGCATAGAGGGACTTTCCAAACTGTGGAATTTCTATGGGGGAGTTTGTATTGATTACACATTCTATTTAATCTCAAACTTTTACAGGAGATACTTCTGAAAGACATTCAGAAACACGTATCTTAATGCTAGAATCTGTGCTAATGAACATGGTTTTATGCAAAAAAAAATTAAAAATACAAATCCCTCAAGCTGTGCAATGAGCATCCAGTATTTTACAGCTCAGGAGTGTTGTGGTGGCTAAGTCCACTTTACACCCCTCAAGTTGCCTTAAGTGGTCTCTCCTTACAACACTGTGCTAGAAAGTTCTCCCTTTGTCTAGATTCTGCTGGCCACTGGCCCTCTCCCCCTCCCATCCCTTTTCCCATTGGCCCTTGTTATATCACAACCTTGCCTCTGCCCCCTAGCCCTCAGACTATTGGTTTTGGGTGCTCTGCCCTCCTTTGGAAGTTTTCAGGATAAAACTGGCGCAGGCTTTAGGTTTGGCTGTTCTTCTTGCCTCTGTTCCCTTCGGGGTGTTGCCATTAAACACCTCGGAATTGCACACAGAGAACCCCTCTCGCCTCTCTGGTTCACGCACAGACTGTGGGTGTGAGCGGCTGTTCGCAACCACCTGCGAAGGTGAGATCGTGTGCACGCGTGGGTGCTGGCAGAGCGCTGCCTGCGCGGTCCACGAGGGACCCAGTAGGGACAAACGCGGCATCGATCCACCGAAGCCCTTTCTTTACAGGAGAAGGAAAATGGCATTCTTATTACAACCTAAAATATAATCATAAATACCTGAAATGTCCCAAGACTTGAAAACCACTGTGGCAAATTTCTTTACCTGCATCTAAATAATCAGTAGGATTAGTACATTAGTTATATAATTCGAGCATCTGATTGCAACACGCATGCTGAAAAACTAGTAAACTAAACTATGATCAGTTTTAGTTTTAAATATGCTGATAAGGAAATTCATCTTTGAAGGTAGTTTACTGAAAAGACCAAACAACTGTGAAGTGAATCATATCACAAGGAATAAATGGCCATAGGATCAGAATAATACAAAACTTACTGGTAGTAGCAGTATAACAGTAAAAGATAGGACTTCCATATCATAATAAAATGGTCACAGATAAAATATTCAGTTCTGAAACAGCATGGCCTGCCTCTTTGTGTGTACATTATTACAAATACTGTATTTTTCAAGCTGTTGTCCCATAAATTATGCTTACATTTAAAAGAATTTTTGTATGTATGAAATGTATGCGTGTTTTTTAAATCTTGGCAAATTTGCATTATGCTGAAACTTGTCCTCTGCTCAGAATGCAGGGAGACCTGACCAGTTGACAAGTCCATGGTCTGATGATCAATTTGTGCTCTTTGAGGTGGTCCACTGCAAACTGAGATGAACTTTTAGCACTTTCTCTGGAAATCATTTTTTAATGTACTACTTGAATTACTAATAGGCCAGGATATAACTGGACAAAAATAATCTGCTGCTACAGAAGGAAAGCTTCTGATACATTTCTCTGATATAGTAGGATTCCTCCAACCTTGTTTTAGGCATCTGCAATATAGTTGCCTAGACCCAAGCTTTAAATCCAGATGTCTTGAAAGCCAACTGAGAGAAACCCGTATCTGTAAGGCATTATTTATCTGACTTATTTTAGCTTTGTGTGTTCAGGTGATTTAAATTATATATTCCAAGAGGTTCTTCTACATTTATTTTAATTCCATTATATTATTCTGTGATTTTCCTAACAAGTTTGCAACAAAGCAACAAATATCACATTTCCCATTTGATATCAAATCAAAATGTTACAATATTATTTTTCTTTGCTTCTTCAGATTGTGTGCATATGAACTAACAAATTAGGTTTGCACTGCTAAGAAAACCAGCCCTTGTTTAATCATATGCTCAAGAACCTGGTTTAATTTTCTCTCTGCCTCTCCAGGAGTACTGTGGTTTGGTATGATAAAGATAAGTATGGAAAGAAAATCTTGAATACTTATTTGATGGAACAACAACATTCGCTGCAGTTCCGTCCCGTGGCTAGCGCGTTGTCCTGGTACCGAGCAAACTGCTGCCTGCCCCGAGCAGGACAGATGGAGTCCAATCGTGGCGCGCAGTGGAATGGGCGAATTCCCAGCTCGGGTTCGCCTCACGCCCCGATGGCGCGCGAAGGAGGTAGGATAAAGCGGAGGGACTCTTTAGTGGGGGGTAGGGGATTTATTGCAGCATAGCGAAACCCACGAGGAAGGACCCAGCCACATGCCTGGCGGGATGGTTTTGTACCCCGACGAGTAACCAATGATACATCAGCCAGGGAGTGTTACTGGGGTGGGGAGAAGAGATTACAACCAAAGGGAGAAGGGGTAGGTGGGGAGGATTAACAGAGACCAATCAGCTGCCGAAGAACATAGAGAAGAACCTAGATCGCTCTGGGGAAGCGTCTGGACGTGAGAGATATGAAGGAAGGCAGATCTGCGGCTAAAAGATAAGGCACAGATTTATGTGTTTTTCACAGCCTTATGAATGCTCTGTTAAGGCTTTTGGGCTGTAGAAGCATCAAACCACTGGACAGTTTGGTCTCTGTGATTCAGCTGATCATAGCTCATTCAACAGACATTCAACCTACATGCCATGAAATCAAGTTCTGTTTTATTGGAAGCTGGAATACGTTTGAATACTAGATCAGCTTCATCTCACTTGGTCTAGTTTTCTGCACACTAGAAACACACATACTTGAATTTCGGGTTTTTTTGTTTTAAGAAAAAGAAAAACAACAATGCAGCACAAAATAAAATTAAGGTCCCTAAATAAGACATTATCAACTAGAGCTACATTATTAATGGAAAAGAAGTCACACAAGGCAGGAATACACCATGAAAGAATCCCCATAACTAACTGATTGTTTTTAGTATAACCTTCTCAGACTTTATGGCATGTATATATGTTCCCCTCATCTGTTCTCTGCAAACTGTTAAATAAACTAATATGAAATGAGCAACCTTAAACAACTGCAGATGTCAGCTGGCTTTGTTTTTCAGATTGAGTTGTGACAGCAATGTCTATTTTCTTAGTGATTTTGATCTTCGTATGTTAGAGTTAACAATTGTTGGGGTAGAGATATTTGACTGTAAATTATCATATTTCCATTTAAGTCAGTAGGGCTAGGACAACTTAATTTATTTGAGGATTCCCAAAAGTGCATAAGGAGCTATTACAGAAATCTGGGGACTGAATTAAGTCCCTGAAGTGTGTAATGAATAGGTATAATCAACTCAAAATATAAATCTCCGGTCAAATTAGTCATAAACAGTTTCATATTGATAAAAAGATAAATTAATAGTCAAACACTGCAGGAACAAAATGAACACAATGAACTCTAATAAACAGTAGAATAAAAAGTAGAATTACTCACTGTCAAACATCCAATTGGTAATGGCACCAGAGGGGACAGAATTTTTTCCTTTGGTTTTCAGTATCAAATATCAGCTACTTTACTCTAAACTTGCCTATTTTGCTTTGCAAAAGTGTAAAACTTCTGCTGTCAAAATTAGCATAAAAGTCACAGCAATGAAGCAGTTAAAACACTGCTGGGAATATGCCAATCAGATGGAGCATTTAGAAAAACATTAAAATTTTATTTTTTATATTCTCTTCAGGATATATTTTACAAGAAACTCTGTGTGCTGATAAAACCACTCCATCCAAGGGATAAATTGAAGCCATATTTCTCTCAGAATGTAGTTTTGATCTCTGGAAATGGAGTTTTATAAATAAAGAATAATTGAGAACTTGTCATTCTTCAACAATAGCAGTTAAACAATTGAGTGTTCCCTGAAAGTGAAAACAAATATTAAAGTTGTCTGAGCCTAGCACAGCATCTTTGAGTATGTACTCATAAAAACCTCAAAAGAAGGTATTTCCTATTTTGTAATAATACCACATGAAAAAGCTGTTGCTAGTTCGGCACTAAGACCAGAAATATTACTGTCCTCTTCTAAGTCATGTTGCAGAAGCCCAGAGACTTTATTTATCCATCGATGAAAGCTGATTATGCTCTGGATTAAAAAATGTGAAATGTGAATCTGGTTATCCTGCAACACGAGTCGCCTACCACATTCCCTCATGAGCAGTGGAAATTACTTGTCATTCTACTGAAAAGTCTTACCCTACTTGGGTTGGACTTGATGATCTTGGGTTGGACACGATGATCTTAGAGGTTTCTTCCAACCTGGTGATTCTGTGAAAGAAGGTGAATGGAAGCTAAGTAGGGGGGTGATGCTGACACAAACAAAGCTCCAGAAGTCACGGTTGCACACCTTTGTTCTCAGACACAAATTTCCCTGGTCAAGAGACTTGAGTATTTAGGTAGCTTTTTTGTACTTTCCTCTTCTTTAAGTACAATGTAGATTTTCTGGAATTCTATCAGCAGACAGGATAGAGATGTTTAAACGACTTTCAGAACTATTATTCCTTTATGAAGCTGGGTACTTCATCCAAACCCTACGAATTATAAATCAAAATATGTGCCTCAGTTTGAGCAGATATGTCAGCTTTGAGCCCTCAGAATTCATATGTGCATGCTTAAACTTACACTAACAGTTAAAATCAGTAGCATGATCCAGAGTTTAAATTTGGGGTGTGAGTTCTTCCTTTTCTCTAAAGAATGTTTTTCAGGTGCGCATCAATACTTGTACCACTGAAAAGAAAAGTAGACTATCCAAGTGAAAAACAAACCATTTTGTTTTCACAAAGCTCTCTTTTCTGTTTAAATATGTGGTCCTCAGAAGAGAAGTTAAGCAATACTAAAAAATCCAAACCTAGGAGACAAATATTTTCCATTTATTCTTTAAAAAATGCCAGGAAAATGAAAATCCTTGTCTTAATGTATTAGGTTTGTGTGGCAAGGTTTTTGCAGTGAGGGGCTGGAGGAGTGACTTGTGTGAGAAGCTGCCATGTCTGACAGAGCCAATGCCAGCCAGCTCCATGACAGAGGAGCCCATCAGTGGTGGTGTCTCTGAGATAACACATTTAAGAAGGGGAAAGAAATTACTGCAGAGAAACAGCTGGAGACAGAGGAGACAGAAGTGAGAATATATGAGTGAAAGAGCACTGCAGACACCAAGGTGATGAAGGCAGAGAAGATGCTCCAGATGTTAGAACAGAAATTCCTCTGCACCCTGTGGTGCAGACAGCCCATGGTGAGACAGCTGTGCCACTGCAGCCCACACTGGAGCAGAGATCCACCTGCAGCCCATGGAGAACCCCATGCCTTAACCATGTTAGGTTAATGGCTGGACTCAAAATCTTTTTCTCTTTTCCAACCTAAACAATTCTATGATTCAATGGTACATACTCAGGTGTGTAGTAGGTGTGATTTAGAAATCATAGCAATCAGGAGCACTTGAGCAATAGTAATACATTTATCAGATTAAACACTGTATAAAGCTAAGCATTCCAAACAACACTATGCTATGTGCTATGTGGCTTGAGATATCTGCAGATGTAGTAGGGAGCATATCCCTTCATTTCAACAAGAAAAACTTCCAAGTTCCAGTCCGCAAGAAAAAGGGAATTTACCTTTCCCACCTTACATTGCAGTACTCCACTTGTTAAGACAAATGGGCTAAAGGCAAATTATCTAGCTGGAATAACTAAATACCAGTAAATGAGAAACTAGAGAAAGTACAATATTTTTTTTTGCAAAATAATGGACCACATATACACATTGACATTGACCCAAAAAGTGTCAACCTTCTTTCACTTGAATGCTAAAAACTGCATGGAGACGAGGAATCGGTGTGGTGATACTTAATGGACTTCTCAGCCGTAAAACCTGAGTCTGGCCACACTACAAAGTAAGATATTAATCCACAGTTGTCAGTCACAAATCCAGTGTAATTGTTCAGAAAGTATAAAAGGGATTTATATGTCAGTAACCCTGAGGTCTCGATTGCACTATATAGTGACAGTTCATCAAAGAATCATTTTGTACACCTACCTATCTGTCATTTGTTTTAGGTTATTACAATAAGAAGATGTGAACCCAAATGAAATAAAACTCATGTAAGAAGATTTTTCTTTTTTGTAGAGTTCATCTAACCAAAGACTGTGTCCTTCAGAAAGACATTACTCTGGGATGTTAAGAGAAGGGATACAAACACAGTTTGTATTCATCTAGCAAAAGAGACCTAATGCATCCCCACCTCTGCAGCCATAAGGTCATTTCTGGGTTTGGTAAAAATTTGTGTCAAATTTAGGATGATGATAACTCTGTAGGAATCTGGCACCTGTTTCAGTATTCTGGAAAGGGTCACTCAAACTGCCTTAAAATAGCTGAGTATTACCTTCTATTTAGCAGTACATCCCCAGCAATGTCATTGATTCCTCACAGTTCTAGCATCAAAGAAAACAATGAAGTTTTGTATTTTCTTTATGACATGTAAGGTCATGAAAACTCAGTAATAAGATTCTGAGGAGGAATTCTTTCCCAACATCATATTTTAGTGTTTTTGAAAGTGTCTCTTTGTACAAAACAATGTTCTTTTTTTCTTATTACAGGAAATCAAAAGCTGTAACTACTAAGCTGTGGTCCAATAACAACACCTACTATTTTCAGAAATGTATGCTACAGGACAAGTAATAAACACAAAGAATTGAGAGACTTTAGGTGCTCTGAGCTTTGAAAGGATTCAGTGAGTTATTCTCTGGCAATGGTACAGGATACTTGTTTTTTCTTGGAGCCTTTGAAGTATGCAGACTCTAAGCAGGTTAATGTTAAGTGAGAATACAACCTGAATCCTGTCTAAAACACTTTTATGTTTTGCCCACATTCTACCAGCCAGAATAACATCAGTTTAAAAAAATCTGTAGTCACAGTTAGTAAAGAAAAGCAAGTCTATTTCACTTACCAAAGACAGTGTGATTTTTCTTAGATTTATTTTTCTCTTTTCCTAATGTTTTAATAAATCAAGTTGAAATTTTTTTTTTAATACATTCTTAAAAATACATGCACAGAAATCACTTGAACACCTCCTTCTTTGCCAGTAGAGAGTCAAGTTTTTAGGGGGAGATTTTAAATCTGTTTTGAGATTTTAGGGTGTCATCAGTAATTTCAGATGTATGTGATCTTCAGAGCACATTAAAGTTGTTTCATCAGCAATCCACTCTCACAGAAATTTTTCAGGTGAGAGGGGGAAAATAAAAAGTAAGTGACAGACACTGTAAATCAGATTGATTTAATTTGCAGTACAAGTCTGGGGCAAGAAGCTGAGAAGCAGGAAAACATGACATATTTCATTGGCGGAATCAATTTACGTGATCTAAAGTTTCAGCAGAGTGAAAAAGGACCAAGTAAGGAAGACGGTCAGAAAGCCAGCTGAAAAGAAATCATAGTCAGTGCTGAAAGAGATAAGGAGTTAAGAAGAAGTTTTCACAGGAGTATAGTAGCAACTCCCTGGTAAAGAAGTTCAAAGAGGTCTTCCAGCCTTCCTGCTGGACTTTCTCCCATGATGGCTCATTGTGTGGGCTGCAGCGGGAACATAAAGTGTTCTGTGAGTATGGGTGTTATCACATATTCTCTCTGGCAACAGGAACAAGCATAAAGCTTGACTTAAATTATCACTGTCATCTTAAACTGGTTTCTGGCTAAATGATGCATTGCATTGAACTTTGCTGAGAAGTATTGCAGAAGGCAAGAAACAACTGGAAAAAAGAAGTGGGGAAAAGGAAAAGAGTGAAAACAGGTGTAGAAAGGAGTAAAACAGTTCTGCTGCCTAGAGAGATGAAACTAGACAAAGACATTAGAAAAGACTTTCCTGTAACGTGCAGTGTACATTTCTCCATATCATGGAGAAAGTTTTTTCTTACTTGTTTAGGTCACCACAACTTTCTAGTGAAAAGTGCTCCAAAAATCATAAATTCTTATATGGTTTCCTGCCTCACAAAAGCTTCCATTGAGCAATAATCATAAAGCTGGTGTAAAACCAGAAATTATACCTTTGTCCACAGAAGCAACATAGATAAAAGAGAAAGAGAAGCCTAAAAGATGTTTTACTGGAGGTAGTATCTGGAGAGAAAAATAATCTGCAAGAAAGGTATGGCAGAAAATAAGTAACAGTTGTTGTCATGGTGAAAAAGAAAGAGCCAAACACAAGACCGTGTTTTTCAATATGGACTATGAATGATGGCAATAAAAATTTGGCTGAGCCCATGACACTTTGTCATGTCCCTATCATACACCTCAAATCTTTTTATTCTTTTCCTTTAATTTTTCAGCAGAACTTTTAGTATGTGTCTTTGGAGGCAAACACATAAGATTATTAGTAATAGGCAGGATTTTCCTCAAAAGGAAATTCATTCTATATAACCTGTATAATATTTTCTGATTCCGCATTTTCCTCCATTATATTTGCCTAATCCCTCTTTGTACCACTCAGTGTCTTTGTACTCCCTCATTACTGTTAAAACCATTGTTTAAGTACCTTCATACATAAATCCTTTCTGCCCTTCATCCTTCAGGTGCACTCATCAAATGACTCCTAAAAAATTCGTATTTTCTCATGCCATGCTATATAAGTTCAATGTGATGTCAGCAGCTGGGAAAAAGAGATGGTTTCTACCTGTTCTGAAAAGCACATATTCTGAGTATGCCAGGATAAATGAAGCGATAAACAGAGAAGAGAAATCTTAAATTTTCATTGCCATGTTTTTAAGATAGTCCAGCATAATCCAAAGAAGTGCAAAGTCAATCTAAGATCAACAGTCATATTCTTCTACCACTTCTATCCTTAGGATAGCTCTTGTTACAGGTTAAGAATGCCAAAACATCTTTTGTGAAATGTATAAATGCATCTCCTTGAGGAAGAGGATAGGACAGGTTGCACTGTAGCAACTTTTTGAATGTATTAATAGTGTGAGAAGAGACGAAACATTAATGTTAAACAGTGGTTTGGGGCAAGATTTTTTTATTTTTAAGAGGTGAATGTATCAAGGCAGCTGGTTTTTTGGTTTTTTTGGGTTTTTTAATTGCCATATTTAGATTATGTTCAAGTCATAACCTTGACTAAGATACTGGTCTCAGTTGCAAAGGAAATTAGTGCAAGAAAAGATATCACTAGATGTCTGGTATGAATTCATCTCTTATCTCAGATTTTCTGAGCAGGTCTGGGCACCTAGTGTTGGACCTAGAAGAAGGAAGCTCAGATTTCATTATGCTGTGAGTTGTAGAAACAGAGATCCATTGTCCCAGTCTGGACAAGTAGAGGTGTTATGGAAAATGTCTTCAGGACACTTTTTTTTTTTAAGATTTTCTTGCAGAGCATTAGGTTTTCTCTGTGTCTGTCTCACAATCTGTGGGCCTAGCACTTAGTTTTCCCAGCTTTGGGTAAGAAGAAAGACACCCAGTTTGGGGGTATGCATTTTCAGGCTTGTATCCTATACACACAGGGCCCAAACAAAAAAAAAAAGAGCATCATCTTATTCAAAACATCTCTCTGTTGCTCTTCTATTTTCAACCTCAGGCAGCTGACAAGCTGTCATTACCTAGCACAATTCACTCTAAAATAAGAGTGATGGATGCTGCGAGTAATACAGCTATGACAGAACATAGCTCATTGTGCAGCCAAACCTGGCTGAAAAACTAGGTAAGAGCTCTGGCAGCAAGCCTGAACTGAGCTTCAAGCCATCCCAGCAAGGTCTGGGGACTGTGACATGGCTTTACTTTATCTACCACAGCCCCAGGGCTGTACAATAGTTCCCAACCCTGTTCAAAATCTCAACTGTCCTATGCGTTGTAAGCTGCTGCTGCCTCACTGAATTCCTGCCTCACCTGAGTGGTTCTCTTGCTCCAGCCAGGCACATGACATTTAGAGATTGTGGGAATTCATGTCTCAGAGTGGAAAATTTAAGTGGCTCTCAAGCACACTCAGATATCAAAAGCAGACATTAGAGTACATGAGCAGAACAATGAGTAAAATTGCAGTGGGCCGTGGAAACTTACAATCACATTTAATGCCTGGGGTTTTTTATGTTGTGACAGCATATAAGCTATGTTGGCATCCTTTTTTTCTTTTTCTAAGCTAGATGTTAGAAGGACACTAAGCACAAAGAAACAAAGACTAGTGCAGAGACAAAAAAGAGTTCTGTATATCTGAAATACAGCCAATTTTCAGTCCAATCTCTGTTTTCATGTTCTTTGTATTCATCAGCTTTCCTTCCTTTTACAGTGTCCTTCTGAAAGCATAATTTCCTAAAGAATTTGTTCCTCTTTAAGGGTCAGACAGCTGTGTTGCTATCACACTAAGAACATTTGCAGAATAAGTTCTCACATGAATACATTCAAATGCCTTGTACATGTGTAGTCAGTTCTTTCTCACAAGAGAGGTCAAAGTAAAGCAAGATTTCATGAAAAGATAGAAACATTTTATGGAAATACCATTTATATTACATTCTCTATAATTATAATTTATGTAATACTCCCACCTGTAATACTGCTTCCCACCTTGAGCACTGCATCCAGCTGTGGGGTCCCCCACGACAGGAAGGACATGGATCTGTTGGGGTGGGTCCCCCAGAGGAAGGCCACCAAGATGATTAGAGAGAGGGAGCACCTCTCCCATGAGAAAACGCTTTGGGAATTGGGATTGTGCAGCCCAGAGGAGAGAAGGCTCTGTGGAGACCCTTTAGAAGCTTTCCCATACCTAAAGGCAGCCTAAAAAGAGGCTGGAGAGGGACATTTTACAAAATCATGTAAGGACAAGAGATAAGGGTGATAAACTGAAAAAGAGTACATAGGAAGAAATTCCTTACTGTGAGGGTGGTGAGACACTGGAACAGGTTGGCAGAGAAGTTGTGGATGCCCCATCTCTGGCAGTGTTCATGGCCAGGTTGGATGCAGCTTTGAGCAACCTGGTCTAGCGGAAGGTGTCCCTGCCCATGGCAGGGGGCTTGGAACTAGATGATTTTTAAGGTCCCATCCAACCCATGCCATTCTGTGATTCTATGACAATTATATATAAACACTGCCATTAAAAGTAGAAACCAGAAACAAGATACAGTTTTTGAATGAACACTACCAAAGCTGATAATATACTTAGAAAATGTTAGGAAGAGAGACAGGGGACTACATATCCCACTACTGATTTCATACGAGAGTAGCTGTGATGAGCATTAGTGGGGACAGAGCTAGCAGCAAAACTGATTTACAAGAGGAGGAGAAGTAATTATTAAGAAGTAGAGAGACCAAGTTATAAAATAGAAATGAGCTGGCCAACTAGGAGTGGACTGCTGGAAACCTCAGAGAAAGCTGACTAAAGAGAGAGAAAGATGATACATGTCAGTGGGGTGTAAAAGTACATACCCGAACATGTGAGCTGTTCATGCACGCTTCTATTTAGTAGCTTTTTGTCTTAATCAAATATGTCTCTAAAATTGGATAAATTCTTTTAGAAATATATCTGTTCACTTAAAAACAGAAGTAGCAACAAGAATAATAAAATTTCCACTGTCTCTTGGAAACACATACCTAGGAATTTCTCTTGCACCCATCCAATAAACTAGTCTAGAAAAACAAAAGTGTTTAGCACAGGGTGGTTATTATTAGCTTTGAAACAATGAGAAATAAAGCTGATAGCAAACCAATATGCATTCTTAGAAGGATTCATAATAAAAAGGAGTAAGACATGAAAAAAGCATGAAAAAGTGTGGATTTATTTCCTGCTTCAGGGAAAATTTTTCCTACTAAACAATAAAAACCTCATTCACAGAGAAAATACTGCTTCCAATATGCCTTATTTGAGCATAATCTCATTTCACAGTAAATGAATAATGTAAAGTATGAATAGGAGTATTCCTGTTGGTCACTGAAGCTGATTATTTTTTTTTACCTTTTGCAGACATTGAGACCATTAGTCTGCACAACTTCATCTCCTTGCAAAATTTGGGGGGTGGGGGTGGAGTCCCATACATGTAGTGCTGAGTTCCAGGTATATTAAACCCTTTCTAGCACTACCAAAAAATATTTTATGCTTTGTACATTTCCAGTCCTGAAAAACTGTAGTTTCTGACTACAAAATTTGACTAAAGCCAAATCAGAACTATTTTTTTTAGCAGCTGGATACCCTTGTGACTAACCACTCAGGAGTGCTGTTATTGTGTTCAGTGCCAAACTCCTACAACATGCAGATAGAAGTGGTTTTTATTTCCTTCAGTTTCTGCTAAACTGGCACGTATTCCACTCTCCTGGCTGGGGCATTTTCAAGTGGTAATTTCTTTAACAGCAAAGCAAAATCAATTGAAATTAAGACAGGAGTGTGAGATCAAACTTTCTCATCATGTATTGCAAGCAATAAATCATTAAAAAGTTAATAACCCTAAATGGCATGGTATTTAGTGATCACCACAGTGGCATTATGTTTAAAAATGTGATAGCATAATCTGTACTCATAGTGCAGGCTTTCATATTTTGTCTTTTACTGCTTAGCCTAACCTTGAAACACCTGAGATGTCAGGCACCTGCCTGACTGCCTACCTGTCTTCCTGGGCTTTGGGCAGACCTCACTGTTGGGGCAGGCTTAATCCGCTGCTCCAGAAAATCCTCAAATCTCCCCTCCACGCAGATCACAGGTAGCATAGATACAGGATGTGAAGTCTGTCATACAAATTAAACATCTTGTTTTACTGCTACTTCATGACCACTTCAACTATGCTACAGCAGATACAGTGAGGAAAGAAATGGATAGCAATCAGCAACGTGAAATTATTTGCGGTGCTGAATATAAGTTTTGAATGATTCATCAGAGAAACTAAATTTAAAGGACATGAATTCCACAGATTTAAAATACATTCTGTGATATCCAAATAAATGTGGGATTCACTGGAACATAGGCCAGGACAGGTCTCCAAGTGCAGCTATCAGGCACAAACATGAACTTCCTCCTAACCAGCACACACAAAGGTCAGAGTGAAAGGTGATCAAGGATGGGCCACTTAACTTTTTGAGAAAAAGTTCCTGTGTCTTTTTGAAGTGGGAGAATTTGCATCAGCAAAGTGAAAAAGACAAGCTGTACAGCATATAGACAGTTTGAACACTGTTATGCCTCTGTTACAAGGTCCTATGTGACCTGGAGATTTCTCTGAAATAAACCAAGCAGTATGTTCATGTATACAAATTTTCCATGTGGTCAAAAATGTGTCTTTAGGTTCAGAAGTGAAAGAAATATTTCTGGAGAAAGAATTACTATGCAGTTGTGTTCACTACAGAAAGACGTCTTTGCTTATCAAAGGTATGAACTATGACTAAAATAACAAGCTTGGGTGTTGTTGTGGGTTGACCCTGGCTGGAATCCAGGTGCCCACTAAAGGCTGCTCTGTCACTCCCCGTGTCTACTGCACAGGGGAGAGAAAACATAGCAAATGGTTAAAACATAGCTCATGGTTATGATAAAGTCAGGGAGCTTACCCTCACTCACCAATTACCGTCATGGGCAAAGCAGACTCAGCTTGGGAAAGTTGGTTTAATTTACTACCACCAAATTAGAGTAGGGCGATGATAAATAAAACCAAATCTTAAAACACCTTCCAACCACCCCTCCCTTCTTTCCAGGCTCAACTTTATTTCCTATTGCTCCACCTTTTCTCCAATATCTTCACAGGGGAATGGGGGCTGTGGTCAGTTCATCACACATTGCTTCTGCTGCTCCTTCCTCCTCAGCAGGAGGACTCCTCACACTCTTCCCCTACTCCAGCATGGGATCTGTCCCACTGGAAACAGTCCCCCATGAATTTCTCCAATGTAAGCCATTCGCACAGGCTGCAGTTCTTCACCCACCGCTCCAGCATTAGTCCCTTCAACAGGGTGCAGTGCTTCAGGAACTGGGTGCTCTAGCTTGGGTCCTCACAGGGTCACGAGTTCTGCCAGCAAACTTGATCTAGCATGGGCTTCTCTTTCCACAGATCCACAGGTCCTGCCAGAAGCCTTCTCTAGCACATGCTTTCCATGGGATCACAGACTCCTCTGGGCATCCATCTGCTCTGGCATGGGGTTGTCCATGGGCTGCAGGCGGATCTCTGCTCTGATGTCAACTTCCACGGGCTGCAGGGGCACAGCTTCCTCACCATGGGCTGCAGGGAAATCTCTGTTCCAACATCTGGACAACTCCTCTTTCCTTCTTCTTCATTTTCCTCTCCTCTCCTCTCCTCTCCTCTCCTCTCCTCTCCTCTCCTCTAATAGAGCAGATAGCCACATGATATACTTCAAAGCAAATATTTCTGATAAGCCTCTTGTACGGTATAACTTCATAATATAGACTTCACCGACCTTTCACATGACTTTATAGTGTTCAAATCATCAATGTTCTAAAAATAATATTTTTAATTTTATTTAGTTTAAAAACACTAAAGATGAACTGAATGAGGCATGTACCTTTTTTTTTAGTAAAATTTTAAAGGTTTTGTTTTGAGAAATTCAGGCTTGTTATTAATCTGTATTGCTACCAAGAATGATTGGTACATGATCAAAATTACTGACATGCTGTTTCATATTTTTGAAGGGGAAAAAAAGAGGATTTTCCTAGACATTAATTCTTTAAGTATCTCATAAAAGGCAATACTCAAGCATGTGAATTTGATGGGACTTCAGGTGAGCTCATTGGCAGGCCCGAAGGAAAATTATTCATGAACGTAGAGCTTTCTAGGTAATTTGGGAGCTTTCAAGGCCATATTTGTCACTGTGCATGAATTTAAAATCTCCAAAGTTTTAAGAGCAGATTTATTCTGCTGAGAAATTAATAGACTTCTAATATGAAGAAAGATTATGTATTTCATAGCCTTTTCAAAGTTATTGTAGCTATTTGGAGTCACTTACAATTTTGTACATTAGAATAATCTCCTTGGAGAAAGATTAGTAAATGGCATGCCAGAGATATACTCAAGGGCTCCACTCCAGATCAAGTGATTCTAATGATTATCACCCAGATGTAAAAAAAAAAAAAATGCATGGATATTACCATCATGGAACTATGTACTAATTTCAAGATATTCAAGAAACTAGAAAGTTTAGATTATTTTGCTATAGAAACATTTCACCAAAGAGTCATATGATTCCAAGATTACATCTTTGACTTTCTTTAATCTGCGTGAGCTTGCTCTAGCTGAAGATTAGATCCATCAGATTTGATTTCCTGTGCATTCTTGGCCTTGGTTTTAATTTAATTGCTCAACCATAACATTACAGTAAAATATCTGATTTATAGCAAGCCCATTTCTTTTAGATGTGCAGTTTAAATTTTGTTCCCTCTAAATAGAGGAAACTGGCTCATATAATGAATTCTCATTTACCTCCAATAACAACTAAAATCCATTAACTTCATTGAAACTAGTGGTGTGTAGAACATTAAGTATGTGTATCTGATTTTTGCAGAATGGATCTAATTTTATTCTCATTAAACTATGAGTGCATTTTTAGAAAACGGGAAATTGGGATAAGTTTTTAAAACTGCTCATTTTCGGCTGGGGTAGAGTTAACTTTCCTCACAGTGGCTGGTACAGGGCTATGTTTTGGATTCATGCTGAACAGGGTTGATAATACAGAGATGTTTTTGTTATTACTGATCAGGGCTTACACAGAGCCAAAGCCTTTTCTGTTTTTCCTACTGCCACGCCGGTGAGGAAGTTGGGGGTGCAAGGAAGGTTGGGAGGAGACACAGCCAGGACATGTGACCTCAACTGACCAAAGGGATATTCCAGACCATCTGGTATCATGCTCAGTATATAAAGTGGGGGGAAGAAGGAGGAAAGGGGGGGATGTTTGGAATGGTGGCATTTGTCTTCCCAAGTCACAGCTATGCATGATGGGTGTCTGCTCTCCCAGAGCTGGCTGAACACCTGCCTGCCTGTGGGAGGCAGTGAATTCCATGGCTTTTCTTTGCTTGTGTGTGTGGCTTGTGTGTGTGGCTTTTGCTTTCCCTATCAAACTGCCTTTATCTCAACCCACAAGTTTTCCTGCTTTTACCCTTCCAGTTCTCTCCACAATCTCTCTGGTGGAGAAGTGAATGAGTGGCTGCATGGAGCTCAGCTGCTGGCTTGAGGTTAAACCACTACAGTCCTTTTTGGCACCCAACATGATGCTCAGAGGGTTCAAGATAATGACAGATTCGATTGGGATACACTAGTTGAATTTATAGCTGTTAGTGCTGTTTAGCTAGTAATGAGCAGGCTCCTGTGCTGGCCATGGGGCTTGCTTTCCTCCATGTATAGAAGAGTCTAGTGCTTGTTGGCGGTAACTTTTTGCTTTTGCTGCTTGCTGTGGTGCTGTACTGCTGATCACTTACTGAATTGTGCCTGGGAACATTTTGATAACAGCCATGGCAATGTTCCTGGCCTGGTGGGTGACCAGGACATTGCTGCTGTTTTCTCTGCTGCTTTGCCAGACAGGCTGGAACTCCAGCGTGAACTTGAATTGAAGGGACTGTGACATGTGAAGGAGTCCACGTTGGACCAGAGATCCACCTGAAGCCCATGGAGGGGCCCACATCAGAGCAGGTGGATGCCTGAAGGAGGATGGGACTTGTGATCCTGTGAGAAGCCTGGGCTGGAGCAGGTTTGCTGGCAGGACTTGTGATGCCACAGGGAACAGTTCGTGAAGAACTGCACCCCATAGGAAGAACCCACGTTGGAGAAGTTCAAGGAGGACTGTCCCCTGTGGGTGGGAGCCCACATGGGAGCAGGGGGAGCAAAGATTCCCTTGAAGCTCATGGTGCAGACCATGGTGAAGCAGCTATCCCTCTGCAGCCCAGGGAGGACTAGAACGTGGACTATATCAATGGTGGGTTCTAGAAGGAACCCCTCGTTTTTAGTCAGGCTGGGAACCAAGGGAGGAGTTAATTCCAATGTTATACCAGATAATCTGGCCCAAAAGGACTGGGGTGGAGACTGCAATGGAGAGGCCTTTAAATTGTTGTAAGCCATGTTTTGAGTTGTGTGTTACAGGAATTATTACAGCATGTGTACTCCAGTGCACTTAGATATCCAGCTCATAAAACACTTGTAGTTTTTAATGTCAAAATATTTGAACTGTCCTGGGAGACAGGATCAGGAGTCAGGACTATCGTACATGAATTGAATTACCACTGCACTGTGAAGGCAGCTATGCTGTTCAAGACCAAAAGACCTGCACTATTTTAACATTTAGTGTGCTGACAAAGTGCTGTCTTGCTCTCAATAAGCAAGATAACTTGCATTCCAGAGATGCTCGTGAGTGCCTTAGCCAGAAGTTCTCTTGAAACAAGGGAAAGGAAACTGTAGAAACTATCTAAATTAGATGTGAATTCTCAAATGCATTTCTGAGCTGTGTAAGGATTATTGGTGTGGGCAAACAGGAGAAAAAAAGAAAAAATAATATTTTGTGACTTGATCCAGATTTGCTTCCAATACTTTGGGTGTTACTATTCCATAACAAAGTCTTTTAATCTCTCTGTGAAACTGCAAAATTTTAAAGTTTTTTTTTGACTCTTCACTGAGTAAAACTGTTTTACCAGTGGGTCAACAATCCAAAGCTTTTCTCTAGCTCAGAGATTCAGACAGAAGTTGAAAAAAGAATTTTTACCATGCAATGATAATGAAAGGAAATGTATTCCAGAACACAGCTTTAAATTACAGAAATACCAATTTGCTGCAGTAAAAATATGTAGCAGCTCAGGAGAGAGAGGAGAGAGGAAATTTTCAGTTACTGATTTGTGCATTACACAAAGGTATGAATATATATTAATTCTGTGTAATTTTGTATTAAAGGCAGGGATTTAAAATCTCCTTTTATCCAAAGTAATATTATACTGTGTATGAAAATATAGCCTGAAGGTCAGATAATGCTAAATGAGGAACAGTCTTCTCCTGCAGCTTCAGCACAGAAAGGTAGATAGCTTTGATCTTCCAATTATTTACTCAAACTGCCAAGTTTTTTTTAGCTCCTTGAAGACAGAGCAGATTTCAGTTACATTCATGTCAGGGGCCAAGGCTGAGCCTGGACCCCAGATGGAGATTGAACTCCCAACCTTCCAGTGCAAGGATACCTTTGACGCCAGGTCACTTGCTCAAACTTTGTGTCATGTACAAAGTTCCATGCACCAGACTAAATTCATCTACTCATCTAGTTTATGTTCCTCAGTCAAGCCCACACAAACTGTAAGATCCAACCCATTTGAAGTTGTTTCCACTTTTACAAGACACTTTCTTCCTCAACAGGTATATTGACTGCTGTATTTTTAAAGAAGCAATATTTTTGTGAAAGTTCTTTATTATATTTGACAACACCCATCAGATGCTCTATATAAGAGAAAGTAATCTGTTTGGGTTTAAACATTTAAAAAAGAGTTCTCCATTTAATTCCCTGTTCATCATTCTGAATTCCCTGAATAGTCCACCTTAAAAATTAGTTATGCAAATCACTTGCTCACTTGTGTACCTCCTGCTACAATGGTCAAATGCCATTTCTAATGCCAGGCCTTTCTGTATCCCAGCTATCTCATATTATTCTGGTCTTGCCTGCACTTCCCATACCAGCATACCTTCTGTAATATACAGCCTTCCAGTTTACTCTCTGTCTTCAAATTCAAGCTTCACAGAAAACTCTCCATGAGGTCCTGCTGTGTTTTTAAACAATCCAAGTGTCAGCGTCACAAGCTCATGCCAGTGAATGAAATCTCGCATTTGCCAGAATCCAGAAGAGGAGAGTTTGGCCCTTGAGGGCATTGCAACAAGATCAGCAAGAGTTCAGGCTGACTCAGGAAGGGATATGGGATGAGTCCATCAGCTATGTGCATAGCTGAAATGTGTAATACACTGCCACAGTCAGCAGTGAGGTGGGCTTTGCTCAGTTCTGTTCAAGAATAGAGGGAATTAAGTTTGGGGGCAAAATAAAGTGAAGATATTTTAATAATTGTGATTGAGTTGATAAATTATATCTGCAAGTGGAGCTATTTAGACAAAATGATTATCACTTAGCCATTATATTTTTCTATAAATTACTATTGAAATCACTATTTTGCATTTTTATAAACTATGAGCTACATTCTCCTATCTAGCTAATTGTTTAATTCATGTAATGTAAATTAAGGTTTTTCATGATGGCAGGAGAAAATATAGCCTTATATAGCCTTAACTTTCCCATCAACAAGTTGCATTTTTAAGAAAAAATAAACAGAAAAAGATCCTTTGATCAGTGAAGGGATTTCCTATGCTCAGAAACAGCATTAAGTTACAGTTCAAACTCTTACTTTCATGTGGGTGATATGAATATGAAGAAAAATTGTACTGATCCTTTTTATTAAAAGGAACTATTCATCTAAGGACTGTGTTACAGTGTCTGAGGCCTGCAAAGAGTAACATTCTTCCCTCTTCAGCTGTAAGTCACAAGCAATGAGGAAAACCTCCAAAGATACACAAAAGATGTTGGTCAGACTGAGTAGGATCATTATACCAATTCATACTTGGTTCAACTGGCAAAACAAAATACTGGCCAAGTCCCACAGATGCCAAGAACCGAGAAAGAAGACTTTGATGCACAGTCTACTCTTATGATTTTAATTTGTATTTATTTAGGAAATGTATTACAGTCAGCTATGTAGAACACTTTCACAATACTCCATTTCATTAGAGCTATGTTCTGAAGCTGATGCAATCTGGGCATGACCTAAAAAGACCATGAAAAAAATAATTCAATCAGTAGAGCAAAATGCAAAATATGCTTATTCAGTGGTTTCTTAAAAGGACAAACAAACCATATTTTGGTTAGAAGTAGTGTGTAAATTTCACTTATAATTAAAAGAATTGTTTTGGTCTTTTTAATCTTTAAGAAACAGTAGAATGGAATACTTTTATAGTTGCATCCATGTGGAAAAATAAAAGTTCATATTTAGAGCAGATGATTCTCAGGATGTTGCAGGAAATGCTTGGCACGTAGTCACACAATCAGAATAGATATTTGAATACTTCAATATCAAAACAGGTGAGCAATTTTCAAGCTATTTAAATGTAGCTGGCAGCCACTAAAGAGAAGACAGCAAGGTTTTGTTTGTACATGCTGTGGGAATGACACAATGGCACAATCACTGGCACATGATGTCAAACCTCTGCATTTGAGAGCAGACTCCAAATGGCCTCTATATGCAACTGTACCATTAGTGTCATTCTGCATCATTCCACAGCACCCAGGAATTTCCTACAGTGTTTTCAGACCTTAACAAATTCATCACAGAAAGTCAGAACTCAATGCTTCAGAGCTTCAGACAAAACATAAAACATATCTGATAAACATCCTTTTGAAAATATCTGTGAATGTGCTGTTTCCCCCTAAAGGATAGTGCTGATGGAACTCATCTAAATGTCTGAGCTAGTCCCTTCACAAGACTAGACTTCTTCACAACTCATGGGGAAAAACAATTCACCTAAGATTGCCCCTTTAAAATTAAAGAAAAAAAAAAAAGAAAGAAAATAAATAACTTTCAAAAAAACATTGAGTCAGATACATTCTCTCCTGAGAGCTTTCTTCAGTTGAAGGTTTCTTTGATGACTGATTCAAATTTAGAGCCAGGTTTAGGTGAGATAAATGCTGCCTTATATGTGCAAACCATCAGATGCAAGCTCACTGATCAAGAGTTATGGTTGCAATGCAAGCCTATTGTTCTGCAGAAATTTTCTGAGAAGGATCTATCAAACTTTTCATGAAATCAGAACTGATCCCAAAGACATAAATCAGCTGGGTCTTTAGTTGTTATGAAAAACTGACTTTTAAAACACCATTCCTCTGTCTGTGCTTCTGATAGTCTAAATCAGCTTTTTCTTTGAAGAAAATCTTTATTCCAATTGTTCTCAGTCTGGGACTATTTTGGATAGTTTTAAATTTTTCCAGTCCTCTGAATCTCTCACTGGCAGTGCTAGAAGCAGTGCTGTGGACAGAGAGCCTGAAGCTCTTACAGAAGACAACTGATTTTTATTTTTTGTTTCAGTCACCAGCAAGAAAAGCATATACAGAGGCATTTCTGTTACACTTTGATGGTTCAGTAATTATGTCTTCCCGCTGGTCATGTTAGCAGAATGACAAACAGCTATGGCAGAAATGTTTCTAGGTGATATCAACTAAAATGAGTAATTTATTTATTTGTATTGCCCATGGGAGTTTCACCCCTCTTTCTAAAAAGATAAATTAAGTAATGGTTACTTTGCAATGCTGGCTATGCAAAACAATAAGGACACTTTCTCTCTTCTTGGGAGGCTGGAAAGACACAGTCATTAGTGGTTATGGTTACCTCATTAGATTTCACACACAAGGGCATATTAAAATGTGTAGGTAGCACCAGATCTAGTTCTACAGAAGAGTATGAAGACCACAACTTTGGTCAGAGTTCAAGTTCACTTAAAAAGCTGTCCCTGAGCAACAATATAAGTCATAGGCCAGTCAGGACAGATTTCTTAAGGGGAGTGGTTTACCGTAATAACTTGATAGCAGTGTCAGATCAGAAATATTTGAAAAATGTAATATTAACCAAGAACATAATTTGAGATGTGAAAAAATGTTTTGTTTAAGGATGGCTGAAACATCACAGTTGAAACAAGAAACGTGAAAGAAAAAACGTAGGAAGACTGCTGTCTCTTATGAGAGTATGTTGGGGTTTTCCCATTAGTTCTAGCATAAATGAGATGAAGAATAGATTTCGTTTATGCTGAACTTGATCCAAAGCCCACTGAAATCAGAGGGAAGATTGCTGTTATTTTCATGGATATGACCCTGAGATTAGGGATCAGGACTTATAGATCACTGCCTGTGTTTGGGAAATCTCCCCCTTCCCACTGCCTTCCCATTGTCCCTGAAGAAAAAAGGGAAGAGAAAAAAATTTGAAGAGCTGGCTGTCATGGCATGATACAAGGATTGACAGTGATGTGGTATTTTTCCTAGTGTCAGATAGCAGATCTCAAACCCTGGAAGAATTAAACTACTCTGTTCTTTGTTTGCTTTTCCTGATAAACACTCTAACAGTGACTAGATGGTCTCATCAAATGATAACAAGTTCAGCTCTCTAGAGTAACTGGGACCCAGTGTGTATTACATTACTTACGCATTTTTTATATTGGGTATTTTTTTCCCTGACCACAGAAATTATAAAGCATTATTTCTATTAAACAAATAACCAGGGAAAAGTAATATAACTTGAGAGAAAGAAATATCCCCATTAAGTTCTGATTCTCATTTCAGTGGCCTATAGCTGGGCCACAGACTCTTGTATAAACCAATTCTAAGACTACAGCCCTGGGGACAGACCTGGGTGCTGGGGTCTTGCACCAGTCACAGGTTGAAACCCTCCAAGGACAGAGACAATGCAGCCTCTCTGGGTGACTTGTTCTACTGCCTCACTCTCCATGGGAACACTGAGGAAAAACTTCTCTTTATTCCCAGCATGAGCCTGTTACAGTCTGCATTTGCTTCTCTCACCCTCCCGCCTACCCCGCTGTGAAGCAGCTGCCTCCATCTCCTCCGTGACCCCTTGTAGATAAGCAGGGGCTGTTAGTTACCCCTGAAGCCATCCCTTTTCATGGATGACCCAGCCAAGCTCCCCCAGCCTCTTCTCACAGGGAAAGTGCTCCAGTCCCACTGCCTTGGGGACCTTCCTCTGGACCACAGAATTTACTGTGATTAAAAAAATTCTTTTAAGGGTATTGAATCTCCCCTTTCCCTAGAAGTTACAATAAAATTTAGAAAAATCCTTTCATAAATTGTCTAGATTTCTGTGAGTGCTGTTTCATTCAATTAGGTCACTCAAACTCAACACTGTGTTTGTGCAAAGAATATCTAAATATTAAACTACAATACAAACAGCTTTTAAGATATAATTTGAATTTATAAACAACTATAAAATTCAAAACTACATCCATCCCATTCCAGGCCCAAAACTACATCAAAAAATGGCTGCAACTGCAAATTACACACATATGCCTACACTGTACGTTCCCTCAAAACATTTTAAGCTGCTACATTATTTCACTGGCACTTCTCACAGTAAACCTTACCCTAAAGCTCTTCCATTCAGTTCCAAACCTTCTGAGAAATTTTGCCACTCAGCTATAAATAGCTGGTGATTGAGCTAACTGTGAAAATGCTGACATAACATCAATGTTTGTGGGATACAGTTAAAATGAGAAAGACCCTGGGTAGCGCAATCAGTGCCACTTGAGTAAATGAATTCAGTCCCTGAAGAGCTATATGGTAGCACATAACTGTGGAATATATTTAAGGACCCAGAACAGAAATCTCACTCGAGAAAAATGGAAAATTCATGTAACTATAAAAACAGTTAAATAAAGTGAATTATTACTACAATTAATAGAGAAAAAAAAATCCCTTCTTGTAACTGAAAGTAATTTTTCAATTATTATTCATTATGGAAACTGAGCACTTATTGAATGAGAACCAAATTTATGCATTTATTTATAAATGGTTGTAGTGGAGAAAAATTACCATCAAGGTTGTGTAACCTTGCACCTATTCTGGGATACCTACTACTCTGTTCTGAATAAATTTGAAGTGTAACTGTGGCAGGTTGTGCTTCCTAGAAAAAGCTTGTTCAAAACTGTAAGGAATGAGTATATATGCACAGAGTAGTAACAATATATACCTTCTTTGAACAGGTTAGTATACACTGATATTTGACCTAACCCATCTTTTTTATGTTTTAATCAGATGAGCTTCTAAACTGCCATTGTTATTCACAATGTTTGTCTTGGAATTAATGGAAAATAAACCTCCAGGATTACCAAAAGCATAGCTGAAGGAATGAACTCATAGTGATCTTCTGTAAGTGTCACAGTTACTGAACTGTTGAGGGTCTGGGCATTAATGATAACAAACTCCCTCTGGTACCACATTGAAATTGTATTCAAACTTCTTTTATTGTGACTTTCCATGTCCTTTTATTTTACTTCTTTTCTTTTTTAATATCTCAATTTCTCAGTGACCTATTACTCTCCCACTTCTCACCAAATATTCCTGTCTATTCTACAGAGGATCAAATCTTTTTTTTTTTTCAGTATTTCTGTGCCTGAAAAATAACCCAAATCCCAGATTAAGAAGTACATGTATTGTAGAAACACATGCCAAAAAACTCTAATAGCTTCCTCAATTTCCTGTCAATTCTGAATGCCTGGCAGTGTGTAGGTACAAAATGAGAATAGCAGAGCTAGTAAAAAGAGTAATTATAAGTGTTGTAGCTAGCCACTATTAAGGTCATAGTTCCAAGAACATCAGCAGTGGACAACAATTTATAGATTTTTGTTTGCAGTCTTCATTTCTCTGTTTTACTTAAGCTTTATGAGAAAACACAATACAAATAAGAAGTACCAGTAATCCACCTAGGTCTGGAAAAGTAATAAGTTCTAGCAACATATTAATCTCAAAGAAGAAAAAAAAACTACTAATAGGAACAAAAAAGAGTATCTGTGAAGTTGAATCACTTACCCTGACATTTTGGGTTTATAATATACATTCTTTAGCAATATTCTTTCAGTGGACTTTGTCATGCTTATGAGGTTTCTTGCTGCCTCAATTTATAATCTTAAAAAAAGGTTTAACTTTACAGCTCTGATGGAGTTGTCACTGTTGCCTACAAATTCTGCCATGATTTATAAACTAGCTTTACAAACTGACTTCCCATGGATTGAATCTCTGTGTTGTATCTCTTCGTGTTATGCAGCATCTTAGTATATGTAGAAAAAGGTGACTTTCAAGACAAAAAAGATGATGCTTCAGAGGCAGTAATTCAGAAATTGTGGAATTATTTACTTGTTTAATTTTCTAATATTATTTTAACTATTAACTATTAACTATTATTTTAATTTTTAACTATCACAGTTGTGTAAGCTTCTCAGCAGCTTTTATTTTTATTTTGAGTAGATACTATGCCTAGTTTCTCAGACAGAGCCTGATACTATCAGTAGCCGTCTCATCATCGACTCCTTGGTCCAGAAATTCCACGAGATTGCCTTTCCTTCAGGATACATTGGACTTAAATAATGTCTCACAAAAAAAGCTGGACTTGAATTTCCAGTGAGTTCTTTGTCTTCCAACCTATTTCACTCTTGATTTGTTCTGCCAAGTTGGGTACCATGTCTGTGCTCTGGAAAGTTGCTTTACTACTCTTCAGTGTGGCAAGACCTAAGCATTTTGTCCACATTTGGTGCTACTTGCCATTCCTACCCAGAGCACTCCTAGGCTGTTTCTGCTGCTCATGTTGGAATAATGCTGCATTGGTACCTGTGGTATTGCTCTTCCCTCTCACCTGCAACAGAGGCCAAGCACTGCTCTGGCTGAACTGTCTAAGTTATGCTGCAACATCTGAAGGAATTAGTCATCTGAATTCTCAGTCAGGTCATTTGGGTACCTATCCAGCAAGCCAGCTGTATTCAGCAAAATTTAATTTAAGACTAATCAGATGCTTAAATGTTGATCTTTAAATGAGGTCATATTCTTATCTGTAATTGGACCCTAAAAACTACTTTTGTGTGCCAGTCAGCACTTTTAAATACTTACGAAATTCAGAAGACTTAAGTCAGCATTTATCTAAATTGAGGAAAATTGAGACAGAATTACACAATTGTGATACACTTTTATCATCCCAAATTACCCTGCCAGGTGGTTGCAAGTACAAATATACTCAAACTAGTTTGTTTAAAGCTTCATATTAGGGGACAGTCAACAGGTGCTCAACCTAAACTGAAAAATCCACTTCAGCAGGATGATTTATTCTCCTCTGAGCTCTGGTCTGCTCTGAAAGGAGAAGTTCATAACCAAGGAGACAAGTTAGACTAAGAGGCAGATGCTGCAGAGGGGAACAGAGAAATGCTTGGGAGGGGGTTGCATTTGAAATCTTGCAGAAACCCTTACTCTGCCTTGTTCTTGATCTTTACATGCATAGGCTGTACATGCCCTTGACTTCCAGCTGTACACCTCAGGGCTTTTCCGTCCTACACCTCAGCAAAACCTGAAAGGGATGTTTGTTGCATGTACATCAGCTTCTGTTCCCAGTTTACCAGTAGTTTAGATGCAGCCTCTTGCAGTCTGTGGGTGAGGCTGGATGAGCAGCAAAGAGCCTTGCTGGCCAAGTGGAATGACCTTTGTCATTTGCACTGGGCTGTGCGGGGCTGCTGTGCCCCTGGGACTGCCCCCAGGGGCACAGGAGGTGGCTAGTGCTCTCCAGACTCTTGGTGTGATACCTCCTCTCACGGCAATTTCTCTGGACAGGAATCACTTCTTCTTTCAACTTTCTACACACTTTCCCACACACCTTCCCAGCTAGACCCACCTGTTGCTGAGATATTGACTGAGCAACTTTCACAGCAGTTCCCAAAGTGGGTAACTGCCCAAATTTTTCAAAGTTTTCTTCCCTCACGCTCCCTCAATACTAAGTTTAAACATTCATGTATTTTCTCTGTTGTCTTTGATCTATCAGTAGCAAATGCTTATTTCCTTCTAACATGCATAATTGAGTTAGGTGGTAAGGGTAAAAAAAAAAAGAAAAAAGACCCACAGGATATTTTATTTCCCTTCTAAACCACACTAAAAAATCTTCTCTATATGAACAATGGGGGGACTTTGTGAACCAGTTTCAGAGCTGATTTAGAACTGCACAATATTTTATCTGTCTTTGAACTCAAGAATTATTCTGACCTGGGTTTTTTGCTCCGATGTTAGATGAGCTTCTCCGATAGTAATGTTTGCAGGAAGCAAACTTGAAGTTCCCCCAATAGTTCCTGACAACTTGGAACGTTAAACTACTGACTGCAAAGATTTGCACAAAGATGCTACATATTAAATCAAACGGGTTGTTAACCACTGCACCCAAAGTACTTTCTTAGTGCACTGCCTCACAGACAATTTCAAACTCCAAAAGGAGATCTGACTTATTTCACAGACACAGCTGCAAATGAATGCATTCTTACCTTGTGCGAATGTGCCAGAGAATATTAACATTAACTTTGCACTTAACTGATAAATAGGATGAAATAGAACCTATATTAATTATTCCCCAGCTAGGATGTTAATTATGACCCAGTTGTCATAGGATAGAATAGTTTTAAATATGCTATAATACTCTTTTCTATCTTTCTTGAAATTTCAAGTTTACCACAAGAAGTTCGTTTAAGACACTATAATAAATAGCAAGAATGGTGACATGTAATGTTTTCTATCATTTATTTCAAGGTCAGGACAAACCCTTATTATATGTTTTCATACTTCTCCATACAAACAAGGCCTGATTTCAATTACAGTTACTAGTCACTACTCTAATTACTCATCATGGAATCAGGTAAAACATGCTTTTTGGAGTTTCTATAGGTTTCATTAATGGTATATTAAATATTTATATTAACTCCTTTCCCTATCCACATAGGTAACAACACCATAAATTAGTAGTATATGACTCACCAAATCTTTTCACTGATTGCTGTAGTACAATATTCCAAATGCTGCCTGTTTCCAGGTGAATCTTTGTGCTGGAACACACTTGTCATTCGCAAGGACCAAGCACATGGAAGTCTTGGGTGTCTCTGATGTGGGACAGAAATCCCTTCTACCGAACTGATGCATATTTAGGAAGTTACATTGTACTGATTTTTAACTGGACCAGGGAACTTCAATCTTTAGCCCTCAGAAGTAGTTGAGGCCTTGATGGAAATTAATCAAGTGTAATTGAGCTCCTAGACATGTGAGAAGCTGTACCCAAGTGTTTAAGCTACTCCTGGGGACAGATGTTTAAGGGATTGCAAAACTGAATAAATAAAATAAAACAAAACCATACTGATTATTGTCTCCTTCACTCAAAATGCTATGTACTAGTTTGAACCTTTTGTCCAGAAAGTAAATAATCTGGGTTTAGTTCCTGTTTCAGTCTAAGGATATTCAGATCTCCCACCTACCCATTCCATTTTTGTCCAGAATTAGACATTGTATTAATTTAAAAAGACAACCAATGGAAAAGAAAAAAAAAAAAAAAACACCAAAACCTACAACCAAACAAATAGAACCCAACACCACACAAACCCTCCATCAACCCAAGCCCCACAGTCTTGGTGGCAGAAACCATATTCATGCAGCCTTGTACCTGAGATGAACACTACCACAAAGCTGTGGCTTCTGGATGCCCCACCTCTGCTGAGAGTGCCCTAACTGGATGGGGCATCATAGCCCATCCTGCAGGCTGATCCTCTAGCAGCAGCTCTCTAGTACAGACTGTGCAATGACATATATTTCCCTCTCTTTTGTAATTTGCCAAGAGAACCCTTTTTTTTCTGTGAACTTTTAATTCCAGCGCATAGTGTCACATATATTGACAATGTTATTTCAAGTGACCAAATTGAGTTGGATTTAGAGGTTTTAATTTAGGTCTAGCCAGATTTAGGTGAGTGCTAGGAAACCAGCTTTTGAGGCCAAGCAGCCCTGCTAATGTGTACAGAGAGCTGCAGGCACAGGGGAACTCAGTTGCCAGAGGGCATCCTGTGCCAGGGAGCTACTGAGGTTAAGTTTCTCAAATACTTTTCAATGAAAAAGCCTAAAACTGTTTTGCATTTGACCATAAGTCACTAAGATATTATTACAGAGTTAACTGTATCACTCAGAGGTGCTCTCCGAATGAAAAAATAGTGCTTTTATTTCTCCTCTGGAATGCACATGATTGCCTTTATTCAGTCTGATGTCTTTATGCTAGCACAGCATCTTTTTCACTCCTATTTACTCCCATATGGTTTGTTAATTAACTTTTCTTTGGAACTTATGAAAAACATTCTCCATATTTGCTGAGTCTTTTAGTAGGAGTGTGCTCTCTTCCTTTGCCAAAGTATACATAGCTTAACAGGTTTGAAATAACCAAGTCATAGTGTTAGCATATGGTGAAGTATTTGATATGCTTGGTACACAATGCAAATAACAATAAAAAACTATAGTTTGAAAGCTGACAGCAAATAAATAGCTTGCTTTGCTAGAAATTCTCAGCCTTAATAAAAGCAATAATCTGCTTAAGACACCAAGAAATCGTTAACTTTTTAATCTCATCTATCTGAATGTTTTTATTTCATATTTTGATGTTTGTTTTCTGTATGGACTTGCTAGAAAACGTATTTAAAGTCAAATATAACATAAATATAGCTGAAAGTCTTTTTAAATGTATGAAACCACTTGAGGCTATACTGTGAACAGCTCTGTTTTTCTGGATTTTGAAACCAGTCTGACTTTTAGATGCATAATATGAATGGAAGTGTATACTAATTTACATGTAATTAGCATTGACATTTTATAAGGCTGATACAGTTTTATGCCTCTTTTGGTTGTCTGTTGTAAACAATCCTATAAAGAGAGCATTCTGACACAGCACAGAACATACTGTGCTCCTGGTTTTCACAAAACGCATATCTATTTTTTGCGATGAATCTACTGCCATCAAAGAAGCACGAACAGAAACAGCCACTGCTTTGCTTTAGTTCTACTGGGGCTTTGTACTTCTATCATATGTTGCCCTCTATCCTTTTTGTCATTTAGACTTGGATGAAATGAATACCAAATGCCACTAAATACGAGTGGAAACCTTTCACATTTATTCTGAAGTGGCTACAAAGGGTACTGAACAGTAGAGAATCAGACCGAGATTAAGCTTCTGTTTAAATTGCTATATAAATTCAAATGAAGTATAACTTTTTGAATTGAGAGTGAAAAGGACATTAAAATAGACTTCAAAGAGGGAAAAAGTGAAGAAAAGTTAACTCTCAACTGGAATTTCTGTTATCGCAATTGGTCTTTCTCACTGTGAACCACACCACGAGCATATGTCTCTCAGTAGAGCCCTGCTGATTGCTATGGAGCTGTAAAATTTGCATCAGCTTAGGATGTAACCCAGTATTTCAGTGTAGTATCTGGTAACAATTAGCCATGAATTATTTTACACAAACAAAGCCAAAGACATATTATTTCCTCCACAAAGCTCCTTTTGCTTGCCTAATAACATATGCCATGTATTTCCTCTGCCAAAACTGATGTTATATTGGCAACAGAGCAGGGAATCACACATTCAAATTTTATGTAAAAACACTACTTTAATTAACATCTGGCCACTCCCAGAGACAAAATACTAGACAATATGGATCTCAAGCCAGACTCAATATGGCAAGCCCTACATTTCTAAATACTTCTCTTCATTTTTTTTATTTCACAAGTATACTGAGGACTGTTGTCAATTAATTTTTGTGAACCACAAAACTACAACTTGTCCAGTATAGCTAATGTTCAGCTAAAAGTCTTTTAGCTTTCTTCTAGCTTTTAATGGCCACCAGAATAACACATAAAGAACACAGTTCTGTGGAGAGAGATTAAATACCCAATACATGCAAGAGAGGAAAAAAAGAGGATACACAATTGTATCCACTACTGAGATCAAATAGCAAACACCTGGTTAAGACAGGGAAAAAGAGTAAAAGTGTGTCTCATGTGATTTCTTCCTTTACACCAGAAAAATGCTGAGGCCTGTCTCAAGCACACTGACACTAGCCAATCTGGCTATTAGCAAAACTGTTACAGTGAAATCATAAGTCTCTTGTGTTTCCTTCTTTTCCAGCCATAAAAAGGTGAGGCTTGGCTCACACTTATATCAAACACTACATTTAAATACCGTAGTTTACTTTCTCTTTAGGGAAATCACCCAGCAGGGTCACCAGGCTAATCAAAGCCCACTTTAAATCATTGGAAATGGGAAGAAAGTAGGAGTGAGAGAAGGAAAACAGACAGATATATTGTTAGTGACATTTCTCAGCTTTGTTACTTATGTTCCGTTGAGACCTCTGTGAACTTCCCAGCATCTTAGAAACGATGATTCCCTGTCCCCTGAGCTCCCATTTCCATAACATTGCGCCAAAATTTTCTGAAGAAGTTTAGCAAATTCTCTGTCCCTTTATGCCTGCAGTTCATTTATTTAGCCTTTCTTTTCTTTCTTTTCTTCCAAGTGATGTCTCACTGTCTGATCCTTGAAAGCCTCCCCTCCCACCTTTTGGCAGTGGGAGCACAGTAACTGAGTGACACTCTATCAATTCTAATCATTCTGGCTGCTAGACGAAGATTTTACTTGTTTCTTCCCAGCTGGCAAGAGTAGGAATGTACCCAAACAGTTTACATCTGACTTGAAGTTTGTATGAGGTACTGCAAGAAACTAAACTAATCTAAGATAAATAAAAGCATTGTTCAACTGAGACATTTCCTTCCAGCATCTGCTATTTTTACTGATCCCAGGTACTAAAACAGCATTGCTCCAAACTCATCTGAATTGCTAAATAGCCTGGATGAAAATAAACTTCCTGAAAACACACATTGATTTCCATCATAACAATTGCAATCAGAGTTTTGACTTTTTCTTATAGACAATTACTAATTATTGTCTTGGTCTGGAAACACAAATGACTCTTGAGTTCAGTCTCTTTCAGTCACCCATAAATTTATCCACCTTAAGCTGTATCGTAGTCCTTGTCTTAGGTCCCACCCTCAATTGTTCTGCTGCTGGGAGAACTAACCAACAGCTACTCCTCCTTTGTAGGGTACAGCATCACAGTCTGTCTTGAGGCTGTGAATCAACATCTCTTCATCAAAACAGACAAGAGACCAGCCCACAAACCAAAGCAGAAGATCATGCTATTATTTTGAATGATGAGCTTCCCAATAACTGCAGTTGGATTTAAACATCTGATCCATTAAATACACATTCTTTAATGTAGAGTACCCTTTGATGTTTAACTGGAAGGGATTTTTATGACTGAAATATGACATAATACATAAGAGTAATCTACAAAAATGAAAAATGGCATAAACTTAACAAAGAAAGGAATGTAGGAAATCTGAACCCACTGTGAGTCTGGATTCACTTCTGTTGTCACTATGCTGTTTGCACAATCAGGCTAAGATAAAAGCTAAGTCGAATGTTCTTCAGACTTAAAAGATTTGTTCCTCATTTAAAGAAGGAAAGATGCAAAGTGAGAGATTTTTCTCATGAGTAATCTCGATAGAGGTTTTATTTCTTTGAGGCCAGACGGCAACAAACTTCGTGCTATCAGCTTTCTCTAGAAGTGTGGGAATACACACTATACCCTGCCTTTGAATTTGCCCTCTGGTACATTTCTGACCCGTCTGGCAACTAACTGTATCCCAGAAAATGCCTGTGTATTTGTGGTTTGTTTTAGATAGGCAATTCCAGTGTTTCTACAATGTTTTGGAAGATCTAGGTGTGTGGTTGTAAATCATGGTTTGCCACTTAGACTCATATTCAGAGAATGGTTAATGGCCTCTCTCATTTTGCAGAAAAGGTGCAGCCTTTCTGTCTTCAAGATCTGAGAAAAATCCAATTAATTTGTTTTCTTTTTCTTGCTCATGTGACTTTTATATTTTGGGAAATTCCAACCCCAGGTCTTTTTCCCCAAGGCAACTTGATCTAGAAAGTTTATTCCAGACATCTGTCACACTTCAATGAGCTAAAAATCCCTTTATTGGTCTGTTACACCACCTGACTCCAAACCAGTTCTCTTGGTATTTGCTGTTTATAGGTAAGTCAGAGAAGTTCTGGTTCCTTCTTCTTTGCATCTGCAAGTGCCACATGCCATCTCACTGCTACAATCAGCTCAAGGGTAATTATTTGCAGACTGCTTTACCCATCTAGACCATGTCTTCATGACACAGCAGAGAGCTTCTTTCTCCTCAAAAGAGGGGTAGTCAGCTCCCACCTCAGAAGTCACCAGAAGCTGTGTGACCCCATTTTCTTGAATGCAAATTAGAATCTAATACAATAAATGGGACCTTTTAAATAAAATGGCACCTTACAGGAAAAAAAGCCTCCCCTTAGTATATTTCAAACTTGTATATTGTAAGGGTCCGTTTTTACTTCCAATAACCCTATACTTCAATTTTTATAGCCTTCAGCTTCATTTTGAAAATGATACTAAAGTTAATATACTTCAGTACATTTTATCATTGATTCATAAAACTCATTACATGTATAGTTGCTACAAATAACTTCCCTGAATTATGAGTACTATAAAGAAAAGGCAATTATTTTTTTCACTCCAGCACGTTTTGTTAACTGCAAGTAAGTAAGCAAGCAAAATGATGGCAATAGAAAGAAAAAAAATTAAATTGATTTGATTTTGAAGCTAAATCTTAGTGGAATTTATATTTAACAAGTTTCTGTAATCTGACCAAGAGTGTTTATGCAACACTCTTTCAAATATTGTATTTAAAGTAATAATAATAAATTCTATACATAAATTCTGTAAATTCAATGGTATTTAGAGAAGTTGGATTAGGACATAGTCTTGAACTCTATTTCCTGTGCGTATTTCTGAACCACACAAACATGTGAGTGCATGTATACATATGTGCACACACATGAAAAACCTCAGTGTATGACATTCCTCATATAAATCATTCATACCCAGCCTTTTGTCCAGACTCAACCCTTCAGTAGTGCTTATGATCTCTTGTAAAGCTAGCATTTTATTCAGAGATACAGCTTAATCTGGTTACACTAATTTTGCCTGTTGAAATCCCTGAATAGGAGAATGAATACCAGGTATATCTTTTCCTATATATTGCTTTCTTTGCCTTGATAGTTTTAGTAAGATGTACATTCACTACCTTTCAATTACTTTCTTTGTTATTTTTCACCCTTACACATTCTGTGATAAACATTGACATGTATGAGATCAAGTAATTCAAATTTTTTGCCTGCATCATGGAAAAAAATACAACCCACCTTTGTTCTAACACTGTTCTGAGAGAAATTCAAGCATTCACTGAAGAATAGCTTCCGAGTAATGAAAATTTTCATCCAGCTTCTCCTATCAGTTTTATCCTTAAAAAATCTTAGAAAACACCTCTTATTTTCCTGTGTGGATGTTTCTCTGTATAAACAGAAAATGGAGTGAAGATTTCTATTTTTTCTTCTTGAAAGTTAAACTCTACTTGCAGTCATGATTTTTTCCATTAGCATGCTCTTTTGCATTTTTTCAGTCTTCTGAATATGGCTGTCCTTATAGCTGATCAGTGCAAGTCAACCATATGCATCCTGAAAAACTTTTTATTATGTTTTAGTCAGTTCTGGATTGCTGCTGAAGTGTGACCATTGCATTCACTGCCATGAAGTACCCAATCCATGCAGGGATACACTCTGCCTACATAAAAACATAATTTTGCTCTTTCTCATGACCACCTTGTCAGCTCTGTACCTGTTACACCTGTTATATCATGACTGCTTTGTCAGCTCTCACCTGTTACACTGGTTATATTTCAAGTAATAAAAACCAAATAATGTCCTTGTAGAGAAAGCTGATGGAGAAGATCATCCTAAGTGCCATCACATACCTTTGCAGGACAATCAGGGAATCAGGTCCAGACAACATGGGGTTACAAAAGGCAGGTACTGCTTGACCAACCTCATCTCTTTCCTGTGACAAAGTGACCCACTCAGTGGATGAGAAAAAACCTGTGGATGTTGTCTACTTAGAATTCAGTAAATAGAATTTGACGCCATCTCCCACAACATTATCCTGGAGAAAATGGCTGCTCATGGCTTGGACAGGTGTGCTCTTCAGTGGATGAAAAAACTGGCTGGGTGGCTGGGCCAAGAGCATGGTGGCAGATGGAAGTAAATCCAGCTCAAGCCCAGTCACTGCCATACCTCAGGGCTCAATACTGGGGTCAGTCCTGTTTAATACCTTTTCAATGATTTGGACAAGGGGATGGAGTGCATCCTCAATAAGTCTGCAGAAGACACCAAGTTAGGTAGAAGCTGATCTGCTGGAGGGCAGGAAGGGTCTGGCAGAGGGACCTGGACAGGCTGGATCAATAGGATGAGTACGACAGCATAAGGATCAACAAAACGAAGTAATGGGTCCTTCCTCTGAGTTACAACAACCCCATGCAACACCCCAGGCTTGGAGAACAGTGGCTTGAGAGCTGCTCAGCTGAAAGGGACTTGGGTGTACTGTTTAAAAGCTAGCAGGATATGAGCCAGCATGTGCCCAGGTGGCCAAGAAGGCCAATGGCATCTTGGCCTCTGTCAAGAATACTGTAGCCAGCAAGATTAGGGAAGTGATTGTCTCACTGTACTCAGCATTGGTGAGGCCATACCTTGAGAGTTGTGTCCATTTCTGGGCCCCTCACTTCAAAAAGTACATTGAGGTGCCGGAGCATGTTCAGAGAAGGGCAATGAAGCTGGTAAAGGGTCTAGAAAGCATGTCCCATGAGGATCAGCTGAGGGAACTGGGATAATTTGTTCTGGAGAGGGGAGACATCATTGCTCTCTACAGTTACCTGAAAGGAGGTTGTAGTGAGGTGGGGGTTGGTCTCTTCAGCTATGTCTCAAAGGAGAGAACAAGAGGAAATGGCCTTAAGCTGTGCCATGGAAGGCTGAGATAGGGTATTAGAAAAACAACTTTCACTGAAAGAGTGGTTAGGTACTGGAATAATTTGCGCGGGGAGGTGGTGGAATGACCTTCTCTGGAAGTGATAAGAGGTGTCTGGATGTGGCACTTGGGGATATGGTTTAGGGGTGATTATGGTGGTGCTGGGTTGACGGTTGAACTAGATGATCTTGAAGGTATGTTCCTGTCGCTGTTGAGACAGTCACAACACACACTCTCTGCCCCGAGCAATGGCAAAAAGCACTTTTATTATTTACGCAGCTTCTTTTTTATCCTTTCTTAGCTACATGTTCATTGGCTATTATTTTGTTACAATACAATACTACTGGTTGTCTATAGTGTGTGCACATTCCTTGCTAAACATCAGCTAATATCCTCCCTTTTGCAGCTGTTACAACTTCTTTCTGTTGTTTATCTTCTTGCTTCTGCAATTCTCACGGGTACAAACTGATTGTATCAAGGGAAATGTCTGCAAGGCCTTCAGACCAGCTGTCGGGTCCCACGTCTTCCAATCTTGATCATTATGTGACTGTGTTTCTGTATTTCTGTGGAAGTGTTAAGACTGCAGTAAATATATGGGATATAGTCATTACACTTGGATAAAACTGACTATGTAGGTAATAGTTGCAGCATTTCATTTAGAGAGATTAAACTAAAAACACATTCCAATTTATTTCAATTTTTTTTATGGTTGAAGTTTTTTCTTTGTATAATTTGTTCAGATGTTTCAGCTTTTTACTTTACAAGTCCTCTATAAATGCAAACTGTGTTTTTGTGAAGAACTGAGCAAAGACAACTTTGTTGAAATGAATGAAAAGACCTTTCAGTGACTCACTGTGCCTTCCAGATTTTTGCTTAGTTCTGGCCAGGTTTTCTGAAGAAATTTCTATCCCTATTTATCCGCAAGAGTGTACCACATAGCTTCAGATGAGAAAGTACTAGTGAGCTTTCATGGGAGTTCATATCTTTTCCAATTATTCAGCACTGAAACCATCTTTCTAGATCTTTCTCCAGTTTCTTAGGATTCACAAGCAATGCAATACTCAGAATGCATTCTGAGGGCTGGACTTCTACCCCAAATGTAGGTTGATGAAGATAGGAAAATCCATCAAAAGTTTTCAGAGGTAGCTATAGGGTAAAGAAATTGAGCTTCTTATCCTTTAGGATCTTCAGTCAAGAATTAGAAAACTGACTGTGTCTTTCAGAATGGGAAAAATAATCACAATGTAAATTAACATTCATAGTGCTTCTACTAGTGTAATTCAGTTTCTCACTGGAAATAACCATAAACTCATAAAATAGTTTGAGTTGGGAGGGATCTTAAAGGTCATCTAGTCCAGCCCGCCTGTAATGAGTGGGAACACCTTCAACTAAATCACATTGCTCAGAGCCTCATCCAGTCTGACCTCGAATACTTCCAGGGATGAATTATCTACAGTGTTCCACTACCCTCATGGTAAAAAATTTCTTCCTTATCAAAGAATTTATTTCTAATATCTAGTCTGGATGGAATCCTGGAATCTTCCATAGCATTCTACCTCAATAAATAAATATATAACAGCAATTTTCTTAAGCCTTTCAGCTCTGATGAAAAATGGATAGGTAAAGAGAAGATACATGGATCCCAGCAGTGATCCAAAATAATCTGGGATAATGATTATTTTTGTATGTTTGCAAGGTTTCTGATCCAGAGGTGTTACCCCCTTTTGTAATAAGAAACACATCTCTTTAAGGATGGTTCCAATATCATCCAGTGATTTCAAAGTGATTAGTAGATGTCCACATCATTTGGCTTATTAATAATGACACCTTAGTGTATTCCTGCTACAATATGCCACTTCAGTTCCAAAGAATTCTAGGAATGTTATCTTCTTCATTTGAATTTTCCTGTCTTTCTCATATACAGTCCCAAAAATTACTTCCAATTGTTTGACCTCAGAAAGCAAGATCATTTCAGAAGAATGTCATGCACAGTTTATTGCTCTGTTTTGTCTTTACATTCATTTTTTCCACACATCTGTGTTGTTTCCCAAGGTGTCCAGAGCCAGCTGGATATACACTTGTTAAAATATATTCATCATTCTGTAAGTATTAACAATCATCAAGATCCCAAGACAAAGCAGTATTTCTTTTGTAAAGGCTAACAGTTAAAATGGCAAAGACCCAGGCTGTAAGGAATGAGACGAGGATAGAATTTACAGAAATATTCTCATCTGAGTCCAGATTTAAAAATTTTAGAGGGTACCAATAGGTGCACATCAGTGGAACAGAAACAAGGTGCAATCAATCAAGCACATATATATTTATCCCATGCCTAAATCCAAAACACATTACTGTACACCAGTGACATCCTCAGTAGGTCCCCAAGCCCCAAAGTAACTGTGCACTTGAGTAGAAAGCCAGTCCTTAGTGGAAAGGACTATTTAATCACCTACAATTTTGAAACTGATTAAAAGGTCTCAATTAGGAGGATAGTCTTGCCAGTATCCATACAGAGACACTGGAAAGAGGTAGACTGTTCCAAATATGTTCCTGCCCTGAATCACCATATCTAGAGGAAAGAAAGAGAGGAACAAAGTTAGGTGCCTAAAATTAGGCTGTGGAGATTCCTCATAGCAATCAAAAGGAACTTAGCCTGAATATGCAAATAAGCATGGTGAAATTTCCAATTTAAGAAAAGTTAGATTGGATGAAACAAAAGAACAAACAATCTGGAATAATTTTATGATTGAATATGAGCCTCTGCTCTTAAAACCAGATGCTGTACTTTCTGATGAGGAAAATGACAACAAACATTCTGTACATGACTCTGTAGTCCCTGCATTTTCTGTAAATTTTGCCTTTAAAATTAAAATGACAGGTGACAATGCAAAATATGGGAAAAGGCAGAGGAGAGTTAATTGGCTGCAGAAGAACAGAATTTCTAATAACTGCTCCTTAAAGCTCCCCCAGCTCTCCTTTCAGTATCCTTAATGAAATAATAAGTGTATTTTTACAGGTGTGCAATAGCACAAAATGTAGAAATTAAAATATCATCTAAAGCACCATGTCTTATTCACAAGGAGACTCTTGGTGAAAAAATCTCTGGATTGTAGGAGGGGAAGCATGAAGAGTCAATAGGGTTTACAAATCCCCAGTGTATGGGATGATTCAGCATGGGTAATGAGTAAAATCTCTACCTCATTGAATGAAAAACTTCAATGTGTAGTCTTTTATAGTGGCTCTTCAAGAAAGAATAAGCCTGTTGGACACATGTTTTCTTTGTATTTTTCTCACAGGCTTGTGTGTTGCTGTATTTCTAACTACAGATAGATGTTTTAAGGATTTTCCTTGCTCCTGACAAGGGTTACATAGCAAGTCAATTTATCCCTTAAAAACACAAATACATCCCTCACTCAAGGAGATATATAGGTCATGGCAATCCCAGGCACACCTACAGGCTGAGTGGAGAAGTGATTGAGAGCAGCCCTGTGGAGAAGAACTTGGGGAGGTTGGTTCATGCAGAGCTCAACGTGAGCTGGCAGTGTGTGCTCACAGCCCGGAGAGCCTGAGCAGCATCCAAAGCAGTGTGGCCAGCAGGTCAAAGGAGGTGATTCTCCTCCTCTACTCTGCTCTGATGAGAGCACACCTGGAGTTCTGCATCCAGCTCTGGTTTCCCCAGCATAAGAAGGACATGGAAGTGTTGGAGCAAGTCCAGAGGAGGGCCATGAAGTTGCTAAGAGGACTGGAGCACCTGCTCTACAAAGACAGGCTGAGAAAATTGAGGCTGCTCAGCCTGGATAAGAGAAGGTTGTGTGGAGACCTCATAGCACTTTCTAGTATCTGGAGGGGGCCAACAGGGAAGTCAAAAAGGATCTCTCCCTCAGGAACTGTAGTGATAGGACAAGGAGTAATTGGTACAAACTGAAAGAGGGGAAATTTAGGATAGACATTAGGAAGAAATTCTTTACTGTGAGGATGATAAGACACTAGAACAGGTTGCCCAGCGAGTTTGTGGATGCCCCAACTCTGGCAGTGTTCAAGGGCAGGTTGCATAAGGCCTTGAGCAACCTCGTCTAGCGGGAGATGTCCCTGCCCTTGGCAGGGAGGGTTGGGACCAGATAGTCTTTACGATTCCTTTCAACCCTTAACATTCTATGATTCTATGATTATGCACCATTATCCTGGCAAAGACTTAGCAGAAAGAGACCTTCTGGATACCTGTTGGATGAAGTAATTCCGAAATTACCTCTTAACTTGCCTTACAGGCTACTAAGCAAGTTCTTTCATAGGGATACAGGAAAGAAAGGTGTTTAATCCACTGTTTGGTTGAGAGCTGGGTTGATTTAAGGAGTTCCAAATCTGTGGACTTTGGAGAATAGCTTTTATAGATGGGATCAAAAGTACTTGATGTGCTTGTTAACATATATTTACAGATTAGGGAGGGGGTTGAAAAGTAATATAACTTCCTGTAAATAATTCTCAGCACTGTGTATGCCGAGATGTTGTAGATGTTGTAGCTCTGGGTATTAGAAACATTGCTGGTACTAGTTAAAATGCTGCTAGGGTGACCATCATCACCTCTACACATTCCAATTTCTGCACTCTATTAAATCGAAACTGGCCACTTTCATTATTCTACCCCTTAGGTGCATCATAATGTATGCTTATGACATAGGATTCCCACCTTAGTTTTACAGGTTGTTGGGGAAGATGAAACAGGAAAGCCTTATAAATATGATTGCCTGACAAAAGATTTTGGGAATATGAAAACTATAAGCGACATCGAAATGAAAGCCACCTTTTGAGATACCAAGTCTTAGTTACTGAACAACTGGAAAACAATGGTATGGCCGACTGAAGGTAATCCCCTCTTGATTGAACAATACCCTCTGCTTGCAGGCAGGTCCAAGGGTTAGAGCAGACCCTACTAGCTCAGCAGAAGGGGTCCAAAGAGTAGTTTTTAGAAGTTAAGATGTAACACTCTATGGTAATATAAGAACTCTTATAGGCTGTATGTAAATGCTATAGGATTTGTATCTTGTATTAGATTGGTTAGTGACAATTAGAATATTCAGTACAGAAGATGATTTATTGTATTGTAACCAGGACTTCAGACACTCTCACTCTCTCTCTTACTCTTACACAGTCTTACTCTCTCTTCACACACACTTCTTCACTCTCATTCCTCTCGCTCTCTCTCTCTCTTACCCGCTTACTCTCTTGCTCTCTTGGGCCTGCTCAGAGCTGCCAGCTGCAGCTCTAAGCAGTGCCCCTGTACCCACGCCCTTTGCAATAAACCGCATGTTCCAAGATCTGACTTCAGAGATCTCTCGTCACCGACCGTCTACGCCCGGTCCAGACTGAACACCAAAGAACCTACAGTCTGGCGCCCAACGTGATTGCTGATCCCACACCCAGCAGCTGCAGTCTGGCGCACAACGTGATTGAAGGCCCGGTTCAGCTTTTTCCATCTGTGGGAGACTTCCCCATGGACGGTAACTAAAAGACCAGTTATAGCCACCTAGAACGTGTCGTGAGCACGGCATACCATTGCTGCACATCGTTAAAGCCGGAGCTCTATAATTCTGCCGAGGCAGCCCTCGAGCACGGGGATTACTTGGAGCTCTTGGAGGGAATTGCCTGGCAGTCCTCGAGCACAGGCGGCCACTGCTGCGCAGCGGCTACCTGGAGCTCTTTGAGGAAGTTTGCCGTGGCACCCCTCAAGCACGGACACGCTGCTAAGCAGTGCCGACCGGAGCTCTACGGAGGGACCCTGCCGCGCGCCCCGAGCACAGGCGAGTAGTGCTCAGCACCGCCCACACTGGAGCTCAGTTCGGACCCACCTGTGAGGTCCTGAGCATGGAAAGCCATTGCCACGCGACGCCTAAAACCAGAGCTCTGAGAAAGGACCCAAAAGCAGCGTCCTGAGCGCCGAGTGGAGTGCCTGGCCAGCCCCCCACGACGGACCTCTGACTAAGGACACCGCTCCTGCAACATCATCTAAGTGAGTATCATACTGGTCTAATAATGGGACAAATTCACTCTGCCCATGACAGAGATCTCTATAAGCAACTTAAGCATTTACTTATAAGCTCTGGTTCAAGACAATTACCTAAACAGGAGCTAAAAAACCTCTTAGAATGGACTCTGATTAATTTCCCAAATGCTGACCGTTCAGCAGTCTACACCAGAGACTTTTGGGACTCAGTGGGAATCAAATTATTTAATGCCATATCACGCTGGGACAAGAGTACCGCAGAACTCATCCCAGCTTGTGCAGAGTTAATGGAACTATTCGCCGCGCCCCCCCACCGCCACGCAGCTCCGTCCCGTCCCCTCGCCCGCCGCCGCCTCAATCGGCCATGCCGGAGTCACGGAGCCAGTCCCCCGCGGCCCCGCCACCTCCTCGCCCGCCGCCACCGAGATCGGCTGTGCCACTCCCGAGCTCTGCCGTGCCATCACCACCCCTGCCGGGCCCCATCCCCGCGCCGCAGCCACCCCCGCTGGGGTCCCCCGACACCGCGCAGCCGTATCCCTCCGCCACCCAGCCGTATCCCTCCGCGCAGCACAGCCTCGCCTCAGAAGCCGCGAGCAGGTGGGGAACGGATGGGAATGATGCAGCTCCAGTGGCAGGGGAGACGGAGAGCCCCTCTGCCGGAGCTGATGCTTTAAATCTAACACAAGTAAACTCTGAAGAGCAGCCAAATTTGTTTGCAATGAGCCCCAGAGTCCCGCCAGCGAGCGACGGGGATCTTGCAACCCAGAAAGAGAAAACGAGTTCTGAGAGTTTGTCAGCGCTACCTTCTGAATCAAAAAATCCTCCAAAGTGCTCAGATTATTCTCAATTAACAGATTGCCATGAAATAAGACCCCAAATCTATAAAGATGAAAGTCTTAGTCTATTAACTAAGCCTGTGATAGCTAGCCAACAGCTTGACAGTCCTAAAACGGGGGCTCCCATCCCCACTCTCGAAATTAAAGAGCTAAAAAGTGCTGTAAGATACAGTGGCATTTGCTCACCGTATCTTAAACAACTGCTAAAAAGTACCCTAAAAGGAACACATCAAACTTTAAAACGCATTTTAAATCAACAGAAAGGGGGAAAAACCCAGGCTACACCTCAAAGAAGGTTGAATAAAGCCTTGTATGTTTTTAATTTCTTGAACAGCTCTGCAGAAGAGCCTGGCCCCCTCATTTTCAGACATTTCTTAAACAACAAAAAAGCAAAACTGAAAGAGCACCCCCCAGTTTTAATTAAGAATTTAGCGTCAGGAAAAATAGAAAGACCATATGATCTTATAATGTGGGGAAAGGGATTTGCATGTCTCTCCACAGGTGAAGGAATCAAGTGGATTCCAGCAAAAAACGTGAAGCCATACCACACATCAAAGCCTGCCGACGCCACCACACCAGCCAGTGACCCTGCAAGTGGAAGCCAGGAAGCAAGCACCCAGACCTAAAGTGCGCAGAATCACCAGAAGAAAGCGATCTGCCGAAAACAGCTCAAGGAAAGAATGGAGTTTTAGCACTATTTGTGTAGATGCATGTTGCTTTTAACCTTTTGTTTTTGTTTTTGCAGTGAAGCTTTACCTGTAAATCAACCAAAGACAAATGTCTGGGTTGCCTTAGCCAAATCTGCAGGCTCCGATACCATCTGTTTATCTGACACAAGCCCTGACAAACCTTTTTCAACCTGTTTAGTTGGAATACCTTTACCAGAAGGTTTTGATAGTGTTACTCTTGATAAGTACTGGCCATACGACGATCATCAAGTATCTGTGTGGTACTAGCAGCAGCCAACTCATATTTTTGGACTGCCTTCAGAGTCTCCTGTTTGCAAGCTGTGAACACTTTGCACTTTGCATAGCCATCAGAAGACAATTCTGTTGGCTTCTACATTTATTCAAAGCAATTTAGGTTTACCAATTTTTTTAAGTACCCTCACCTTATTTCCATATTTATTGCAAAACTTCTCTGCAGCTGACTGAAGTTTCTGAATCCTCTTCTTTATCTGCCATTATATCTTCAGTGATTTCTTTTAAGGTTTTTTGATCTGCTTTCTCACACATTTTTAAGTAAGCATATGTTGTTCTGAGTAGGACATAAAATGTTTCTGCACTATGACCTCTTCTGTCAATCCACAGCTATGTTAAGAGCAATCTCTTATTTTCTAATCTAAAAATCAAGGGTCCCTTTCTTTGTTCACAGTATAGCAAGAAAAAAACCAAAATGGAATATATTTCAAGTGTTTCACTGAATAAGCCATTACCTTGAATAAGGCTTTTGTGATGCCAATGCACTGTGACTCATGTAATTCAGATGCGAAGCTAATATGCTGTTTGAAAATGTACCCGCTGCTGAGATGATTCCTAAACAGGGAGGCAAAGAAGTGATTATTAGATAGGACAAGACATGAGCTGAATTACTGAAATGTGCAATAAAGAAATCTCAGCCTCTACAATTTGCCTGTCAAAAATGAAGCTTTTAATCAATTTAATCAGTGTAACAATATATTAGCTCAGCAGCCTGCCATCTCAGCGTGTAATTTTAACTATAAAGAACATTCTACAAACACTATAAAGCTCCAAAGTGCTCTTTAAAAAGTCTCTAAAACATAAACAAGGTTTTTAATAGCCTGTGTCAGCAGGACTAGAACAAATCACAGGAATGTAATGAAAAAGATCTTTTCATTTCTCTTAAAAAAGGATTCTACAGCCCTTGTTAGATAATTTGACTTCACCCTCATTCTCCTGCAGAGGCAAAATTTAACCTTGATTTGCCATCTTCTCTCCAAAATCTCACTATTTTCATGCCTCATGGAACTGCTTATACTAATCTTCATTAGTTCTCTCAGGGTGCTGAAATCACCCATTCTTAATTCCAACAGTATCCTGGCATACATGCTAAAACACAAACAAATGTTATAAAACACTATTAAGGGCAGTAAAAAATTCACCTTCAAATTGCACTGTCAGAATAAATTTTCATAGGAGAGTATTACTGTGTATTATCAGTCAGCTGAAAGAACATGAAATCACCATTTATAGTATTTTGTTGTTTTAAAACATTTCAGTGAAGGAATTACTGTAATTAACTTTCCCTCATGTTTCCAGTTTGCCAGTGTCTCACTGTGAAAACTGCCTCCCCAAACCTCCCACACACACACAAGTCACCATGTATTTGAAAGTGAAGAAAGCTAAAGGATCAGACATATATACAAGATGGCTTGAAACAAAAAAACGGCATATATAAACACATTTTTCTGTGTGACCATGAAAGCTTGCAGTAGTATTTTAATGCGCTGTGGTCTGCAAAATGAGCTTTAGATTCATTTGTGTATCATAAATATACAGTTTTCTGTGTCCAGGAGACTGTGAAAACTATTTTCTCTTCTTCCACCTTCCAGTGCACTTTGCTTACCCACAGTTATAGGAAAGGATGTCTTAGCCTTTAAACTCACACGGTGACTTCTCTCTTTTGGAAGTTAAACAAGGGAGCAGTGATGGAACCTTCCACAGGAATGAAAAAGTGTTCTGAAAATTGCCCTTCTATCGAGCTGCGTGTGAGAAGAGCCTAATAAAAACTAGCCCCCAAAAAGTATTTGTATCTTTGTTCTGTAAAAGGAGAAAATTAGTTCTCAGTTCCCAAAGAAGGAGACATCATGTGCAAAAGGGCAGCAGCTGCACCATCACATTTAAACCTTAGAAGTCTATCCAACTGGAGAAACAGATGTGAATTTGGAATAAATGTAAGAACACTTCCCCCTCAGTGCACAAGTAATAGGGACAAAAGGAAGCAGCAGATTAAATCCCAGGACTGCCATTTATGCCTAGGCGAAGCATATATGTGAACTACCACATTAAAGAAGAGGCACTGTACAGCTCTGTGAATCAGTCTGATCAGCAGCAGGTTTCCTTCCAAATGAGTAGTTTCAGGTTTAATAGAAATGTTCACAAAATAAAAATAAGTTCATGGAGGTAAAGCACACAGGACTGTGTATCATAGTCAGTGCACAGGTTACGTTGAAAAAGTACTCTTGTATCAAGATGTAGCAACTGCTCTACCTGTAAAGTGCAGTGGGATCTGGCATGTTTACTGCTTCATATTTATTGTGCAAGTCAGTAAGTTGTTTTGAGAAACCTCTGATCTTGTCATCAGTTTTATAAAATGGGTTTTTCTGGGGTTCCATGAATCCCTGAAGTTTGCTGCTCACTTGCAAGCAGCTACTAAGAAGTATGGGTTTCATTTTGTTCGTTCTTTCTTATGTAGCTCTTATTTTACTTATATGAGTGCATATGAGAACGTCTGTCGACATCGGTGAAAACAGCCAGAGTGCATTTACTTCCATTATATATATAACCTTTTTAGAGGAACTCACATGTGGATATTTCATAAATTTTAACAAGATTGTTTAACCTTGAGCAAATCATTCACTTCAAGGAATTTGCATGGTCTACTCCTGTTTCAGAGCTTTGCATTGTAAAGTAATAAATACACAAATAAAGTTCTGCTAATAGCCATTATTATACAACTAAAACCAGTAATCAAACCCAACAAGATATTTCCTATTTACATGTTGTATTAATTTGATTGACCATAAACAATGTGTTAGTCCTGTCAAAATAGATCCCAAAGCATCAAAAACCACATCTGGTAGGGAATTCTAACATTCTAGGCACTATATCTCTTGTAAAATAATCCTTCCATGTATCTATCAACAGCTAATTATCTTAGACAGCTAATCAATTCAATTATTAGCCAAATATTTCAAATCCTTGGCTTGGTAAGTCTTCATTTACTCTAACAAAGGGTGCAGTTACACAATGTGTTCTCTCTGTAGAGGAGTTAGCTAAAGAAGTCCATTTCCCCTCCCTATTTTAGCACTCATTCTCACGCTAATGCTATATTTTTCATCCTTAATACAATCGCTTATGAGGCCACAATGTTAACCAGGTCACTTAGATTAGTTTGATGTCAAAAAAGAAACACTGAAAAACATTATTGCACTTCTGCTTATAGTGCAGAGCAAGTGAGAATACAAAAGATTTTGGTGGAGGAAAGGAAAGCATTCAGGAAAAAAAAAGCACATCTAGATCCTGGACTGCAAACAGCCTAAGGATTTTGAAATGCATGTGGGTCGTTTCCCAGGAGACTGCCTTTATAACCTGCGTACAAAATATCTGGAAGGAGCCAGAAGTCAACCTGGTACAATAGCACAGGGCCAACAGGAGTGACAGTGTCAGGTTAATTCTCTGGTAGGAAGTCTCTGTCCTAAACTGACACAAATTTTTCCACTTTTTCATTCCAGTCACAAAATATAAACAAAGCCAAACTTGGCAACACAGAACTGAAAACACAAGTCTTCTTGTTTAACTCAATGTGTAGTCATGAAAGAGTGGGTTTGCAATTATTTTGTCCTTTAGAGACCTTTTCTTTCTTCTGGTGCCTCAGAGATGGCCAGAACAACAACCACACATTTGGGTTTAATGTTCCCTATTAATAGTAATGGTTCCCTGCTCATGATCTAGCTTTTTAGAAACTGCCTGTCTGAGGAAAAATTCTCTCTTTATCTGTGGTGATTAGGCCTTAGACTAAGTTTCCATTGGACACTTTGCTAGGGGCAGGTGAGTAACTTCTAGATATTTTCAGTTCAAGCATCTGAGTTGCCTCCCTGGATCTTGCTCAAATCTTGTAATAATCTTTGAAAAGTTCAAATGGAACGAGTTCTTAAAAAGAAAGGCCCGCCAGACTGAGAGACCTGTTGTCCCCTGGATCCTCCTGGCCAATCTTGTAGATGGGCATCACATTTACTAACCTTCAGTCAACTGGAACCTCACCAGCTTGCCAGGACTAATGATAAATGATGGAAAGCAGCTCTGTGAGAACTTCCATCAGCTCCTTCAATATACTTGAGTGAATTACATCTGGCCTCATAAACTTGCATGCATCTAAATATACTATTTGCTCCTTTTTACTGACTGTGGAGACATTCTAGACAGCAAGCTCAGATGTGGAGGTAAACTAGACTTTTACCTGGTCAAATGAAACCTATTGTCATGATATAGCCTCTATGCCGTGTACATTCCTTGTTTTCTTGGGTGTGCCTCACTATTTTTAAGCAACTATTGAGCAGCTACATGACAATTAACCATGTAAAATTTGTTTGACAGGAACAAAGAAAAGAAAGTCAACAAACCTATTTTTCACTTTACATTTGACTGGATTCTTCATTCTGAACTTGTGAAGAGTTCAACATTCTGGGCCAATTGTTAGATTGTTAACATATATGCATTTGAAAAATTCTATGTCTTTATATGGAGGGGATTAGAGAGATTAGATAAGTATTTACATTATATGGCCTTAAAATACTGTCTTTAAATGCACAAAATCCTATGTATAATAAATTGAGGTCTTTAAGAATTTTCAAATTACACTACACTGTAGCAAAAAAAAAAAAAAAAATAAACCTGTATCAGGCTGATTTGTTTGCTTGCTTTTAAAGAAGAGCCTAAATTCCAATATAGTTGCAGGAAAGATTGTAATCAATATTCTTTAGCCATTCAGCATTTCAACATTTATATATTCTAAACATCTTTCTAGCTTTTTTCCTGTAGGTATTCAGGGGAAGACTAATCCAAAGGATACTATAAGCTAAATAGGAGGCTGGTAATTATTGTGCAAATGCTAGAATTACTGGAATTTAATTCTCTAGAAATTACAGCTACAAATTTGATGCGACATGTCAGGGGCATCATGATATAAACAAAGACAAATCTTCAAATTAAGAATCAGGACAGTAGTATTCTAAAAGCCAGTAGTTTTTCATAGGTACTTATTAATAATCCCTTTAGAATATATCTAGTGGCTTTGGTTTCAATTAATCACATGCACAGCAAACAGTCAGATTCCTAGTGTTATTCATGAAAAAGGCAAAAGTAAGGGAAGAAATATTACTTTTGTCTTAAAAATTGCTATTTATCACAGCTTCTGAAGCCCTGACATTTAATGCTATTTCTACAACTTCTGTCAATTTTATGACATGATCCATTTATTCCATCTTCCATTCTATTGAGGCATTTGAGCAGAGATCCCTCCTCCTCACAGGAATGTGGAGACATCTGTTTTCTAGGGTCCTGCAAAACATTACACAGAGCTCTCCATGGATCTCTGACTCTATCAAAGTGGCCTGACATTCACTCTCTGACCATGAGTCTTCAGGTCGTTTAATTTATAACTGTTCTTTCAGTTCAGGGCTTCCTTCTCATGTCAAATCTTTCCTTAGTATAATCTGTCAAAGATGACTCTTGGTTAACAGTTTTGATGAATGTGCCAACTGTGTATATTTTAATGTAATAACAAAAATTGAAGGTTTTCTGTTAGGGGGTAAGAAAAACCTAAAAGCACAAAAAACACCATGTCTAGACATTCCTGTATATTTTTCTTGCAGAAACTGCAAATAATGCTGGCTAAACAGCACCTCAGTTAGGGTCCTGCTTCAGAATCAGTGATGCAGAGAAAATGCCATTCTCATTTTATGACAGATACATTAAATTTAGATTCATGTTCACTCATACAGTAAGAGATACAAAGCATGTCCATATGTACACAGGTTATTAATGAAGTCCTATTTCTACTGACATAGTCACTAATTTTTTCATTGACTAATTTAGGAAAAAGGGTAGGAAAGCTTCAGCTAAAAAAGAAGCAAAATGATGCAACACATGGAACATTCCAGTCCCTGGCTGCACTGCTCCTGGCTGGGCTGGGATGAGTCCTGGCTGACAGGTCCTTCCCTGATGCCCTCCATGGATGTTTCCATGAGCCCTGAGGTGTCCTGGCAAATTAAATTAATGTGCAAAGAAATTTATCATGCTTCTTGAATTTAAAATTTTCTAGTAAATCTTCTTAATATAAGAGATTAAATCTCAATATATTTGTTCTGTGGGAGTTTTTTTGTTTGTTTTTGGTTTATATAGCAATAAAGCAGAGGAGGTTGTATTGAGGGTTAGTTTTTTTCCCAGTCTAGAAATATTTGAGTCTTTACTTAATGAACCACTGTTACATGTTTCTTTGAATACTCATGGACATAATGGACTAAGTAATGCATCCATATATGGAAAAGGATGTATTTAAAAAACTCAAATAGCATTTGTTACAAATTTCCATTAAACTGTAAAGCACATAAAAAAATAATGGTTTAAGGATTTCTACTGGAATGAAAACATGCAAACTGCAGAATGAATAAAGTATTCTTGTGGGAATAATAATCAAAAAAGTAAAAGAGCAAGTTTACCATCACATATAAATTGAGCTAAGGATAATGAAAAAGCCTGTGACAGAACTATAATGAAAGCAGCCAAAATTATAAATAAAATTATGCTAATATGAATTTTTAATAGACCAATGGAAAGGCAATGAAGATATACAATCCAATCTGCAACTTGGTGTTTCAGTAGGGAGAAAAATATCCTCTACAAGCAGGTGTCCATGTGGTGATTCCCAGCCTGCAATATAACAAATGTAGTTAACTTATATATGGATATAAATATATTTAAAGAAAATATGAGTATGTTGCACTATTTTAGACTTTCTCTTAATGTTTGTTGAATGGAATATCACATTATATTTGAGAAAGGAGAAACTCATTCAGAAAACCATAAGCTCACTCAAAATCCCAGTGTGCTTCCTCTTCTGGGTTATTTCCTTTCTAACAGGACTGCAGCCTAACCACGTCATGTTTAGTATAAGCATATATTAATCGTATTTTCTTTAATTATCATAAAAAATTATTCCCAAATAGTCATTCATCACCATCATAAACCACAGACTTACATTCTCATCTTCATTATATATGTAGTCCAAATGTTTTGAGAGGACTCAGAACAAGGACTCCTGTAGCTCTAGGAGAAACTGGCACAACTGTTCAAAACTGAGTCTCTTCTAAAACAACAATGGGCCCAGGTATTACCCAGGAAACCTCTGGAGAGCAGTAACAGTTCTAAACACATTACATGCAGAGAGCAAAGTGTAAATAGTGGCCCTTTTTTTCACCCCAGCACACCAGTTTATACATTAATGACGCAATAAACCGTGTAAAACTTCTACACTCTTGTCCTTTCTGACTTCTTTTGCCCAGGCAGACTCATCTCTTCCTTGCACTAAAACTTGATCCACACAGTTTTAGTGCAAAGCCTAGGTTGATATTCATATTCCACTCAGTTTACAGAACCTACATCCTAGGCAAAAATAGCCATTTGCTTACTTTTTCATTATAACACAGAAATTTACATTCCATATTGGATTATACAAATCCATATGAGAAATCAGTTAATATGGTTCATAATATGCTAGCAGGAGTCTAGTCAATATATCACGTAATAACTGAGGCATTTACTTTCCTTATCTTTCAGTTATTGTAAACTGATTCTGCTGGCAAAATAATAATAAATTTTAAAAAAACACTTTTGTTAGGTTTGTTTAGGCATAAATGAAAAGAAACCTGATGAAATGAAATTAGTTTTGCTGATGTGAGATGGGTGTGAGGTGACACAGAGAAATGAAAACCGAAGGTCTAACTTAAGCAGCAAAAGCTTTTCTTTGGTCTTAAGCAGCAAAAGCTTTTCTTTGGTGCACATATGTGTCTCCAAACATGTATGCATCTTATTTGGAGATAGATAGATAGATAGATAGATAGACAGACAGACAAATAGATACAAATATATGTATATATATGGGATTTTTTACAGATAGATAGATATATACATATATCTCTGTATATACACACACACATGTATGCACACACACATGTACCGATGGATGAAATTTTTGGTCCAGACTTCTGGCTGGCCAACTGCTTCACATTCCATTTGAGGAAGCTAAACAGCTGAGGATCAACGGTGCTTTTAAGAAAATAAAACCTACAGGTCAAATGGGCACACTTGGAGAACAAAGAATGTTAACGAAAAGAGTTCTTCATGTATGAGGAACTGCTTGTTTTCAGTCTAATGTCTGATGAACCCAACAGCTTACCAACACCGACAAACAGTGGTTATTGGGAGTAATATTTATATATATATTTATTGTTTTATCTTCCCATATGTATATAGAGCATATAAAGATGTAATGTTCATTATGGGTTAAAATTATTACCAATTGGCACACTAAATTATATTTGCCAGACTCTGAAAAAGAGAGAATACTCTGGAAGTGGAACCAACATTTTAAGCATGCTTACTGTACATATTGCAGCAATTATTATTAATGCACCAGTACAGTATTAAAATACATTCCATCAGGCTGGACTAAAGAAATCCCATTGTAACAAAATGGCCATTAAGTTTCAAGGGTTTGCACACACTCTGGGTGTACAGCCCTCAGACTTGAAGCCAATCATTGAGCAGAAAGGCAATAGAGAGTGTCTGCAACAGATAGATCTGGAAAAGTTTGATACATGTTCAAATGGCATAGAATTTTCCTTGGAGACACGCATGGATAACACATGAAACAATGTAATAAAAAATTAAAACGTAAGTACTATGGATAACGAAGCATAACATGTTTTGAACTATTCAGATAGATGTACACTGTAGGTTGTTCTCACCTACTAATGGGGCCTTAAGGGAAAATTATTGAGAGAGGAAACCTGAAAATCTGTCTTTGAGGTAGACAGAATTGACATGAGTTCTATTCTGAGATAGGAGCTCTGCTTCAAGTATGTGTCCCACAAAACTGCTAAGGAAAGCACTAGTTGGTATTTTTCTCATTAACATAAACTTAATAGGAAACAGATAGTTTTCCTTAGTTCATTTCAGTAACAACGGTCACTGAAAAGCTACAGATTGAAATTGCTTTGAACTACCTATTCATTTTAGTTGAGACCTGAACAACTGACTAGACCTCTAAGAAATTAAAATTGCAATGTACATCTAAGTCACTCATTTTTCATGATGATTCATCTGACTTTGGAACCAGGATTCAGCTAAAATTGGCGTATTTCTCACTAAGGGAAAGTATGTTGCATCATTTAGGCTGATTTCTGAAAAAGAAACAATTCATGTCTGGTTGATTGGCCCACTCTTAGCTACTAATGTTTGGCAACACTCAAAGAGTTACATTAAAATAAACATTTTGATAAGTGTAAGAGGCAGTCATGAAGTTTCTTCCAAAGCCCTTATCTGGTGCACACATCTGGTCATGAAAAGAGCATTGTGCAGGGATAGTTTTGTAAACATTTTACATCCACATCTAACAGTGTCTGACAGATGATGTAGGTAAAGCTGTGCAAACACTTAAAACATAGCCCAGCTGCAGCAACTGTCTCTGTGAAACCTGAGAAAAACCTGATCAAAATACAGGGGCAAGTCAGCAGCAGCTGTGAAGAAAGAGCTTGAAAGACAGCAGCAATGTACTCACAGCCCAAAAAGCCAGTCATATCCCAGACTGCATCAAAAGAAACCTGGATAACAGGTTGAGGGAGGTGATGTTCCTCTTCTGCTTCATTCCCATGAGACCCCACCTGGAGTCCTGCATCCAGCTCGGTAGCTCCCAACACAGGAAGATCATGGGCCTGGTGGAGTGAGTTCAGAAGAGGGACACAGAAATGATCAAAGGACTGGAGCCCCCCTCCTGTGAGGAAAGGCTGAGTTGCAGTTCTTCTGACTGGAGAAGAGAAGGCTCTGGGGGGACCTTATTGTGGCTTTTCAGTACTTAAACAGGGCTTATTGGAAAGATGGGGACAAAATTGCCCCCATCTTTGGTTTAAAGCCATTACTCCTTGTCTTATTGCAAGGTCTGTTGCAATAGGACAAGGAGTAATGGCTTTAAACCAAAAAGGAGGGTTGATTTAGGTAAGAAATCTGACAGAAATTTTTTACAATGAGAGAAGTGGAGAAAGTTGCCAAGGAAGGTGGTAGATACCCCATTCCTGGGAACATTCAGGGTCAAGTTGGATGAGGCTTTGAGATACCTGATCTAGTGGAAAATGTCTTCGCTCATTGCAGTGATTCAACTAGATGACCTTTAAAGGTCTCTCCCAGCTCAAATTATTCTATGATTCTATGATAATTCTGTGATGAAAATGGATAAGCTTACCCTACAGATTGAGAGTGTCCTCAGTGAAAACCCAGTCTCCAAGCCTGACAAACTGTAATGTGTTGCGCCAAGAGGTACTGATGATGTGACACTGAAAATGAAGATTGGATCAAGGGAAAAGCTACTTTAATTTCAGCAGTGCTAGTTCCAGGCTCTGGAACTTGATCTGTACTCTTAAACAAGAATCCCTGGTATGTCCTGTGTATGTTTTTGGCCTTCACATTTTACTCCCAAACCATTCCAAGGACTAGACAAGAGCTGACATGGGCAAGGAGCCATCAACAACAAAGTTTGGGTGCAACCTCCTACTTTTGTAGGACAAGGGTTTTTAATGTAACAAATGTGGCCTTTTCCACATCAGCTGTACCCATCTGTCCTCAGCACACAAGCACCATCCCCAACACATTTAGTGTTTGAGAGAAACAGACTTTGCAACAGACACATCTTGCTGCAGAGAGATTCTGATTAGAGAAAAGGAAGACTTTTTACTGTGACAATGGTCAAATATACTTAGAGAAGCTATGGGATCTACCTCCTTGGAGGCCTTCAAGATTTGAGAAAGCCCTCATCAACCTGATCTGTTTCAAGAAGGGAGTAGAATTAAATGATGCCGAGAGGTCTCTGACAACATAAATTATTCTGTGATTTTGTGATTCATGTCCTGTTTCAAAATCCACATTAGTCTGTGCAGACAGGTAAGGATAATTTCATCCAACAAAACCCATGATTTCTTAAACTGTCACTATATATCAGATAGATGAATTTTAAATTCATTTTATGAGAGTAATTCACGTAATTTGTGTCCCATACAAGACCATTATTGAAAGATGAAATGTGCATTATTATGTTACATAAGATAAACAATAAAAGTTTGTGTATTAATTTAACAGACACATCCAATCAGTACACAAATTACACCTGGCAAATGTGGAAAACTATGAAAAAACATTAAGTTCAAAATGCAGCTGAAAAGGATCTGAATAACCCTCCATAATGACCAATTCACAACATCTCTAACATGAGAAAACAGGGCTGCACAGAGAGGATCTTGGTCATGCATGAAATTTGATATGCACACTTGTTTTAAAACTGTGATTTCACTTAGATTGGTATCTTGGGGACTTCTTTTTACTGAGCAGAGTTTTCAAAAGTCCTGAAATGCCTCAGTAAAATATGACCAATTTTCAAATGTAGCTCACTTAAGAAGTATTTCCCACTAGAAGTCAAAATGGCCATCAATTTCTACATTTTATGTAACACAGTTATATGTGTGTGTGTGTCCATGTGTATTTTTCTCCTATCAGATTCTTCACCATGAAGTTGTACAAAAACATTATGTATGTACTACCTTTGATGGTAAAGATAATGATTTAGATTGTAGTCATAAAACCAAACAGTCATTGCCAAATTCTTGCAAGATTTAAAAAAATATAATGAAAAAGACAATATCTTGAAATTGTGTCTTGAAGTAAACATTCTTTCCTGCAGATTTTATTGTTATTTTTCCATAACATGACATAATTAAAAAACACAGAAACATTTAAGTGAAATTTATATTTCTTATATTAAATGTATTACCACCACTTTCTAGACTCCGACCAAATCATAATACAAGATAATTTGTCCTTACTCATGAATCATTTGCAAAGTGTACAAAAGTTATTAATGATCGTATCACTTCATGCTTAGAGAGACGTTACTCACATGGTTCACTGGGAAAATAAACTACAACAGGAACTGTGTGAATGCATTATGTGACATCCTTAATTGGCAACTCTGCAAATGAACCAAGTCCGCATATTGGTTACAAACATGTTTTTCAACACTGGCATTGTTGGTGACTTAAAAAAAAAAAAGTTAATTAATATTAAGGAGTATTAACCTCAGTGATTTCCCCTCTAATATAAAGACCGTTGCAAACAAGATTTCACACAGAGGAAATTCTAAAGCTGAATAGTTAAAGAAGTATTTCTTTACCAATTTAATCACGGAGAAGGAGCATGCAATCAGCTAAAACAGAGGCCTAAATGCTGGGGTCTGGTAGGAACTGCTCTGCTCTGTCCTGAAGCACTTAAGTCCTATTCCCCCCGGTCTCTCTTCTCAGAGTACCTTTGGTTTGACTTCACTCCAGCAGTCCAGCAGTCTCTTCCTGACCTATTTTTCCCCTACAACTTTCTTCATTAATTTGCATACCCTTCTTCTCCTTTTACTTTACTTAAGCACTTAGACAATCACATCCTACAATTTCCCTCCCTGAAACTATACCTTTAGAATTGTGTTGTCTGCCACAAAAATAAGCTTGCATTGTGTTTTACTTCCTTTTTTTTGCTCTTTCTTTCAGTATTTATTTGGACTGCAATAAGATTAGGAGAGGCATTATAGTGCCTAATGCAATGTGTCCCCATTCCTAATACTCTATAAGTCACCAGAAGTTAATAATAAAAACTGTGATCATTAATTAAAGTTTATCAAATGTATTATTTTCAAGACTAGGAAATAAAATCATGGTTTTGAAAGGGCTAGCTTTGCAGTACATGCCTGCAATCAGCTTGACACAGTATAAAATATAGCTTTTCAGGGGAAACACTGGAAAAATTGTTTTACCAGGACAAGAAAGCTGGTAAAAAAAGTTTATTTGTGGAGAAATAACACAAATATAGAAGAAGAAAGAAAAATTACTGAATCACCAAAGTCTTAAAGAAATAGTGTATTTTTTATATATATAAGAATATGTGTAAGAAAAATGCATCTGCTAAATTGTATATGAAACGCATAGTTTTCATAGAGGTCCAAATTCTAGTCTGTATGTTAAACCTGATCATTTTCTTCCCCACGCTTTGATTATGTGGCTTTAGAAATGTATTATGCTGCCAAAGAGGATTAAACTGGATTTGAGATCCACGATGGTCCTATTATTTTAAACATTTAGAAACAGCCTTTTGTTTTTGTTCAGCATTAAGCAGACTGACAACCTTCAACTTACCCTTCCTGCTGTGGTACACTGTGTAATGTCCGTGGTCCACTTAGCTGTGACTGATTTTCATTTTCAACATTACAGAGAAAGTCTCTGAACGTTCGGTTAAAGCTTATGTAAAATATAGCTTAGTCTATTTAGCAATGTTAATCTTGGCCCCAATCCAGCAAAGCTCTTAATATTTCTTAATATTCTCATTAAATTCAGCAGAAGAATTCAAAATCAAATATATAACTAAGCATGGAGCCAGTTCAAGATTTTCAACATAATCTTTGTTATAACAGTGAAAACGGTCAGAACAAAATAAAACAGAACCTTGTAAATCAGGAAGGACATAAGAAACATTTCTGATAATAGGTTAAAAAAAAGAATACATGAGTTTAATTTTTAGTCTAATTGATGTAACTTGGATATAGACTCTCAAACTAGAACTATCTATACCCTATTGATACTGATGTCTGTTTGAAATGTCCCTCTCTCATCTGGAGAATCAGATGGCTTCCAGTGGATAATGCCAGGCTAAAGCTCTCTCTGGATACCTCTGTACTGTATTTAAAAAAGGGCCAAAGGCTGAGGTCAGAACTGGACCATATGATCCTTAATGCCTAATTGTTAACAGCACTTCCTGGCTCCTTTTTTTTTTTTTTTTTGAATACTCCAGCTTGCTCTCTCCAAGACAAATTTCTTACAGAGGTGGCTAGCCCTAAGCATTGTGGACCACAGCCAGCTGGCAGGAGTCAGCCTTTCAGCAAAAGATCAATCCCTGGACTTTTATTTAGCAATATAGATGGAACTTCAGCTTCCATGGTTGGGAAATAGCTCAGTAAATTAAGGCCCTTTTGCAAGGTGCCTTGCTAAAGATCACTCCTTCCCCTACTTCTTTTCTTCATTATCTCTCTTCTCCTGTAAAGGTTAGGAAATCTTTTTAGCTCTATACATGGAATTCTCAGTCTCTCTGTCTTTCTACAGCTAAAATAGACTATCATTCCTCTGCCTCTGGTTTGATAGAACTCCTGAAAACCTTGAAGAAAAAATGACTTTGAAAAGGGCCAGTTTAGGTTTTAAGTAGCCCTTTCTCTAATTTAAAGGATTAGATAACCAGAACATAAAATTAGAATCTTTATGGTATCACCAAGTCCAGAAGTTGTTTTCATTCCTTCTTTTTCTTGGCTGACTCCAAAAAGTAGAAATCAGACAAATGTTTCAGTTTGTTGAAAATTGTGTGTGTTGCATTCAACAGTACCAATTAAGTCTCATCTAATGGCTAATGAGCAACGCAATGGCAATAAATTTTCATATTCTTGATTTGAAACACTTAAAACATAGCTAAACATTAAGAAGGAAAAGAAATCCAAAATAAGAAGATAAACTTCCTTGGATGTCCTGATGAGATGCAACATAATTTCCTTAAAGATATTTCCAACAATCATATCTTAGCTACCTCAGACTGTTAGGAATTCCCATTTACATTCAGTTTTTCTTGTGTCTTGTGCAGAAAATAAAGCCACTCTCCAGATCCAATTGTACTCTAAGCTGTGTAGTTATTAAATTTGTGAATAGGTTTTGCTGCAGTTTTGGATACAAATTATTTTTGACTGTGCACAGGGAGAAAATATCCTTTTTGACTCATTATAATTCGAAAAATTGTTTTAAGAGCAGCGAGCTTACTGAGGAATAGCTGACACATGTCCAAAAAAAAAAAAAGAGATAACCCAAAGTTATTGTTCTTGCAAAAGAAAAAAAAAAATAAAGCAAGAAACAAGGACTTTTAGTACCTATCACCTTACTAAAAAGGACTTGAACTGCAAGATGGTGTCTTAAATAAATGGAAAATATCTCAGTAAAAGGTGAACTCAGCTATTACTTAACTGATTGTTTTGTAGGCAGAATAACTTTTATCTTTCACTCACATCAAACTGAGTGAAAGAAGGCCGAAATAAATTGTTGCCATTCAAAATGACATAATGGTAACAGTGGCTCTAAAAAATCATTAGAGATTATTCTTGAGCAATTGCTGGAAAGTGAAACATGAAATTATGGTAGGTTAAATAAAACAGGTTAACACAAGGAGAGGAGTTATATAGGTATTATATTTGGGTGATGATGTTATTTTTCCTTAATTTATTGACTTTTATAAGATAACTTGTACTTTATCAAAAGTACACCAGTCATGAAAGATGTAATATTGACTTTAAATATGTCTATGAACAATTGTCAAGAAAACTATTATATAGTACAACTAATGGTAATAGTCTTGGTAGACAAGTATAATCCAAAAAAATGTAGTTAAAGGAGTCAAAAGCTAAATATTCTCATTGCTATGAATTTTGCATGCCAGGAATCTAGAAAAATAGCATTGTGTATACAAACTTCAGGAACTGTTCATGAAGTATCCAAATGAAGGTTTATATGTCAGAACATAAAATGTGAAATGTTAGTCACATGACTGGACGTGTGTTTTTTCTTGCTTAACTGAACGGACAAGCAGCAGCACTGATTTCAGTTTCTGAGAATATCTGGCATTAAGTAAAATTTGGTATGCTGCTAAGGATCTTAGAATATGATATGCAATGTTCTAGACAGTAACTTTCACATAAATGTTTTATTTTTCCAAGGCACTAAGTCAAAAAGGACATAAACACATCTTATCTACTCTACTGTCTCAAACCGAAAAGGCACAGCAATTTAATTCAGTCCAGCTGATCAGATAGGAACTACAATTCCTTCTAGAAGGAGGACCATCAGAGAAGTTTAAGGTCAAATATAGTAAGAAAACCAAACTTCCCAAAGAAAACAAAAGATTCTAAGCAACAAAAAGGGATATTGATGAATCAAGCTACCTAAACTCATCATACAAGAAGTGATCATACCATCAAAAATATACTACCTCAAAGTAATAGATCATGAAATGTCTGGTATTCAGTCAAGATCAAACCATATACTTATTACTATTCTTGGAACTTTACCAAAGCAGCAAATATAAGAGATAAGCAAGTTCAAAATGTTCCTTAGGTGGCTGTTTCTACTCTCAATCAAGATGAAATGAAATGATGACTCCATTTCAGCTCTGCAAGACAAATGTCACCTTGCAGAAAGAACATTGAAATTTGTTCAGGAGTGCCTCTGTTGAGCCAAATGTTTTTTCAAAGCAATCAAGATGACAAAGAAAGATTCTGATGACAGCAGAAAGCAAGGCTATTGCTGTGGTTACTTTAACTCTTTCTGTGATATGCTGTAACAGACAGAACAGCACATATGCAGATGGTGTGGGGCCAATAACATGTACTTCTATGTGTCAGAAAATATGCCCAAAAATCCAGAGCTCACATTACTGAAATAAAATATTTGCATATTTGTAAATTGTTCTTTTTACATATGAATTTTTAAGAAGTATTTTTCATCCATAGTAGCACACAACCACTATAATAAAGGTAAACTGAGCAAGTTTCTCAATTCCTCTTATATATTACTATGATTGCTGTTGGGGAGGGGGGAAGGTCAAAGTTTCTGTATCCATTCCCCTCTAGCTGTCTTTTACCTTGCTGATCTAGTTGTCAAGCCACCACAAAACAAGTATAAACAGAGGGTGAGGATAGAATGAGAATGGAGCAGATGAAAATGTTTTACTTTATGAAGAAAAGTTGATAACCTAGGAAAACAGATTATGATTTCCCAAGCTTATTTTAGCAAAGCAGATACATAATATAAATGTAGCAATGCATTTAAATATAAATGCATTTGCCACATGTACAGATTTTTAGGGTTACTGCAGTTTCATGTTTCAGAGTTACTGAAGTTATGTATTTTACTCGTGAACAGAAATACCAGAATGGCTCTGTGCAGCTCATACAGACAGGGGCTTTCCGTGGCCCTAAGCATGCAAGCAAAACTTCTTTACCCCCTTTAAGAGGTCTTTTTTCCTTTGGTTAGCTTTTTACACATTTGACCTCTAACCTAAAGCTTGCTGCAGAAAGACCCCATCAAACCTTTCTTGAGTTATGAAACAAACATAGAAAAAATGTCTTTCTTTAGATTCTGTTATACTTCATTCATCTTATCATTGTTTTCAGTCTGCAAAGATATGTTAAGCTTTTTCCAAGGCCCCCAGGCAGCACAACAGTCTTACAATAACATTTGCTGAAAGGTCTCAGAAAGACCTCCTACACTGCAATTCCTGGAAGGTTGGCACATCCATGAGTCGTTCTTTTAAATCATGTGACTCAGCAAGTTTTACACACACACTCATTCACAACCAGTGAGATTGTTGGGTTTGGGGGATCACTTTCTTTTATCACAGGGTGACATGTTGAAATTAATCACAAATTGTTTTGCCTAATGACTTTTGCAGAGAAGTTGGGTATGTTGGAAATCCTATTGTGATTTAGTATAAAATATTGATGTCAATAGCAGCTGCTTTGTCTTATAATGCTGAGTAGAGGTGAATAATAAGGCAGTTAGTTACATCAGGAGGTTACCTGGCAAATTACCATACAATTTGTTATATTGTGATACACTGTATGGATGAGCCTTGTTTACGATTATTTTTATCTTTCAAATGCAGGTTGTATTTCCATATGCTTTTTTTTTTTTAGAACAAGCAACTGTCTATGGCTCAAAATTTCTTTAAGGTCCCATGTCCATCTTTATCACCTTTATAGAATCTCATACTAATAAATCAAATCCAGGCTGTTCTGAATTGCATTCAGAGCAAGCACATTTACACTTCAGGACAGATCATTGGACTTTTATGTGAAGCAAACTAATATTCTAATGTATGAAACCTGAATTCTGTCCTTCATCTGCAGAAACACAACAGCATAGAGCTCCAAGCAGAAATCATCTGGTGGTGTTTGTGTTCATTTATTTCAGTCCAGATGACTTGCTCATAGTTGCTGAAAGCTATCTAATGTTGACAGAGTCTAAGAGGAGTGTTTAGGAAGAAACCTAAAATTGTTGTGTCTTTAGAATGCTGTTCTCATCAATAGCTTCCCCAAGCTACCTTTGGTTTAAATGGAAAATAGATCATGCTCCAAGTGAATTAGGGATTCATTTGTTGCCTGGAAGCTTGGCCTGGCATAATGGTCAGACGATGAATATCATAAGTAATGATTATTCAAAAACTGGTAGGGACCAAGCTAAAGAGAGGAAAATAAAGTGTTATTACACAGACAAGGAGATGGAAAGTGAGCTGCTAACTTAGAAGGTGAAATTCATCTAAATGAGGCTTTGCACACATCAGAATTAATCTGCAGAACAGGGTGCTCTGTATATATCTTGCTGTTATTTTCAACATTGAGAAAGAACAGTCTTTCATAGATCTCAAGCAATTTATAAAGAAGCAGTTCTGCCCTGAGAAAAAACCTGAAAAATATCAATCACACTGTCATTTTCATACATTTTCATAACAAGGACCAGATTCACCTGACAACGTGTAAGAAGTGATTTATGCTGTATAAAGTGATTATACTTAAAATATTTTCCTCATTGAAAATTCCCTTTTTTATGGTTAAGTTTAGGGGGGCTTGGGGGAGGGGGGGCAGGGGCTGATTTTTGTTTGGGTTTTTTTGTTTGTTTGGGGGGGTTTTGTTTGGTTGGGTTGGTTTGTTTGCTTCCTTGCTTGGCTGGCTTTTGGGGGGGTTATGCATTTATTTAGCAGGAAAAAAAGTCTTATTTTAGCATCTCATCAGTTGGAGAATCTCTTATCTTGCTGAGAAGCGAAGATTTCTGTAATCTACCTGCAGAATTAGTAAAATATAATAACACAGGGAAAATTTTTTATTGTTGCATTGTACAACTGCATTTTCTCCTAAACAGGAAGAAACAGCATGGTATTAATGTAACGTACTAAAACCCCCAAATGATAGTTCTATACACTGGGAAATTAGAAAAGCAGAAAGCTTCTTGATGCTTGAAATGCTGCATGTTCCGGTTCAAATTAAAGCAGTTGAGACATTAAAAAAAAAATCTTTAAAACATTCAGATCCATACTGCAATTGATGACAGATTTATACTTGGGCTTCTATATGTGTGTTCTAATATAAGACTCAAATGATTGAGCAATCTAAGCAAAGTACGCAAGATGGGCAACACATAAAGATGCTCCCTAAAACAGACTTTATATGATCCACAGTAAAACATAAGCTTCATAATAATAATAATAAGCAGAGCCTAGCAAGCTAGCTGTAGAATGTATGCTTGCAAATGTGTCCTACATGTCTAATTTTTAAATTGTGTACACAATTTTCCTGCTTTGCCTTTTAACAGAATGAGTTAATACCTTGTTTTTTGATGCAAGGAATGCAAATGTGGTCTAAGTGTGTGTTAGCTGTCTCATCTTAGTGGCATAAGACTCCATTTTGTCTCTGTCTTGTCCTGTTTATCCATTCTGACTGTTTTCAGATTATAAATCTAAAAAACTGATTTTCTACTCTGCACATATTCCATGTCAGGCTTATATGTAATGGGGGATTTGAGGAAACAGGTGGCTATAATTGCTTTGATAAAGCAGAGTTTCAACAGAAAAAGTGGCTTGTCAGAACTGAAACTGGGTACATTCACCACTGTAAACACAGTGGAGAGATATTCACCAGAGGAAAAATATAACACTGGCTAAACCTGCTATCACTCACAGCCACTGAAATTACTCAAATCTATAAAGCGACTTATTTTAAAACATAACACAAATGAGAATAATAGTGAAAAATGCTGGAGTGATTTTTTTCAGATAGAAAAGGTACTAAAATTGAGTTTCCCAAATCCTATATGAGTGCTACAAATATAAATACAGTAAAAAAACCTAAACTCCTCTTCTCTATTCTTGTCTGAAAGTTTAAAAAAATGCTGTTTATAAAAGCCCCCAATATTGCTAAATTTTTAAAAGCCATCCCAGTGTGGGAGAAGGTTCATTGTTATAAACTCAAAAGAGAAGTTACAAAAAAAAAATAGGGTTGAAAAACATCTCCTATTCTTAATGTTTGCTGCTGGCTTAGTTTAGATGGCCCTTCAGTCACCATGCTGCCAGTTCTGAATCAGTTCTGCACCACATTGCCCTCATACTTTACTTAGAGATAATATTTGTGCGGGATTTTTTCCTCCATCAGAGACTTTGCAGATAATGTCGAGCCTCATAGGGATCCTTGTTGTCCTTTGGTAAATATGACTGAAGAGGTCTTGATAACCTTCAACAGTACACTGTCTGATGGGTATAAAAATATTTCCTAAAGAGCTGGATGAAATGCTGTTCAGTGTTGTTTCTCCATCAGGGCTTTGTTGTTGGCAGTAGTCATAATTTGTGAGAACAGAATGCAGCTGCAGCAAATATTACATGTTCTGAAAACCATCATTCCAGTTATATAAACTCTTTGTTGTTGTTTTTCTTGCCAAATTTGCCAGCCAGCATCATTGGCCCTATTAATTGCCAGCTGAAAATAGTTACCTCATTACTAGTACTTAAAATGGATTTCTGGATATGACTATGTATTTTCACTGGAAGACCTGTAATGTCTCTTCCAACACAAATTATTCTATGATTCTAGTGCTTCTACCTGACTAACGTAACATGAACTGACCAAAACTTGTTGTTTGCTGGAGGCTCTTTCTAGCAAGGACAAAACATTTTTTTACCCTGTAAACCTACCATGGCCTTCTTAGGCAGAAGATTCCCTAATACGGGTGGTCCATTTTACAGGATTTCCAGCATCTAGAAGAATCTATCTTTGTTCTTTTGATTTGGAAAGTTACAAAGTCAACATACAGGTGGCCAGGAAAGACTGGACTAACCTTTTCTAATTATGAACTAGCTGGGTCATTGGGAATGCCTGCTGGCATACATTATATTATGCAAGGCAACTGTTGGATGGTAATACAACACTGGCCACAGTCAATTTTTAAACACATGTGGATTTGCACGAATCCCTAAGCACATGACAAAAACATACACTTAGTACCAGAACTGTGTACTATTGGAATCATGAATCATTCAGGTATCTCTGGTCTAATACTGATCATTTGGAGTTACTGCATATTCTCAACAGGAACTACAGAGTAGCATTTTATATTTCTTCCAACAGCCACCATGTGTTTCCAATAAGAGCAGCAGTCTGCAGGTGCAGTTATCTTTTGCAGTACATAAATTTTAAGGAGACTGAATTCTTTTTCTCCCTTAACAAACACCTCTGAGACTTGCCATGCAGTTGATACCTTGCCATTGAGGTGTCACCTCTGACCCGCAGTGCAACACACTGCAGAAGAAAGCAGACTCCCTGGTCTGCACAGAACACCTGCCTGAAACATCTGCAAGCAGCCGAGTCAGCAATTTAATGAACTGGCCTCCTCACAGCCCTGTGATTGCAATCACTCTACAAGGATTCTTAAGGAAGCCAAAACTAAAAGCACTAAGGATAGTATGATTTATAACACGAAAATGCTGACCTTTTGCAAACTCAGTATGATCAAGCCTTATATTTCAGTTGGATGTAGCCTGTTAAAAACACCAGTCCACTTGCCCGTTACATGCTAATGCTCTATGTGCTTAGTGGCTTAATTCTCCTTTTTTCATACAACTTGCACCAATTTGGAATACCCAGTGGAGGAAAAGCCCACTGTAAAATCTTGGAAAGAAAACCTCTGTTTTCCTATTTCTTCATTTGTGACAGTAATACTTCCATCTGCTTATGCAGTAATTTGAGATCCCAGGATAAAACTGTCTTTTCTTAGAGTTTGCACAATCCAGGCCACTGTAAAGATGTCATATGTAAGCCCCCATAAAATTCCACAGATCTGTGTTGTCTATCAAGCTTGCTAGGAACTCCACTGTGAACAGCATCTTCAGGGTTTTTTTGGTAGGGGAAGAGTGTTGGTGTGTTGGGGAGGGGGATGATTCCTGAAAAGTAAACAGTATGCAGTGACACCTGTGCTGACATTTTAGGAACATAGTCTGCTTGGGATAGTGTTCTGCTGTGGGAGGACACAAAGCTCCTTTGACATGCTTGTGGGTCACCTCTCCCTATGTACCAGGGACAATGTGTGTGCATGATGAAATAAATGGCACCTGTTCCACAGCTCTTTACTTTGTGCTTTGTAAAGCGCTTTGTGACAATCTAGGCAGAGATGAGCTTAGTAAGTACAGCAATCATGCCATGTTCTGAGCAGCACATCTCCTTCTGAAGTTAATAGTTCTCACTTGCTAAGGACCTGAAGTCACACTGAAATCAAGGAACAATTCTGGTAAGCAAAAAAGACTACCCAGGATAAGGTCTAACATGCCTTTGCTATAAACACAGCATAATTATTCTTCCACTGCAAAACTTATAAAACAATTTTCTGCTGAGCCTTTGCCAAATACAAATCTTACTCAGTTATCTAGAGCATCCTAATTGAGTCATTAGCTCTTCCCATTTATCTGATCATTGCTAGGCTTATCTTTCCTATTTAGCCACAACTTTTTCATTGCTTCTTTCTACTGCAAAATTGCATGACATAGTCCATCCCTTTCAACATACTAAGACTGATAAACCTCTAAGGTCCCTAGGATTTTAAATGCGACAGTCTTGACCTTTGTAAGCCTTAGTGTTTGCAGGTCAGGTTCTTATGTACTGCAAACTTCAGTGTTGCAGGGCATAAATTGAATGCCCAGACTTATTTCCTCAGATAAGTTATTTTATCTGAATCTCTTACAAACTGGGATTTATCCAGTCATCCTCTATGGTAACACTTGTAATGCTGATAATCTGACCATTCCAGACAGGCCAACCTGCTGAAGAAACTGAAGGTTTCTCTCTGTTAACCCTTGAATCTCATTCCAACTAATCTAAGGCACAGGGGTAGCATAGAGCAGGTAGGAGGCTCAAGAGACAAGTTCATTTTAACATATTGCAATGTCATGGTATGACAACAGATCACTATTTGTGCTTGCAGGATCTAAAGATACCCCACTAAATGCAATTGAAAATAAGTTTGCATGTTGAAAAACTCTTTAATATGATGGAAGGAGAAAAATCGATTTAAAAAATTTTGTTATTTACGTAAACTGCAAAAGATGCTTTCCAGCTGAGTTTTTAATGTGCCAAGAAGTCATGGTTTCTTGTAAGTGCCCCTAAATTTTTCTTCCTATTTTTCTGTGTAAGACTGATTCTAACTTAAGTAGGAGCTCCTTTACCCTGATAGAAAAGATATGAGCATCTAGGGACAGAAATGTCTGAGAATGAACAGATTTACAGGTTCCCAGTTAATTCCATTTCAGAACAGTTCTCTGTTAATGCCTCTCTCTCCCATCTCAGAACTGGGTCTGGTGAAAATTATATCTGATAAGAATCCCTAAGAAAAATAACAGAAAGACTGTTTTTCTCGAGTGAATCTCCAGACTCACAGGTATCTACAAGAGTAAATAATTAAGATGGTCTGCAGTATGTGTATGCACTACAAATTACCTAAATAAACATCAAGTACTTCAAAAGAGTATGACTGACTTTATCCATATGCATGTCAGATCCCAAAAAAGGATTTTTTTTTCTTCTTTTGAGTGAAAGAGTTATCCATTTTTTAGGACTGAAAAATCCTAATCCTGTCATTAGGACTCTACCGCAGGGATCACTGCTGGTTCCTGTAGTGTTCAGCATCTCTATTAATGATCTCAATGACAGGACAGTGTGCACCCTCAGCAGGTTTGCAGGTGATTCAAAATTAGAAGGAATGCTTCATACACCAGATAGCTGTGCCACCATTCAGAGGAACCTCACAGGGATGGAGAAAGGAGCAGAGAAGAATGCATGAAGTTCAGCAAAGGGAAAAGCAAAGTCCTACACCTGAGGAGGCCACCTGAGGAGAAATAAGCCCTGTACTTGTACAGGCTGATTGCTAAGTGGCTGGAAAGAAGTCTGACAAAGGAAGACCTTTCATTCCAGGTGGACAACATGTTGACCATGAGCCTGTAGTGTGCCCTTGTGGCAATGAAAGACAGTAACAGCCTAGACTGCGTTAGGCAAAACACTGCCAGTAGGTCTAAGAAAGTGATCCTTCCTCTTTGCTCAACACTGGTGAGACTTATCTGGAGTGCTGGGATCAGTTCTGGGCTTCCCATAACAAAATAGACAGAGTGGAATGAGTGCAGCAAAGGACCACAAAGGGGATTAAATGAATGGAATGTCTTATACACAAGGAGAGGCTGAGGGAGCTGGAACTATTCAGCCTGGAGAAGAGAAGGTCCAGGGAGGATCTTACCCATGAGCATAAATTAGTTTCCCCATTGCATAATGGGGAAAATAGAGAGAGACAGACACTTCTCAGTAGTATTCACTGAGAGGACAAGGGCATGAACTTGAATCTGTGAACATCAGGAAACTTTTTTACTGTGAGGGTGACTCAGCACTGTAACAGGCTTCTCAGGGAGTTTCTGGAGTCTCCATCTTTACTCAAAACCCAACTGGACACAGCACAGAGCAACCTGCTGTAATTGACTCTGCTTGAGCAGGAAAGCTGGACGAGATAATCCTGAGACTAGATAATCCAAACTCATCTTTTTGGTGTAATTTTGAGCACTCCAGCCTTTTTGTGTTAAAACTAAATGTCAGTTCTGGGATCCATTTTCAGATTACATGGGACAAATGGCCAAGATGGCTGATCTCAGTGTACTCTGACCTCAGTATTGAAAGCACTGACTCAGAAGTGTTAATAGCAACGTAATTTCTCTGTCTGCACAATAAATTATCTGACTACATGAAGCATAGCAAGTCAGATGGAGAAAACCTCTCTGTCAGGTTGCCACTTATCCACTCTGCTTCAGGTTGTACTGTAGGGGAATGGGGAAAGCAGAACCTATTCTTCGGTTAGTCAAGGCTGATATTGAACCAAAGAAAAGTTTTTAAGGGGGATTTAATCTAATAATTTTAAATACTGGGCAAAAGTAGTCTATCTTCTAGGACTCCTATGACCAGAGACACAAGAACTTTTTGAGCAAGCACTGACATCATAAGGTAGTAAAGCTCTTCTTCCTCTCCAGGCAGCCCGGACACTAATTGTCTCCTTGAACATAAACTAAGGTGGAATAACTATGTTGGCTGTCCAAGGTGGTTCTGGATGTACATGCAAGTTTCACATAAGCTACCTGATCCTCAGTTATTGAAAAAGTAACCCTTCTGCCCCCACCACCCCAATAAGTGATGCTTCCTTTTGATTTTATTTTAAATATATATATATCCGTTTATAAAAGTTCAAAACATTTAGATTCTCTTTTTACTCCTTTAGAAAATTTACATGTTAAGAGAGACATTTACTGACTGCAAAGGCTGTGTTTCATTAACCATTATCGTCTTGGTAAAATGAAACAAAACCCTTTCTTAGGCTTCATTTCCACCAGTTTACCTTTCTCAGCTTGCAAGTTCTTCAGTTCTTTTAAAATTTCACTACATTGCAAACTAAAATGATAGGATTTCACTGTTTAAAAATACAGACATGAAAGACCATATTGTGAAAAGTGTATGAAGTAATTAGCACATTGAGCTGTTCTGAAAGCTGCTGGCACTGTTTAGAGATTAAGTCAGTCTCTGGCATTGCTGAACATTATTATTTCAGTGTTGCACTTTTAAAGGAGGATTTTAATGAAAGGCTATGGGATTAATAGTTGGGAAAGAAAAACTTTGTGTTATGAAGCAGGTTTATAATGAAAGTCCATGTTGTTTGCAATGGCAACAAAAGCAACATAACTCTGGTAATGCAAATTGCTAGCTATGCTTTATGCTGAGCTTTTACCTGAAAGTTCGACTTTGAACAACAGCCAGTTCACCTGTGAATTGGGAAAAAAAATGAATCTTTTTCTTTGCAAAAGCACAGAACAAAATTATCACAAAGCAGGTTTGAGATGTAGCTCTGAGAAATTTGGCAATCGTCTCTTGAATGTGTTGGCTCCCGGAGACACGTCTCAATCCATTTCCTGATTCTCCAGTATTTTGTTTTCTCTTTGGAATTTGAATGAACTGTTGACTTCTCACTGAAAATGGAATTTTTAGTTTTGTCAGTTCCTAGCTTAGATATATGAAATATTTGGCAATCAGCGAGCCTGTTAAAGGTTAAGGTCTGAGTTACCAGGTACAGATTTTATCAGGACAATAACCATTAATATTTGTGAAGCAGTTCATGAGAACAATGTAAGCAAATCACACCCAGAATCAGCAAATTTTTCCTTCTGTTTTCTGTTTTCTGTTTTCTTAGGTTAACATTTTATCCAGCTGTCTAAACAGAAATACATATTGAAAAAATAGATATTAAAAATGAATTAAACTTGCATAAAGCAATTTCTGAATTTAGATGGAATGCACTAATTCACAAGAGATACATTTCTGTATATTCTCTGTATATCTAGGAAATACTAGGGAATCCCTAACTTAAGGATAATGAGAAATTCCAGATCGTCAGAAACTAGGGAATAAACATTAGAAAAAGATGTTTGTCATTGCCTCATTCCATCTGGCATGTTAAAGCAAAAAGTTAGCTTTTGGAACATTCATATTTTCTTTTACAGGAAAGCATACAGCTTCCTATCCACACAAAAAATCTGTTTCTATGTGGACAGTGTTAAGTGCTGCTCAACTCCTGCTGCTGAAAGAATTCTCTTTTTGGTTTGTTCTTTAGATTGCAATAGAGACCATTATAATAACTTGAAATAATGACAGATCTCAACGTCACCCAATCAGATATTGCAAACGCAGTGAAAAGCAGTTTCCTTCGGGACAAGAAACATTCATTCTGGAGGTATCTTGTAAAGAAATTATTTCCAGGATACAAAATTAAAGATGAAAACAAAGGCTATGTTTTTTCTCTATTTGATATGTTGCCCTAGGCAATCCTGTGAACCTTGATAGTTTTGTAATATTTCTATCACTTTGTTCTTATTCCTTTTATAAACTGGTGGGAAGCAAAGCAATTTGGAGTAATCAGGTGCTTTCTCTTAGCTTCTTTATGCCATCAGCACACAAAAAAAACCCCATTCATTAGAGAGCTTTAATTTTTATTCAGAAGAATTTTGAGATTTACCATTTTACAAAAAATATCCTGTATTCTCTGCCAGAATGAGGCAACAATTTTATCTCTGAACATAAGGTGAGCAGTTCTTTAAAATGCAAATCCATGTAAAGAAACAGTTCATACAGATTTAAGCCATAAACAAAATTATTCTATTCATGACTTTATATTAAATCCTTATTAATATGGTAATGTCTTATTAGGTACAAATGCAGTGCTTAGAATCAAAGTAAAGATTAAATAAAAGTAAATGACTCTGTCACAGCCTCAATCTTTTATAGATACTTTCCAGGTGACTAGTATGCCTGAATGTTAAACAAGGCAAATTTGGACCATTTGGAACTACTCAGAAATCCTTTCATCATTTTCTTAGAAGAAATGTGTCCCAAATAGTTCAGCACATCATTCTCTGGAAACCATTTAACTAATTTATAGAAACAAGACCACTGTTGAGAGTGTGGCCTGCAACTACCAGACATAATGATGCTGCCTTATGCTTTGTTCATTCTGGAAACAATCAGTAACACACGTGCCAGGAATAATATTTACTACATGTTCAGAAAATACCCAAACACCAGAGACACATGCATCTCATTGACTAGGTGGGGAGTATATATGTAAATCTACAACAACAAGAGAGAATCATATCCTGATATACATAAGATATTTTATTTCAGTGGCTGGCAGTTGGAGATCATTTTTATATCTAATACATCACGGTTCAAAAATACCATGGAGATAAAACGTGAGAAAAAGAGAGGGCTGTGGTGAACTGAGAAGAGAAAGCTACAGAGAAAAAAAAAAAAAAGGCAAATAGAAGACAAATGAATACTTTGCTGTGATAAATTTTCAGAGCTGCTAGAGATATCAAGCAGATACCAGTAAGAAAATATCCCATTTCTACAAATTCAATGTAATATGCAGCCCAATTTTACCTGTTAGAAATTAAAACCAGGATATGTGAGAAGCACAGTCTACTGTCCTGGGACTACTCATGGGATTAAGTGTTGTACAATTTTGGGAAATTCTATAAAATCAATTCCTTTACAATTTTTTTTCATAAATATTATTGACAGGAACTTGCTTCCCTAAAATCTCCAATAAGCATTTTAGAAAACCAGCCACTTTTTCTACCTACTTCTAAAGCTTTTTCGCATGCATTAACAGAGGGAACTGGGGAACATTGCTGTATGCAAAAAGAAAAAGAATACTGAAGGCTATATCAGTTGTACCTGGCTAGAAATATTTTGTTAGTGCCTTGTCAATAGTTATATGTTCCTGTGGATTACAAAATGTCTTTTGCTCTTTAATTTATTCTGCCTGTGAAGGATCTCAGCTCTTGTTGGAACTGGAAGATACTTTTCCTTTGTTGATGATGGACAGGCACAACATACTATGTTATCGACACCAGTCTCTTGTTCTCCTGTCTAGTTCACAAAGTATTTATGGGGATACATCCTCTAGTGACAGGATTGGCAGCACAGTCTTCCTTTTAGACCTTTGATGTAAGAAAGTATATCCCTCTAGTAATGTGATTTACTTTCGCATACATTCAGAATAACTACACATAGGCCAATAGGTTGAAACAGATGTGAAACAGCATGCTTGAGTCAGATTTAGTAGGTGAATTAATCAGTAAAATGTACTTTTACATCGAGAAAACAGACAGAAACCACAACTGACCAACTACAGGCAGAGAGAAGTTACTGTCTAAGGGGTCCATGGGTTGCCTTAGCATAAAATCAATGAGGGCTCAGATTTGATCTCACCACATGAAAGGATTAGTGCATCTGAGAAATGTCAGAGAAAACAAGATTACAGTGCATGTGATACCTAAAGAACTGAGGGTTAAGTATGCAGAGGGCAACTGCCAGGTCAGTTCACTGGATCTGCTCCTTTTCTCTGAAGGCAGAGTAACCTATCAGCAAATCTTCAGTGAAAATGCACTACTAACTGCTTGCATTATGGTTCATCTTAGAAGTGTTATAACTTATATTCACAGTTGCAGCTTTAAAGTGTGATTAACACAGCATTAAATGTAGGTAAGCTAAGGGAGGACAGGATGGCTGTGACAAGATATACAGCCCCACAAGGACTAGGAGTGGTTGATCCATTGGGATGATTGTAACTGGCTGCTACTGGGACAGGAGGATACCACCAGCTCACCTGGGGTCCCCCCACCTTTCCCAGGGCCCAGGCCCCCATAGCAGACCACAGGGAAGCTAGCTGACTCAGCCATGCTGTTGAGGGTCCATCAGAGCACTTGTTCTCCCTACTTCCTGCATCATCATTACTATCATGTGGTTTTTATCCTAAGATCTCTGGAGTAATGACAGGATTGTGCTGTATCCCACTAGAGTGGTTTTACCATAAAATGAGAAGGGGGGATAATTGGCACTGCCTGAGCTGCCTTGTGGAGGGGTGCAAGGGTGAGCCGGCAGGGGGCCCTAAACTGTGTGGTTTAACAGAACACCCTCATTCCATCTTTTCTCCACTGCCTCTGGAGAGCAGTGTCAAGAGAAACTTATCCAAACTCTGGGCTTTGTCGCAGGCCTTGCTAGTTGGAGTGATCCTGTCTTGGGTAAGAAATAAACCAACAGTTAAGCAATGTGGCTGGTCAAGAACCTGGTCCTGAAGCTTCCTGCCTGGATGTCTTTCACACTCATGGACACAACATATACAGCTTAATTACAAAGCAACTGAGCATATCCTGCGGAGAACTTATGATGCTTTTCTTAACTTTGCTTTACTTATCACAGGATCACAGAATGGTTGGGGTTGGAAGGGACCTCTGGAGGTCATCTGGCCAAGTCCCCAAGTCCAAGTCTAGATGGTAGGACCATCTAGAGCTCTTCAAGCAGACTGTATGCAGACAGCTTTTAAATATCTCCAAGGATGGAGATTCCACAATGTCCCCAGGGAACCTGTGCCAGTGCTCGTTCACCCTCACAGTGGAAAAGCATTTTCTGGTATTTAGAAGGAAATACAGTTTAATAAGTTTGGGAGACGTAATGCAATACATACTTCCCTTCAGTTACAGCACAGCATAAAATTCAACCAGTATCTCAATCTTGCACCCTTCTAACAGGTTCATCAGTCACCAAGAACTATGTTTGACATTAAAGAGGACTTCGTTTATATAATACTAAATATATATTAGCATTTAAAAACCTTATGTCAGACAAATTCTTTTCTCAGAAGTATTTGTGATAACATAAGCAACAATTAATTTGCTCTAGTTTCACCAGGAAAATCTGCTTAGGTATCATATTTTAGCTACATACAAGACATGAAGACAGTCTTCACTTTTCAATTTACATAATTCCTATATTACTTAAAAAGAAAAATAAAATATAAAAATCAATGGCACAAATATTCTATTTATATTTAGCTATTATTGTGCACATATATATATATATATATATATCCCCCCTTATGGTATGCACGGGTACACACACACATATACATATACACCTGCTGTGTCTAGATAAAGTAAGGCTTTGTTGATAAGCGAAAGTCGTCAGGGAGAATCTCTGACCCAGGCCAAGCTGACAAGGCAAAACTGACAGGTCATGAATGTCAAGACCTCTTTTAATTAACCCCACACCATGTGAATGGTATTAGGTAATTACTGGTTCAGATGTGTCGGGGTGGATTAATTGTGTCTCTATTAGCATTTAGACAATGAAGTAGTTGTGAGTGAAACTTACAGTACACTACTACACTCTATTACCTGTAACATGGTAAATACTGATACTTGAAATATTTTTAACTATATAAATTTCAGCTTTCAGGCAATAAATAAGTATGATGGGCAAAATACTGTCATTAGTCATATGAACCTCCAAGGCTTCAGAGTTACAGGTAAGCACACCAGCATTTCATTAAAAGACTACCTAAAGACCCTTCTCAAAAGAGCATGGAAGTCAATGATTGAGAAGAATGTTAACTGATGAAAAAAATACGTGCAGACTTTAAAATTATTTACAGACAAGAAACTTTAAAGAAATGCATATTATTATGTAAAAATTTTACATTTACTCAATCTAACACCATAAAAAGTTTTTTGTTACTAATTTGTCTACCTTTCCAACATCCATCAGCATCTTGATTTTACTTGAGAGAATGCTTAAGTTCATAATTCCAACATTTATGAGATTTTTGAGCACGACTACAAAGATAATTTCACTGAATTAGGGCTCAGATTTTTTTTACTCCTTTCTCTACCAGTATTCATTAGTCAAAAAGTTTTAATTTCCTAATTTCCCCCCTATGTAAAAAGGGGGGGTAGGGGGGGATAGGGAAGAGATGTAAGAATTGGAAAAATGGGAATGTTTTGAAAGTTTTGCCTCTTCTTGGTTCTCGTAAACTTTGGAGGCACCATAGCTGGGTAAACACAGAAGTGCACTTGCCAAGCATTCAGGGGCATGACTTTTACTACTGGCCTGGCTTGGTCAGAAAATTGTGCTTCTGTTAGCAACTACAGTTCAGGCCAAAAGGTTACTTTTGTTATCCTGTTTTCAATACTAAGTTATAAAATGTCAAAACTATGTAATTACTTCTACAAATTTCAACAGTCTGTATGCTCATATGTACAGATTGATGCCCTGGTTTTGTCTGGGATAGAGTTCATTTTCTTCCTAGTAGCTGGTACAGTGCTGTGTTTTGGATTCAGTATGAGAGTGATGTTGATAACACAGAGATGTTTTAGCTGTTGATGAGCAGTGCTTACACTGAGTCAAGGACTTTTCAGTTTCCTGTGCTCTGCCAGTGAGCAGGTGCACAAGAGGCCAGGAGGAAGCATGACCAGGACAGCTGACCCAAACTGGCCAAAGGGATTTTCCATACCATAGAATGTCATGCTCAGGCTATAAACTAAGAGAGTTGGATGGGAGCTGCCAATCACTGCTTGGGGATGGGCTGGACATTGGTCACTGTGTGGTTTAGCAATCACATTGTGCATTACTTGTCTGTCTTGGGAGTTATCTCCCTCTCTCCCTCTCTTTTTTATTACAGTTGTTCTAAGTAGTAGTAGGAGTAGCAGAAGAATTAGTATTATCATTATTATTATCTCCTTTTACTTTGTTTCAATTATTAACCTGCTTTTATTTTGACCCACAAGTTCTATTTTCTTTTCTTCTGTGATTTGCCTACTTATTCCTTCGGTGGTGGGGGTGGTAAAATGAGTCCACGTTAATGTGGCACTTAGCTGCCAGCTGGGGTTAAGCCACTGCATTGCTATAAGTAGATCCCTTTTGCATGATGGCTTTCTCCCAGTTAAGACCCACATCTTCAGTCTCTGCAGCTGTCCCTGCCTCTGCTCGGGATAAGGTAGTCTGGAGCTCATTTTTCACAGTGAGTAGGTTCCTGATCCAGGATCTGTCTGCTGGAAGCAAGACCAGTTGTGGTGTGAGATATCAGTCAGGAATATTCTTTCTTTCACAGGAGAAGATACATGAAGGAGAGCCCTGGTTACCAGGGGTAGCAAAAGTTAAGTGCTTTGATAACAGCAAAGGATTTATAGCCTAAGACATGGAAAATGAAAGGTGGCAAGAGAAAATTCAGAAGAGGTGAATAGATGGTACCTCTTGAAGAGTAGTGGTTGTGTGTAGGGACCTGCAAGAAATCTGAAATTCAAAGCTCCATTAAGTTTTGGAGCAGGTCTGCTCCTTTGAGCAGCATAGGGCAGTGCCTGCAGTAAGAGCTCACGTGTAAACTACCACTTCTTTGAAAAAACAGAATGTAGTTTTTCATCGTTTTACTAAAGTTACTGAAGTTACACCCATGACATTAGCATCCCTTAATAGACATGTCCACAAGAAAGAGTATAGCAATGTTTGCAGGAAGAAAAGAGTGTACTTCAACTACAGCAGACTTTATGCTTTGCATTTTTATAATACAATAAATTAAATTGAAAGACTCCATTTTTCAGAGCACAACAAACAGCTTCTGCTTGGATTAGCTCCCATTCAGTTTCTCATCTATATGCAAACACCTAGTGCAGAAAAAAACTAAAGCAGAACCATGAAAAATCCTCACAAAACACCTCAATGTCCATCCCATTCTGATTTTTCTGGTTTTTTCTCCTGTACCTCAGGAGGTCACTCTCAATGGAAATTTAGGGAATATATTTTGCTTAAAAAGGGCTCTCCATCTAACATTTCTGCACCAGAAAATACCAGTTAATATAAATGAAAATCTTTGCCTCAAAAAGTTTGAATTTCTATTTATCTATAATAAAAATGTTTATCAAAACCAGAATAAAATTGCCAGCAAGAGGAGCAAGACAAAGGACTGTATCACGTAGCAGACTTACAGCTGGGTCTCCACCATTGCAAGGAGGTATTTAAACAGTAAAGTTTTACTTTTTATGGGCTGGATGTCTGCTTTTCTATGGCCAGGCTTATTCCCATGTAGAATAAAGTATGGAAGTTCTCCAAATAATCCTTACTTTTTCTGGGTAGAGGTTTTGATGGAGTGAGAGAGAAATTGTGTTCTCAGTTTGAATTGGGCTTTACTAGCTACACTGAAGTAAAAAATAATCTTCCCCATAACATGTGAAGAGAAACAAAGTGGCTTATAACAATCCTTGCCAATGTTTTATTGCAAATACTAATGCAGTAGGATTATTGACCTCTTTTGACCTTTTGACCTTGGTTAACTACATCTTTAAAAAACGCCATTTGCTCCATGCATTTTTCTCCATTAATGGCAGTAATTTTTAACCTTGTGGTATTTGTTCAGCATAGTTCAATCGGGAGTAGGGAGAAAATAAATGTTGTAAGCATAGCTGGTGGCATTATGAGTTCTGAGCTTCATCATTGAAAAAGATGCTTACTGATAGTATTTTTTTTTAACTTTATATGACTAAAAAAAATATTCTTATCAGTTTGAGAAGAGAACAAAACATTGTCATTTCTATTTTGAAATCTTCATGATTTTCACACAAATTGTAATCAGAAATATCTTTAAAGTATATGAGCAATTTGCCTAAATTTTTTGTTAATCACTTAAAATAAAAACAGTACATATGTCATTATGCATTGCTGACCTTTAGAAACACAATCTCTTCTTTTACTTAATGTCTCAGCTTCTTGCTTAGGTGTTGGCTTTAGTGACAGAAAGCACAAATTTGATGACAGAACAAAAGGCTGAAAGCACCTAATTAATTATAATCATTAAAAAGTTTCATATTTGTCTTTGCACATGGTGCATATACTATATTTTAACTGAGACAGGATCAGTACTTCCATGTACTTCTAAACACCAGAATTGCTTTAGGAAGCAAATTTCCTTTTCAAAGTTTTTCCATTTTTCTTCTAGGAGCGTGTCACAAGGATACATTTCTCCCTGTCCAGTACACAAACACTGACTTTATCAATATTCAGTCACACGGGGGCTTCCCCTTTTTCAAAGCCAGAGAAACAGTACTGCTTCAGTTGTACTGCTCCTCACAGAAATTCTTTTTCATAATACCACAGTATAATATTCCATTCATCTTGGTCTTAATCTTTGCATGTAGATATGTTGCCTTTACAGCCCCAGAGCTAGAATATCCTGAAACTCAAAAGTGATAGAATATGGGCAGTGCTGTAGGAGCATCTTCATTCCAGTGCCACTGATTCACTGAGCTGTCAGCAGTACTAAGTCTTCCAGCTACGAGATTAGTTACAGAAGATATTAAGGATATAGTCCACCAGTGGTTTGTTCTAAGAGCAGTACCAATACAAGACTCAGCTGCATTTGTGATGTCAGAAACCACAAATTTTCTGCTTTCATTACAGTACTGATAACATCAGAGCTACCAGGACCTGTGAAGAGTAATACAGTTAATAGTTACAGATTTTTTATTTGTAGCAAATGATGTGCATGGCCCTAATAAAATTTACTGTTTTTTACAAATGGGGAATAAAAATCCATCACATATTTCAGTGTGAAACACACAAGGTCTCAGGTAGTTTGAGATTTTATGTCAATCTAATGGCACTTTTGAGCTAAACAGCTATTTAACAGGGGGAAAGAGTTGAAGAAAGGATAACACACCCACCTTTGCAGGTTTTTCAGTCGAAAAAAGGTGAAAAAAATGTCTTTCAGATGTAAAGCAAGATAGAAGATACTGCATACTGTGGTACTGTAACAACTGATGGACCAAAACATTCTTCCAACCAAATATTTATCTACCTGATAAGACTGAGTTTTGGAAAAATATTTAACTCTTCTCTAGACTAAATTGTTTGCCGTATCATTAATTAATATTAATTAAATCACTCTCTATGTCCTTTATCTTGGTTGCCTTTTCAAAAAGGAAAAAAAAAACAAACAAAACATTGTTTTCTATTAACTATAAAGTAATATGATTTGGCTGATCTTAATGAATTTTACTGCAATGTGATGAGTCCATTTCTTCCAGAAGTATTCCAAAACACTGTATGCCTATTCCTTGGATTAATAAGTAATTATGTAGGAAAAAAGAGGGCAAAAAGGTAGGCATTTGAGAAACTAAACTGAGCAAAGTGGTTTCTTTTAAAATTAACTTGATTTTTCTATACCAGACCAAAATAACTCCCAGATACCAAGTGTGCTCGTTTAATGCTGTTCAGCTTTTTTACTGAAATACCAACAATCAAGACATGCAACCTTAGTAATTACAAAGTACAGTGCAGCAATTTCTTGTGCTGATTAATGCTGGTATATTGGTATGTTGCTCCTTGAATCCAGAGGTCATGCCTTGCCGTGAAATTCCGATGGATTTCTTAACTTTTTTTTCTGAAATACTCCAGTGCAGAAATACTGAGATTTTATTAAAAAATCTTAAGCTCCTTCAATGTCATTCAAAGCATTAAATCCTAACCTCTATATGGCCCTATTTTACCAGTTTGTGAAATGGAACTAGACACCTTCATTAGCCTTTCAGCTAAGTATTCAAAACCTGAGTGTTAGCCAGTCTTCCAAGGATAGAGCACTCTTTACGAATAACCTGGGAAATATTCAGAGAGAAAATATGCATTGCTCTCAAATCACTCCAAAAATCTTCTCTTGCATCATAAAACCCCTGGATTCCACCTCAGGCTGATGCAATTTAGAGGCTGCTTCAAGGATTCAGGGGAGAACAATAATTGATTACTGCTTTCTTCTTTTGTTTTATTTTCCTTTTGTCCCTCCCTTGGGTTATGCAAAGCAACAATTTATAACAGAATCTGGATTAAACTGCTCTGGAAAATATCCAGTTCACAAAGTGTAATAGCTATGAAATACCATCATATTGTTAATGGCCAGAAATAGCTATGTTATATAGTTCTTTTGCAATAGCAGCAGCAAGCTACATAAATGTTTCCTTATATGATTAGCACATTAATCCATTATGTAATGAATGTCAGTGCTCACACTCCATTAGTAAATGTCCTTACAGTAACCTGTTAAAGTGGTTATAATGTATAGTAATATCTTTTAAGCATGCTTAACTAGTTATGTTATGGAAATATCCTGAAATGCTACTACACTCAATACTATATTTGTAATTCTAGAACGATTTTTTACAGTTAAAATACTGGTTTTATTTGGTCAGTATAATGAACATGAGTCATGATACTGCTCAAAGATAGCACCTGCAGTTCTGCAAACATCTGTGTGACTTTTGCAACCACCTGAATACCATTTTCATGATAGCAAAACTGACTTCCAGCCTCACCAATCACATTGATTGACTTAATCAATGAGCACACCTTTAGCATTTAGCACACATCTTTTGCATAGATTTTGCTGAATAAACACTTGAAAACAACTTTAACTACAAGGGATCGTTTCTCACTTCTACCGTTAATTTGCCCACTGAAGGCAAGTTTCTCATTAGTTGTGAGGAACACAGATTTAATACTCAGTGATGTGTCTTTTTAAGCAAATTCAGTCAGTCTCTAGTCCACCAAAATCTTACAGAATGCATGCTTAGAAACTTTTAAGGGGAGCAGTGTCATGTGCCTGGAAGCTTAATTTAGACAGGAGTAGTTCAAAGCATTTACATCAAAGCCCTAATTTCTTTGCCGTTAAAGATTGTGGAGGTGAGTGGCAGACACAATGTCTTCAACTCAAAGCCAAAGGCAAATGAATATATCTCTAGGCTTGTTCTGTTCATCTTTTCCTTAATTCCAAAAAATGCATTGCTTTATGCTTACTTTATACTACAAATAATAGAATCACTTCAGCCAAAGTAAGAATCCTTTAAATCATCCACAGAATTTAGATAAGACATTGAAAAATTTTGTGGTCCCTATTTTTCTATTAAAAAGCCCTTCTGATTTCTCCTTCTCTTTTACAAGGAGAGCCATGCCCTCACTGGTAGAAGATAGTTTGCTATTATGCTCAGCAATACTGATGGTACTAATTCTCCAAATTGTTCTAAGATGGGTGAAGGAGTTATGCAAGAAGAAAACTGAGTGGGGATCAAGTGATTTAAAAAAGAAAAATATTTTAGCATTTCCATGGCTCTAGATTATAGTGATTTTGTGGATAATTATAAAACTTCTATTTTTGAACCTAACACACCTGCAGTGACCCATATTGTGCCCATTAACAGTAGTGGACTGTCAGTGTCTCTGTTGGCTCCTCAGCTGCGTGTGAGAAAGGACAGCGACAAGAAGGGCATATTTGTGGATGGGGTTTGTTATCTGTGGGACTTGCAGTGACAAATATAAAGGAATTAAGAAAATAAGACAAAGGAGCAGTGAAAAATAAGCTATATATAGACAGCTATTAGAACATTTGGGGTAACAATCTTCATTTCTTCAGGAGGAAAGGAAAATCATAGATTTAGACAACCTTCTTTTCATATGTTTCTTATACACCATTCATAGTCACCGCTAGAATACATCCTAACCATACCAAGCTATGGTTCTGGTAGGGAGGTGACTGTTAAAGACCAAAAAGTAAGGAAAAAGGCAATATTCTCCTGGGTTGAGCATAGAAACCTTTTCATTTGGTGTCCCAGATGATGTGGGTGTCATCTATGGAGAATCAGGCAACATGAAACCAACTTTTCAGAAAAAACCCTCTTCCAACACCCCACCAGAGTTGGGAAATCTCCTTATCCAGCATGTAAACAGAGTTGCTGTGCCATATTTGTAGGGGTAGCAGTCCCTCCAGCAGGAATGAGATCAACATGCAGTCACTTCAAAAGGCCTGGAATACTGATGTGGTAATTACTATTAATGCTAATACTACAACTTGTAAGTGAAGTCTGAGGTACCTGGAGTTGTCTGTGGTTGCAGAAGTTTTGTTCGCTGGGTTTTCCCAAAGCTTGGTGTGTGCATGTGTAACGAATCAATGAGTTTAACCAACTCAATTATTTATATCCCTACAAAAGGTAGACACTCAGATACTTCCCCGCCCCCCTCCCCCCCCCCCGAATGGAAAGATCACAGGGGAGCCAAATCTTTTGGTCTTTCCATACACATTAAATTATCAGTGGGGTTCCTTAAATTCCAAGGCCCTGTTTGCCCTTACTAAAGACTGCTCTATTTCACACATACAAGAATTCTCAAAGGATGAAAGCTCTGCCCGTGCTTAGGACAAAAAGGAAAATCTTGTTCATTTGTGGTGATATAAAAGCTTAGGCCAGAGTTTTTAAGCACACAGGACAATACTCTCAGTAGTACTGTTAACCACAGAAAGTTACAACAGGAAAGAAGAAGCAGCTCGGTGGGATTATGTAAACACATGCTGGGGAAGTAAGGGATGCTTCTAAGAAATGAAGGAAGTTAATATTTTGGGTTAATGATAATTTTCTGGAAATTCTTGGGAAGTATAACTGTAGTCTGAGAGATCTTTGGTTTCTCATGATTGCAAAGCTTCTGAATTCCTCCTCTCACACACACACAAAAAAAAAAAAAAAAGCCATTGCTATGCACTATATAATTGTGTGAGGTGAAGCTCTCTGTATGAATAGCTCACAATTTTCTCTGCATTCCAGAGAAGCCAGTGTTGGAATGCCACTGAGGTCCTGGCATCTGTGTTTTTAGTATGTGGTTGGATGGTAAAAAAGCCTTTTGGGAGGTTCTACCCAAAAGACAGCTGTAGAAACACAAGGATTATCACGGTCAGAGTTGTGCATTTGCCTCACCCCACCCATGCTTGTGTGTTTGCTAATGGAGTAATTTGATTATGTTTTAAAAGGTGTACTCACTGCTTGGTTTGTTTAATAATCAAGGATCTGAAAAGCGGAGTTTTAATATGATGGGGTTTAGATTATCTGCCTTTATGCTTTTGTTTCTTTTAGTGCTCTCCCTTCTTATTATCCTATTAGTCCACTGATGTTTGAAACCCTTGCCTCCTCTGCTCTGCTTTTGGAGCTGTTCTCCTCCCATCTTTCACTATCCTTTGTTTGTTACAAATAAAATGTGATCGTAGTTACACACCTGCTGTTCTCATTTCATGATAACATCAGAATACTACTTTCCCAGCAATGTGAAACCAACAGTAGTCAGAGCTTCTTATTGGATTTTTCTTTTTTTTTTTTGTACATATTTTTGAATATTTGACATTAAGAAAAAAGCAGACTTTTACTTTACTGCTGTTTTGAACAAGCAAGGTTTCCATTTCTTTGAATATAAGAACAAAAAAATCTATTCTTTGGGCATACCTTTGCTATTTTGCTCTATAATGACAATATTGACTCTTCTCATTGAGGCCAAGGCAATAAAGATGCTTAATTTCCCTCTCACCTAACCTTGAAATTTATTTTTAAATATGTGATGTGTTATGGGAGAAGCACATATATCACAATCACTTCCCTTCATTTCTGTTTATCTAAAATGCATATCCCTGCTCATGCTACCTTTACCCCTCTTTTCAGTAAGTTATTTCAGAGTTGCTTCCTCTATTTAATTCTTAACTGCTGGAAGTTGATACTTTTTTTGCTTTTAGTTTTGTTTGCTCAGCTCTACCCTAATTCCTTGAATATACCCCATGACCTTCACCTTATTTGCACTGTTAAAAGTGCCAGCTCTCTATTTATTGCTCTTTCTACAACCCATTTTTCCTATCACTGCCATGTGTTTGATGTTGCCATCTGCTTCTGCACAATTACATCTCACTTAAAAACCTGTCTGTGCTCACATGAGTTGCAGATGGAGAGTTCTTTTTGTTGGTTTGTTCACAAGTTTATTTACTGTCAAAGAAAAAGGAAAAATTACCTGAAGTGATTATTCCTCTTAGTCTCCATTTTGCGAGGTGGGAAAGGTAAATTAGTCTTGTGTAGAAATATGGAATCAAGTATGTTGCTGGTGCTAAACAATTTTGCATATGTATTTATTAACTTACACAGAGATATATATTTAGGTGTAACAACCATAGAAGATTTTCTTGGTTCCTTACTTTGCTTTGAATTAGACTTTCATGTTATCAGCTGCAGCATCTAGTCAGAAGTTAATCTGTTGCAGCTTTGGGATAACTGTATAATGCCAAGATTACAGGGAGTGCTGTTATCATTTGCATGCTTCTCAATTAAATAAATGAAGCCAATGAAACTACAAGCTAAGTAAAACATTATCATCACAGCAGATTTTAGTCATGATTATGTGCATAGAAATCTGAAATACCAGTGCTTAGACTCTGGTTTTATCTAATTGCCTTTGAATTTGTATTGACAAAATTCAACTTGGGAATTAATTAATTCTACTTGCAAGGAGAATTATATAGAATCTGGGCAAGCATGAATGTTGTTTATAATCCTTTTATCAATTAATGAAATTAATTCTATTGTGTATTTGGCAGATGCATTAAAATATTAGATAGCTTTGGATATATGATAACTTCAATACCACATACTAGAATTATTAGATTACAAAATATTTTAGAATATGCAGTCTTCAATACTAAGAGTATTTTCTATTATTGACATTGTAATGCTAAATATGCACAAATTTTATTTGCAAAATTCGAACTCTATATGATCACACTTTTACAATATGTATATTATAAATGAATATACATATCTTCAAGTCCAATATTGTATGTCTTCCATAATTTCACCTTTCCTGAAAAGTTCAATTTTTTTTTTTTTTTAATGAAAATTCTGGTGTAACCTACTTCGGTCCTACCCAGGGAACAGTTTGTGTCAAGAATCTGTAATGCAGAAATAATTCAGGCTTCTAAAAAGATAGACAAGAAGTCTTTTGCATCATGTGTACAATTGACTAGAAAGAAAAATTGCGAAATTCTGAATTATTGTTTTTGTTCTAACCACCTGTCAGCAAATTTCACTCTTTTTTTTTTTCCTGTGACCTAAGTTTTCTGTTTTCTCTAATGAATCTGAGCCATCCTGGGACACAGAGAGAACTGAAATGAAAGAACATGAGGTAGCCAAAGGTACTTGTTTAATAAAACTTTATTAAACTCCTTCATGTTCCTTCTCATTCTCATGTTCCTTCAGTCTTAGGAAAGATTTTAAAAATATATTCAGAGGAAATGCCTGCTGTGGAGAAGTTTGATTTGTGAGGAATGTGGTGGTATGCCAACCCTTTCAGCACAGAAAGAGAAAAACTAAGAATACTTACCAATTAAGGTAATGTAATTCAGCAAGCCAGAGCCAACTGCAAAACAGTCCTAAGACTGAAATAATGTAACAGCAGCATAGCAATGCAATCTTAGAAAGGATTTGTGAGAATCAGTTCCTATAAAACAACTTTACAATAAAATTAATTTGAGACTGAAGATCTTCACCAAGGAAAGTACTACCTGAGAGGAAAAGAGCTGCCTCACTCTTTATGGTGTGACTAGATAGCATTAACCAGTAGAGACTAAATAAACCATTATTAAAGTTGCTATTGAGCAAGAGGAAAATGGAGTCTTGCACAAATACACTTTAATTGGTAGCACCTTAGAGTCAAAATAGCTATGTTGATTTACAGTAGCTGAGAAGGTAGTCTTTTCTTCAAAGAAATCCAGTTCAAGGAGCTTTGAATTATATAGGACTGAAGTAATATTATTTCCCTTAGGAGAGTTTCTTAGTATAGGGATGCTGCTACAGGGTGAATTTATTGATTGCATCTTTGATGCTAATGGCTAGAAGGAAATGGCACTGTATTTTCTCAGATTGCAAGCTCAATTTTAAGGATTTCAACATTAGTGCTCTTGCCTTGTGGAATGACAGATGAGCTTGTTAATTTACTCTTGACCTTGAGGGATAACTGTCATAAAAAACATTGTTCCCCATATGTAGATTAATATTTCTCTTGCCGTTCTGATTTCTAATGAGAATACACACTCTTTTCTGATCAGGTATGGCAGGAAGGATGTTTCCTTTTCTACATTTAGCATTCAGGTTAGCTACAGTTTTAGATGTTTAACCCAGGTATGCTTGCACTTGTCTTTGGCTGGACAGAAACAAACCAGTCTGTGAGAAACTCTTATATAAAATACATTTCTATCTTAATAACATTACTGTAGCTGACAGTGAATACTATGAGCATTATTAAAGGAAAGATGTGTGTATGTATATGTCTGCACATACTCTGAGATGCTGTACTAGCTGTGAGGAGATTAATAAAACCTTTGGCATCCCAAACATTGGACTTCTACATCAGCAGAACTGAAAGGTTGAAAATACCTGTGGCATTATGCAGAAGTTAAACCAGGACTCAGAGCAAAATTTTGCAGACATGTCTATTAAATTTCTGAATAAACAATGCTGCTCTTGTTTTTACTTTCTTGTTTCAAACACAACTCTACCACATAAAAAGCTAATCAACCCAAAATCCTCAAACATGCCATGTTCTCTCTGTATTGATTTTCTAGCTATTGCCCATACAGAGAAAGCAGCTGATTGTACATTTGCTTCATACACATAAAATTTTGCGAGAACACCTACTTCTTTCTCCTCCTGAAGGTATGCACCAGGGCAGGACACCAGCTGTACTGTACCCATAATAGTAGGATTGGTGAAGAAAGTTGGAAGGGGAATCAAGCAAGCAGAAGAGAGAGAAAAGATAACCAGAGGGAATAATTTATCTTGTAATATAGATTTCTTGTCCTAGCAGCAGGCTTTCATTACCTTATTACACTAATTAAATTTGGATTTTTTTTTTGAATATCCAATAAAGTCAAAAATTATAAAGCACAGAGTGAATATTTCTATTTTGAAATTCCCTGTCTTTATTTATTTCCTACCAAAGAAACTCCTAGGAGCTTGAGAATATTTATTGAAGCATTATAGAGTTTAGGTAAAAATAAATCTCTAGTCAGGCAAATTTATTACCTATATAATAAGCAAGAAATTGCTGTTATCTATATTTCAGTAGGGCAAAATCAGGAAACATTAAAATTCAGTGATTTATTTGCCAAAGTTTATATGCAACTTTGATGCTTTGAATGAAGGCCAAATTCCTCTGTCTCTAGCCCTCAGAAAGAGGTCAGCTTTGCCTGCTGACAGGGCAGGTGTCCAGCAGCATTTCTGTTTAATCCTCTGCAGCAGGACTGTACTGGACCCCAATCCTTCAACTACATCCATCTCTGCCAGTGAGAGTGTACAGCCAGGTGCTCACTGCTTTTTCCATACAATACACAGCATTAAGGCAACTGTCATATACAGACCTGACAGAAACAAATTGCACAAAGGTGATGAAGCATGGAGAATTATTTAGTAATAGTGGAAACTTCTAGTCAATACTGACCTTTAGTCAAGTGGCAATATTTCTAGGTGATGAAAAACTGCAAACATGGAGTGCATATACACCTGTCCAAATCTTTGACTTTCTACATGGCTTTTGTCTATTTAACCAATACTTTTTCTTCTTCCACTGTATTTGTCTATTAAAGGATACAAAATAAAAGCAGTCTAACCTTTTTTCCAAAGCTTTACTTAATTTACAAGAAATTTTAAAACATTGTTTACCTAGAGCAAATAATAATGTATTCGCTCCTGCAACATCAGCTTTACATTCTGAGGTGATAAACAGTTTTTCAAGTACATCTGGTATCTTTCATCTCTCAGTCATAACTTTGCTTCTAAACAAGTCAAAATATACCATGACCAGTTTAGATAACATTCCTGTAAAATTACAGTAAACCTCAGAGTTGACTAAGGCTAGGATTTATTAATTTATTAATAGGATTACTCATGGACATAAGAAATATGCCTAGCTGTTTATATATGTAAACATTATCTTTGGATCTAATGAAAAACACCAAACAATTTTCTAAGTCTTGTACTCTTGCACTTGTGTTACACCAGTGCAATAATGATGCAGAAAAAACTCAATTTAAAAAAGCTACCATACATATGACAGGTTCTTCTTGAGATCTCCATTTCACACTTTGAAGCAGTTTTACATAAGTACTCTATATTCAGTGAAGTGAAAGGAACTGCTCTTAAAAGTAATGTGATCCTATTAGCCCTTTCAATTTTAACAGCAGTCCTCTTAAAAACAAGACCCTTTATAAAAGCAATCAGAAGCAATCTTGCATTAGTGGCAGTATTGTTAGAATTATATACACTGCTTCACCTATTTTCTGAGAAGTATAATAGTGTATCCAGAGCTAGGAATTCAAGTTATAAATAGAAAAAAATATATAAGCAACTCATGTTGGAAGTCAGTAATTTTTGATTTAGCAGTAAGGGCTTCTTTGTTTCAAATAGTAATAAATACTGGAAAATTGAAGAGAATCATTGATTTTAATCCTTAAAGAAGGGCTAATTCTGCAGTTACCCTCATCCAGTTTAGAAATACATAAGAGCTATATTTTTTCCTTCTCCATATGATATTCATATTAAAAATTTCGGTTTTCAGAATTTGTTTTACATTGCACTCCAGCCCTGTGCATGTTAAATTCAATAGAAAGTCATCTATCATCATTTTCCATAAAATAATTGTTATCACTTCAAATTTGGCAAACTGTACTTTCCATCCTGCCATTTCCCCTTCAAGTCCTTTGGGAATGAGAATAATGAGAATAACTTTGCAGTTTCTTGAAGGAGGCACTAAAACATTGCAGAAAATACATACTAACATTTATGAGAAGAAGAAATGGGACAGTCCTTTCAGGGAGAGTATTAAGCTGGTTTCACTTTTTTTCTAAGTGGACAGGGATTTTCTTGAATACTGAACTGAGAAATGGTGCTCCACTGCCTGGGAATACCAGTTGCAATAGGTAATGGTGACAGGCTTCAGCGGGGAACTGGAATGGTTCTAGGAATGCTCTTCAAGGACACTGCTTGAACAGTGAGACAGATTCTTAAACTTTGAAACATGCAGCACAATGATTGAATGAAGAACAATGTGTCATGGATAGGACACAGAAAGTGCATGTGTAACAATGACACAAAGTGTGTGCAACTGATAGCTTTGCTGCTTTACAGTGAAAACCAAAACTGAATGTAAAATGAAAGTCACTGCTATAAGGTTAAATAAAAGTTAGAGATTATTAATGCAATAAAAGAGCATTTTCATCTTTTTGGAATGACAACACATAGCAACCACTACATGAATATTAGGGAAACAGACTGGCAAATGCAATGACCTTGAAGTATCTGGTGGTACTTCTTGGGGACTTTCTCACTGTCCATTTCACTTGTGCTGCATCTACACAGACATCCACCTCTCCTGAAAACAAGTCTTTCTCTTTCAGGAATGAAGTAGGAGCCTGGTCCTCATATACTTAATGTTGGCTGAGACTTTCTAACATTCGTTTTAACACTCACATTCCTGAAAACAAAATGAATAGTGCTCGGGACTGAAGTTTATCTCAGAGCCTCTTAAGCCCTGGAAACCACATAGAATCTCTTCAGGCTAGGTTCCCTAGTGCTTTATTTTCTTCACTAATACAAAATACTTTCCAAGTACTTAAGTTTGAATCCATTAGATATTCATCATCCTGCTTCTCCATTAGTCTTCTGCTGGCCTTTTCTGAGCAAACGATACCCTTCAATTATTAATGCTGTGACACATGTCAATCATCCAAGTTTTTAATCAACCAAATATCATTTACAGCAAAATGTTGCCCATGTAATAAAGGCTTTGTGTTCTCCTTGTTAATCCCTACATTATTGAATATATTTGTTAACCAACCCACCATTCTCCTTTTTGTCCCTTCTCTGACCTAATGGCAAATACTTCTTTTTTTGCCAATATTTAGACTTTTTTTTAAGGGCAGAACAGTTCATACCAATCTGGTGGGTTTTGTGAACCTGTCTCAATAAATCAGTAAACTGGTGTGAGAGGTGCAGTTCTTCTTTGTGCCATAGGGTTTATGGAACATTATTCCATGGTCAAGGCAGCTGACATTCTGCTGGCAGCACCATCTGTTCATGGACATATTTATCTCCATGTCACATCTGTCCCTAAGACTTGACCTTTGATCAGCAGAATTAACAAAAAAGCCACCTGAGCTCCTGACCTCTTCACCTCCCCATTCCAGATCCTTACAGTAGCTTTTAATCTGTGTAAACCCATTCACAGTAGTGTTATTAACACCCACATGGAACATAAGCACGGAGGAGTGTCCACAGCGTTGGAGGAGTCTTGGCAATATATCAGTATCAGCTAGGATTTGGGTTCCTCAGAGTGAACATGCCCCCCACAATGTCAAGTCATGTCAACAGATGGGTCCCATTGTTAGTCTCATCACCACTGCCATTGACAAATCTTATAATCTCATCACAAAAGTGGTGTTACTTGGTGTTCTTCATTCAACCTAATCCTTTAAATTCTTAACTTCATGAGAATTTCACATTCTTCTCTTCCAACCTCTCTCCCTCCATTCCTATCACTCTTGTAAAAATATAACTTTTCTATTTACAGGGAAAAAAAGCTCAAAAACATAAATACTGATTGTCAAGAAACCAGAAGGTAAATTAAATTTTTAAAAAATCCCAAACAAAATGAAATCACTTTTTTTCTCTTTAGAAAAGTCTAGGACTTTTTAATGCATATATGAGTTCGGTAATTCCAGTGATTACTTTACCAATGACAATTAAAAGTACTGTAGAATAAAAGGATGTAAACTCATCTATCCTTAGGGATAAGAGGTTGAATAGAAGATAAATGTCTTTAGTTATAATCTTTTGCTGTAGCAAAATCTCTGGTTGAATTCCTGAAATACTTCCTGAAATAGACTCTTGTAAAAAGTCCAAGTTTACAGTGAAATGAACCTATACACATGGAGTGCAGTGCCATAGACAATGTCATCCTTCAGAAACATTTTAAGGGAAACCTAGTGTAATAGCAAATCAATCTTTTTGTGACATACTGATTAGCTGCTGTGAAGATGCTTTCTTCCTTAATTCTAGCACAAAAAAATTGTTGCATTGATGTATAAACAAGAAATTGAAAATTTTGAGACTGAGGTATACACAACAGCATTTTTCATAATTGGAATTTTAAAAAACATCTTGTAGCTACTAATTGTATTTTGTCTTAAAGGGGTAATGGAGAAGCATCGCTGTCCAACTCCGGCAAAATTCAAGATATCCAAAGAAAAAATAGGGGAACAGCAGTCAAAAAAAGAAGAAGAAAGCACCCTAAAGAAACAAGGAACCCATAAAAATGCTATTTAGAAGAGTGGACTTCCCATGGCAGAATTATGGCTCTTAGGGGCAAGGCAGAAGACAGCAGAGAGGAGAGAGGCTCAGACAACAGAAATTGTCAACATCCAGGATGTGTAAAGGAAAAGTCAGGATTGTCTCTCAAAAAGAATTAGAAAAATTACCAAATAAAGGGTAAATGCTTCACAGAACCAAGGATCTGTTTTCAAAGTCAACAATGATAAGCAGGTTTGGTTTGTTGGTTTCAAATCTGGCAGTGCTACTATTAAATTTAAAATGGATTTAAGGGCAGAGGTGACTGTGATTTGTAAAGAGACTTTACAAGAGATGATCCTTGGAACCAGATGGAGTGGTTACGGAGAGTGCTCCGTAGCCCTGGGGACATAAGAGTTGCCTTGTTCAGTGCAAAGTCTACCTCAGTGACACAGGGAAGGCGTGTGCCTCCAACAAACTCAGCACTAATAGGATTCCAAACACTGAAACGCCTAACTAAATCACAGTCTTTGAGAAGGTGATTAAAAGCAATTGGGAGAAGCCTGGCCTAAATCTGGCAATAATGGCCTAAAAACATGAAACAAGAGACCTTATTTCATGCTTTTTGCTTATGCATTTTTGCCACTCTTTCTGCTCATCTGGCTAAAGAACATGGAAGCACCAAAGCAGCAGTCCTTACTGAACTGTCAGTGCAGTGGGCCTTTCAGAGTTGATGTTAGTCATCACTTAGCTAAGCCATATATATATTTCTTAACAGCATTAAAATGTGTTAACAGTAATACATTGTTAATAAACAACTGCAGTATCCCAAAATGTCCAGCCTTACTGAAATGTTGCAGCTAAAGGCTTCCAAACATTGTACAGGTGGGGTTTTTTGATTCCCGTGACACCTTAGACACATATTTCACAGATTGGCACTATGGAATTTTGCAGAAATGTTCTCTCCAAGTTTCTGACTGATTTTGTCACTTCATTCTTTATATATTTCTGTAATTTCCTGATGTCTCGGTAATATGTAAAACAAAAATAAAGTTCTTTCAATCTTTTTTTTTTTTCACTCTTTACCTCATTAAAATATTTCTTGTTCCCCTTTAATATTTAGTATAGGTTTTTTCCCACAGTGACTTAAGAAATTATCTTTTTGCAAGCTATGGATCTTTTCATTTAAGGGAGAGCTAAGTATTCCATGGGAGTATATACTTATTCCATAAGTATACCATGGGAGAGTTTACTAGGATAGTGATAGCAGCTTGACGGATACCAGAAGCAGCTTTCTTTGTTGTTCTTTACAGAGTGGTGTCCCATGTCAGTGGCACAATTACTGTATTTGTGGGCAGCCTGACTATACCTCAAGCAGCCCGGACACACAGCAAAGAGATGTGCACAGAGACCAAAATTCACACCTGTGTTCCTTTTATTTTAGTCCTAGTTAGTACCCCAGCCATGGTGATACTCTGCACTGAGGTCCCAGAGTTGCAGCTGTGCATCTGCAGATGTCTGGGCTTATGGTAAACAGAGGCATTTCAATGAATCTTCCACAAGCCAAAGCTCAATGGCAGGTCTGCACGGATTCAAACGTGATGGGGTTTGTGCCAGTCTTCTTTGCATCATGTCCACCCTCCCTCTCATTGAGTCTCCTCAGACAGTACACAGGGGGTGAGAGGGGCCTCTGCCCGTGCTGTGGTCACATTCTGCTTCAACAGCAGGGGCATCTCCCTGTGACCAGCATGGCCTCTACAACCTGTTTGCTCCTTTTGTCAAGGCTATGCTCATGCAGTCATTACACCTCTCCCAGCTTGGGTTAGTGAGCACCACTATGCTGATTTCTTCCCTTCTCACCCTGTAGCCTGCAGCAGGACAAGTGGCCTTTCCACAGCATTTTCACTGAAGGCACTCCTTTCTTTCTGCTCTCAGACAGCCACCCCCTGTCTCCCTGACGTTCCCAGGCTTGGGGAGACCTGTGGCACAAGCAGAGGCAGCACACTCTGCCACAGCCACAGCAACTTGACCCACTCACCAGAGCCCTTGGTGGTCTCCTCAGAAGCTCATACTCTGCTAAGAGTAATGTGCTACCTGACCAAGGAGTACAAACAATTTTGGTAGCTGCAGTTCCTCAAACCAACAACGTAAGGCATATAAAAGAGGCAACACAAATGGGCCATTGCCTTTGTCAGTTGAATACTGAACAATTCATTGCTCAAATACCTAATTCATTCAGTTTTGCAAGCTAAGCAACCAGTGCAAATTCTCTAGAAATATGGCTGATCAAGTTCTCATTTCTCAAGACTTGAGAACTAATGTCTGACAAAATAAAAATATATTGAGAAGCTGCAGGTTTCATTTTCTGTTACCTTTGCATTTCCAGGGGCAATGTACAAAGGGTTTAATCATAAACCTACAGAGAATAAGAGAACATATAAGCTTTTGCTTCAAAAGAATATTTTTCAATTTCTTTGTAATTTGACAGGTCCATAACACAACTGAAGCTGTTCATGTCATGTGTTTTTTTCCCCATACAATATCTTTGATATTTAAGATGTCACTGTTTGCCTTACTGTTGTTTCACATGTAATTAATAAGAGAGGATGCGGAATCCCCATTCTTCATTATCTCTAAAACATGAAAGGACAGGGCTCTGAGCAACCCATCATCTGTGACAGAGATGTTCTAGAGATTTTGAGGTTAGCTGAGATAAGGGAACAAGTCTCCTAGATAAAGTCTGGAGCTAATGAAAACACTGATTATATTGTTTGACTCAAAGTTTCCCAACAACTACATATAAAATTTTGAAATAAAAATTGTTACTGGTTACACATATTTTACAAAGTTACTAACAAATGCTACAAAATCACCTACAAAATAAATAAGGGATCACCTTATGATTTTATCAAAATTTTACAGATTAATTGGGATCAGTTTTACTCAGCGTGACATATTTAGTTAACCTGAACATAAATTATTGTCACAATGACATTTATCAATGCAAATATGAGTGATATCTACCAATTTAATATTTAATTTTGTGTGCTCACCACAATTTCTTGTGGCCAGCATGGCCAGGTTTTCTATTCTCCAAAACTATATTGTGTACATAATTAAAATGAGATACAGCTGCAAATATTCTTTATATCAAAAAACAATTATTACTTTGCTGACAAGGAACTTTTACTGAAATCTGCTCTAAATACATTAATATATATTATCTTAATGGATTTCTTTTCTATTGAAAAGGTATCATAAACCTAAATCTTCACAGCAATAAGCAGTGAAGAGAAACATGCTTTCAGTGTGTCATGTACAACTAAGAATAGTAACTGAGACAAGTCCTTCACAACAAAAGTAATGCACAGAGATCCACTACAATGCAAAACTAAAATCTCCTTCAAGTTCAGGTTAAAAGACAAGAGAAATTAACACAATCTTCAGACAAATGAAGAAATACAGGGTTCATTCACTAGAGTAAATCTACTGTAAAACTCCGGCAATTCAGCCATTCATGAAGCACTTTCACCAATTAAATGCTTTCCTTCACAAGAGGTATTTCCCTCAAAGCACGGGATCTTCTTAGTCTACAGTATGATTCAATAAACACCAAGCAAAAATAATAGTTGTCCCTAACTGCTCTGAGAGAACAATTAGCACTCACCAGATTATTTTTTCTGGTAAATTCCTGTTTTGTGGTTACAGTCTAACAGATCTTGGCTTGCAGAAACGTTCACTGAAAGTCTGAAATATTTCTATTTCAAGCAAGTACTGCAGCACGTCTCAGAAAAGAAATTTAAAATATCAATTTGAATGTTTGCAGATAACTAAAAATACTGGAATTAATACTAGAAATTGTATGTTGGCAAAGAAATGAATACATCAGATGAGCAGATTCTTTTCGTGCAACCTATGCTCTTCTGTCCTCAGGGCTTCCTCTACCTTTCACTTACATAAAATGACAGCATGGAAATTCCAGCTTATCACTCTGAATCTACTAAGAGCTGTGCAGTCTGAACCATTTAAATCAGGCAAAATTTTCTAAATAAAATATAAAAATATGATAAAAATGTTGATGAATCATTACTAACTGGCAAACTCAGAGCTACTTTTAAACATTGAAAATTTTGAACCTATTGCACACATAATGATACTGAACAGCTTCTGCAAAAGACAAGCAAGCTCTATTTGCTGTACAAATATATTTGCGCATAAATATAAAGGGATATTTGTTTGCAGCATATTTGCCTAACTCTCCTGAGAAATGACAGTCCACTGTTTCCAAAGTTGATCTTCCATTGAGAAGAAACAGACCTGCTGAATGCAGCTTATTATTAAGTAACATGAATAAATCACCAGCACAGGTAAGGAACTGGGTACAGATAGCATTCATAAATTCTTTAGTTTCTGTGCCACACAGCACTCTCAGTAAATGCTCGTAGCAAGGTGTGTATTAAATATTCATCTGTGCACCTGCCAGCACCTTGAGCAGAAGCAAGGATATGAAGCACAATGCAAAGGGGACACAGCAATTCGCTCCCTGCACCTTGGCTCTGTTTCAAAGCTTACATTCTCACTGCTCTCCCTGCTGCTTGCTTTACCCTCCCAGGTGCTGCACTGCCACTGAGGGGCTGACAACCACCGTTTTGGCCCAAGGCCTTCCTCAAGGAGGCTGGCATAGAGTCAGACAATGACAATACAACACCTGTAATCAGAAAACAGTATAGAGGGTGGGTTTGGTTGGTTGGTTGGTTTTGTACTGGAACAAGCTTTCATTGTATTAATTTTTTTTAATTAAATGGAATCTTTTGAGTGTATTCTGGTTTTAGGTGCACAAAAGCTAGGTTGTACAGAAGCACAAGCTGCAAAACCCAACCCCAAAATGATGAATACTGTTCAAGATATAGCAAATTTGCTTTATTTCATATGCTTTATTTAATCCAGTCACTGTGTCCCTTAATCCAATGTTGAATAAAGCATTTCTTTGAAGATATGGAAAGTAAAAACGAATGGCTATTCTGAATTACAGTGTATAAAACACTTCAACCATTTATTTTGACAATTTACCCATTCACCTATTCAAGTGATATCATTCTTATCTGGGATTACTGAACCACAACGGCAAATACTATAGAAATAGTCCAACATGCAGAGAAATTTAACAATAGGGGTGTTTTTAAATATTCAACTCATTTATGTAAAAAGAAAACCAAAACCAGAAACATAAGCAGTTATTCTAATGAGATAGAAATACCAGGAAATTTTGGAGGTTTTGATCAAGTTAACAAAAAATAAATGTTTATTAGGTAAGTCAAGAGTTACCCAAAGGTGCATCTCCAAACTAAGGATATAACACCTGAGAATAATAGTGCATCTATGACAATTTGAAACAGTTAAATATTTGTACTAAGACAGATTTTTATATTTGTTAAAAATACAGAATTTAAACCATGAAATACTGCACTTTAAACCAGAAAATACTCCAAATCTGGTGCATACATAGATTCACCATGAGTTTCAGTCATGAAAATCTTGGCTTGCAGGATCAGGCCACTGGCAAAGATCCAGCAACTTAATTAATTTAAATTAGCATAACAAAAGGATGAACAAATCTTCACTGTGAATTATCCAGTTAGAATAGAGAAAGGGCAAGGTTTTATGCCTGACTTTTTACTCCCAGTATTGGTTTACAATGTAAATGACTCAAATGATATTTAAATTTATTTTCAGATTATTTTGATGACTATTTAAAAAAACCAAAGTGATGTAGTAAAGAGAGGTTAAAATGGTATGGCTTCATATATAATGAAATTTAGATGAAGCAAAGGTACTTGGTGTGACACTGATTTTTCTTGGATGGCTCTATCTCTTCAACTCAAGAAAAACAAAATTCTAAATTCTGTATGGAGGAGATAATGTAGCAATATTTCAATGTAGGATAGTTTATTACATAAACAGTATGTACAAATTCTAAACATGAAAATAGTGAGTAAAAGAAATCAGACTCTATTTACATTTAAATTTTTTTACAAAATGTTTTTACAAGAAGTGTATTTTTTTTCTCTAAATAACAGGACAAACACATAAGACCAATCCTTTTGTATTACATACATAAATAAATATTGACTTTAAATGACTGTTATAGGAACATAATTTCTACAGCCAATTTGGGTAACAGAGAAGCACTTCTGTTACCTCTACTACAATATAATTAAGTAAAAAGGAAAAATTTTACATATAGAGCTCTGTTAATTACTTCATAAATTGTACCTTGCTAATATATCAGTAGAGGTAATACAGTCGTTACATTTCATGCCCACAACTGAACAATGAGTTTTGGCATGCAAACCCATATATAATCATCAACATCTGCAGGCATCCATTTACATTTTTTTAAATAAAGGGTTCTCTTAATCATTGAAAACTACATGCAACAGCTTATTAGTATCATATTCCTGGTTAAAATGCACAAGTTTGCATAACATTATTTTAGTAATTGATGTTCACAGGTACTGATCAAAAGGGTAGGAACATACTTGGCACATAGTATAAGAAAATGAATTAATAAATAAGTCAATATCACTATGACATTTACATATACACAAACAAAAATAAAAATTTTATGGTGTTGTACACAGAATTTAGAACTGTCTGGTTCCCCCACTTTGCTTTACAAGGCCCTGATTTAAGACAAATCTTTGACATCCATCTTTAAAACAAACTTTGACATCCATGCTTGGCTTGAAGCATCACTAAAGCTGCACAGGTTTACTTCTATCCCACTGACTTCCTTTGTGTCAGCCTTCCTGAATCAGGACCTGCTTATTAGAAACTCTCCCTGACTCCAGCTGGGAGCATGGAGATGAAAGTATTGTGAAATAAATTGACTCAGTATTAAGGTTTCTATACAGCTCTGCTAACACCAATGGTAAAATTCCCATTCACATTAGCAATGGCTTTGTGTGTGACCATGCCAAATAACAATGTCAATGTCAACATTGCTACACCATGTCCTCAGCTCTTTCTGAAGCCACTAAGTTGAGGATGATCAGTGTTTAAAAAATCAGATTTCTTATTTATTGTCTGCGTGCAATATTCTTAATGAATATTCAAGTTGGTACACATGGATGATACAGCACAAGTTCTGTCTTATTTTCTTCTGCTCTACAAACAACTCAAAAACGGTCAAAAAAAAGATTTAACAAGAACAAACCATTTTTTTCTTAAACAAAAATCACCAATGAACAAAAAAATCCACTTCACAAAGCAGTTAGCAAAAATAGCATAATCTTATAATTCTCCTTTAAGAAATAAAGATAAACAAAATGCATCCTGAATTCAACTGACAAATTCATCAGAATCGTACACTGTAAATAATACATTAGTGTAAAGGTGCAGAATATCTTAAAACATCCCAATATCTCTAATATCATCCCGATATTAACTCTGAATTACACAACATCATTAGAGAAAATAAATCTTTAACTAGTGAATTAAGTAGCAAATTGCAATTCTATTGCTGAATTAAATGTTTAATGTGGCTTAGTCTAGTAAATTAGGACAATACCCTGTATGATTCAGCAAACAAAGCTTTAGAATTAGGCACTAAAAACTTCAAATCAGTACTGCTAAATTTAAAAAAAAATCAGGAAATCACTCACAGCTGGAAATTTAACATCCATGCATAAGCTTTGTTGACTTTGTATTTTTCATTTTTGATTTGGAGGGTGACTTGAAAGGTGAGTTGATAAGATCATTTGTAGAAGGAAAAAAAATAATTTACATCTTAGTGGACTCTATATCATACACTTGATCAATATATTTCTGCTGTATCAACTTTTGGTTTAGATCAATCTACTTCAGAAGGGAAAACCTCTCAATGTTCTTCCACAGTACCTTGTTACTTGGAACAGACAAATGCTTCAGAGAGAATGGGATCAGCAAACAGTAACCATTTCGATTCATCTCCAAAGGATGAGGGTATGATGACTCAGGGCTCCTAACTTCCTGCTTATCTCCAATGAATTGCATCATTGTGTCAAAGACCAACATCTATGTTCCATGCTTTACAGGGTCACTATGAATGAAATGCAATTTCATTATCATTAATCAAGTCACTGTAGATTTGATCCAGCACAACTAGAACAGACTGTGATTGAAAGGTCTGGACACAATTCATCAGAGAAGACTGAGGTAATCACTTTCCCTGATCCTGCTGATCCAGCAAACACCACAAAGATCACTTCTAGACTCATCTACGCCCTGTGCAATCCAAATATGAAAGCAGTGCTGCACACCACTCCAATGCAAATTGGAGTAAAAACATACACATAAAACATTTCCATCCTGACAAAAATATCTCAGACTTTGGCCTTCTGAAAATAAACCTTTACACTACAGATTTTTTGAAGAAAAGTTCATTTGCTAACTTGCTAACGTATCTTGGAAAATAGAGGAAGGAATTAAAAGCACATTTAATGTATTTTAAGCTATTGTTAAAGGCCCAAACCATGTAGCAATAGAAAATGTCTGGGAAAATTCTTGGTCACTAAGTGAATATCAAAAAACACAACAAGCAAAATAGAAAAAGAATGGAAAAAAGCCCTTTAAAAATGAAGGTAAAAATGTAGAAAAATTGCAATGAGCAAGTGATCAGAAATTAATGCAGTCCCCTTCTCCCCCTGTGGTATTAATGCTGTAAACTTCAGTATAGACAAACTGAATATTTCGTGGACATTCTACTATGATAAATGTAGCTCCGATCCTCAGTTTCAAATAGGTATTTCTTCATATTTGCTTTTTCACAAAACAGTTTGTCACCAAGACAAGGGAAATACATTGACCACTAATGTCTGAGCTCCTCTTACTGAATATCTCAGAAAAATATGAAGCACAGGTGAGTCTGTAGCATCTGCTAGTAGAAAAAGTGGCCACTTTGTCAAGTTGGACTCAAGTTTCGAGGTACATTAGCCTGATGTGATTCAAGGAGCAATGGAAACAGCGCCAAAGAATTCAGGAGCACTTTGAACATCTTGAACATTAAGAGTTGATTATGGGTATTTGTATGGATGTTTATTGGCAGATACTTTCCACCCTCTCAATAATAAATCCAAGCAGTTTCTGTTTACTATTGAGACATGTGTCTCTGTGTGACAAATTATTCTAGACAGTTTATATTGCACTATGAAGGCAATATGAATTCCCTTATGGTTAAAAAGGGCACCCTTTTGTCTAAATTTGAAAAATGAATTCAAATAAACTATAAGCCAATGTTTTCCAGATGCCAGAATATTGTCACATAATTCTTTCTGTAAGCAGAACAGCAAAATAGAGCCAATACATCCATCCTTCTGTTCTAAAGATCCAAAGGGAAAAGAAATATGTGCATCAAAATTCAAAGCCAAAAAGTAGCTCTACAGCTACTTGAATAATAAATGTGCCTCAGAATTTCAGTTTCTAAAACTTTAATGTTAACTATTCAGATTTTTAACTAGAAAATTGGTGTTTCTATTCAAGGTAATATTACACCTTGAAATATTATATATAAAAAAATTTTAAGTAAGACTTTAAGAGATAGTCTTCCAGGACCTATCAATTAATTGCATTCATTGCCACCAATTTTAAACAAGACTATTAACTGCCATTTGTTTCTCTACAATGGTATTTCTGCTCTGTATATTCTTTAACTATTAACTATATTAATAGAAGATCTACATGATAGAGCATCACCACTTTAGACCAGATGGGTAATACATATGTATCATCATCCTGCTCCATGGTGACACTGCAGTTATTAAAAACTGGGTATTTTAGGGTTTCTGCTACTGGTATTTATTTTACTTATGTCCTTATTTCAGACATATGGAGATATTCTTTAATAGCAAAATACACTAGGGCTTAAATTGGTGACAGGCAGGGCTTTAAGTAAAATAGGCAATTTAAATCCACTGATGAGAACATGGCCTCTTTCAAAAGTACAGATACATCACAGGACCTTGCAAATAGTAACACTGAATTCAGTAATGGAAAAAGCTGTATACACTGGACCGTTTCAACCTACTTTAAACACAGAATATGAAAACATTATAATGAACACACTTCTAATTTTCTCACAGGTGTTGAGTTGGATGTGATCTTCAGTTTGTTGAATAGTTCTGGTACTGAAATGATAACCTGCAGTATGATTCATCCTGGTCATGGTGCAAATATAATTCTTCATGGCTAAACTACAGAGAAGTAGATACAGATAGTACAGGATGGTAACTTCCATTGGAAAACTGGGTTCACTGCTCCAACAGATGTGCCGTTACCTAGCCCTCATTTGGGAGCTCAGTTTTTTTCCCTTAGTTATTTGTATAATCTTCTGAAACAGTCTAGTATTTCTCCGGGGGTGGCTTGTAGTGATGTGGATGATGTTGCTTCAGATGAGGTCCTAAACAAAGAACAGGAAATTATGCACATATCAAATCCTGGATATGTAAAGCCAACATTTACCTGTACTGAAAAGGCTCTGTGAGACCTTCAACTTTCAATCCTACAGCTTGTAAGTGCTATGCCTGTGCTGACAACTATGTGCATGTTCAGTCCAAGCAACTTTAGTGGGCCCACAAAAGGACAAAAAGATTCAAGCAGACAAATTTTGAATGAATTAATTGTATTTTTTACTTGGCTTTGCAACACTGAGCTGTATTTTTCAGAAACACATGAAGTGCTGGAAATGGCCATCAAGAGGTTTGCACTGCTTTAGAAATATGATCAAGCTCTAGCCATGCTTGACCAAGTGAACCCAGAAAAATTTAATCTTGAAAGCTATGTGGTCCTCCAGGCAGCAGCTGGAGGACAAACTAACTCTGAATCCCAAGTGCTATAGGCATAAGCCAAAGAGCTGTGGCTGCAACGAACGGCAAATGTTAGACCACAGAAACTGAGTGAGAGAAAGACTGGATTAGCTTCCATTGTTGCTGACGGACAATTACGGGGGACAAAATGCCAGTATTTTCACACATCTTAAGTTTATGGAATGCAACTGGAATCAGTAAAAATTCTAAGGCTTGAAAAAGCTCTTTACATGTGGAGGATTGAAATTTTGTAACACGTCACCACTGCATGTCAGAACAGTGTAGTGCTTACTGTGGGGTGCAAATGGAGGAAGGTCAGGCGTTCGGAAGGATTTAATTGTAGCTGGCCCTTCCCCACCAGTCGTCAGCACTTGAACTTCCAAGCGGTACAGCATCGATGGCCTCAGGTTGGGCACGGTGAGTACATAATGATCCTAAAAAAAAATAAATCACTTTTAATTCTCAGACCACCCAAAAATAAAACACAGTTGCTCTACTCACACACATCAGGCATTTAAACAGGTTTTATCACTGTCAGCGCCCACAAATTATTTTCATAGAATTCCGTTAAAAGGATTTAATGTATGCATCACTTTGTTGAGAGAGTTTGTTTTGAATTTTTTGCTTGCCATTTCCTTTGAACAGACACATTTTTAACCATAATAGTATGGTTTAATGTGTACAAGGTCCAAGTTGTTACAGAGTGTTATGGAAAGTGTGCTCATCACTTTAGGGCTGTACTCATCACTAAAAAATGAATAAAAATGTAACTTCCTAACCATTCTTTTTAACAAACATGTTCATTACATACACTTGCTTTTATTTTGGATTTGCATGTGAATTCTACTAATTGGTAATTTAAGTAGTGGCTGGCCTGGGGCCACTTCTGCAGCTAGTGAAAAAAAAAGGGTGACCACACTAATTTCAGATTTGTCCCAGTTGCACCATAAGAATTTGTCTTCTGCTCTTAAGGTCATTTATGGCATGTTGGACTCACTTTTCACTGCTCTATACCTTTTGTGGTCACTCAGACATGTGGAAAATAATTTCAAAGTAATTTTATAGAAACTTTCAGATGGGAATACCTCTGGCTAAAGACTGACAGATATTAAGGAATTGGAAGTCATTAATCTAAATCAAAATCAAAACTATAAATCAAAGCATCATCTGCATTAAGCTGTAACAAATCATTCATCTTATTCCAAGCTGAAAAGGCCCAGGAAGGGGACAGTTGGAGCAGTGACGCCAGACAGTGTGGGCACAGGGTGTTCCTGCCACCAGCCAGGCTGGTCTGGCCAGGAATCTGCAGGACAAGTTATTCTGGTTGGCACTGTACCCGCCCCATGCAGGGAAGCCAAAGAGAGCTGTGGAATAACTTTGGTTATTCCTGTGGGATAATTTGCTGCTATTGCCAGAGCAGATAGTAAAGGGGAAAGGAGAGAGAGAAAAAGTGGGGGAAATGTGTTGTTCTCCTGGCAAATTATCACATAATTTGCCTTTAACAGACGTGGCTGAAGCTGTTCCATCTCATATAAAATACTGCATGTGTAGGGGAGAGAGAGGAGTGCAAATATTGCACTTGTTCACTCACTCTGCTCATTCAGGTGCTCCTCCAGCACTCGGGCCCTGTGCATTTCAGCCCTGGTTGTGTAAATACTACATTTTTAGTCAGAGTGAATGGTCCTCAGCATAAAATACCCTAAATTTTCATGGTTTCTGAGAGACGGAAGATACTGTTTCAACTCAAATCAGAGCCTTCTGCAAGTTAACCAGGTGCCATAAAGAGACAGATACATACAGTGATAGATAATTAAAGGAATCTCCAGGAATCTACAGTAGTGAACACACAGATAAAAAAACTAAAGCATAACACAATGAAAAGGAGTGTTTTAAATAAAATTTTATATGTATTTCAGATCTAACTGGACCAAAAGCTTACAAAAAAGAATAGAAATTCTAAATAAAATATATGCTGCTCCTGAAAAAAGAAGATGGCAACCAGAGTGAACATCAGTATCTCATGGTCTGTTGACACTGGCAGCAGAGTTTGAATGAAGGTTTCTTCACCTGCCTCTGCCAGAAGAGGAACTGAAATAGCAAAGGCCATCTTAGAGAAAATAAGGGGAAGAATTAAAATTGGTAATTTTCGCACAGTCAATAAACAGTGAAACCTACTTCTCCTTAAAATTATTTGTCCATTGGACTATGGTGTATATTGATAGGGGGGAAAGTGATTTTTTTTTTTTTTTCAGAGCAGTAAGTGACTGAAAGGAAGAGAAAATTCTCTTAAATTCCTCAACTTGGACACCAAATAATTAATAAAACCAGAGTATTGGTTAAGTTGAACAGCCTGATCATCAAAAGAAAATAAGAACTATCTTTTGCTACACAGATGATCTTGTCTTCCCGTCAGGCATTTCTCAGACAAAGGTTGCTAATTTGAAAATTGTGCACATTAAAATGTTTGATGCATCATCAAGAATAGTGGCTATGCTTTGTATCTCGAGCAAGGAGGAAAATATTAAGCACTTCCTGCTCCAACTTACCTGCAGAGCCAGAGAGTTTGACATCTACACCACCACTAAACATTACAAATGAGCTGCAGACACACAAACTTAGGCAAAAGAAAGTAACAAACAACTTACTGCTGGCAGTATCTGTGACTGCGAGATGATGCTGTTGGGCAAACTGTTCTGCCGGCTCTCTGTGGTCACTTCTGCCCAAGTGACCTGAAACCCTGTCATGGGCTGGTGCAGGTCTGCCTTAGATATCTTCCAGGAAAAATGACCAGTGATGTTACCTTCCTGAACAATGAAAGACGCAGACAGATTCTCGGGTTTGGCCAACACTTTGGGTAGAACTGGCACTATAAATTTGGAAAGCAAAAAAAGACAAGCTGAACTTTTAAAGATAATCTTAAATAATATTCATTTAATTTCACAAATCAAGGTCAGGCAGAGGTCTGTTTCTGGTGTTACACAGGATCCAGTCAGCTTTCTACCACCATGTTTTCAGTGTTAACCAAAGCCTATCTTTGATACATTCCACTGACATTTTGGGCCAAATTCAAACTTCAGATAAAATGCTCTCAGCTCCAGATACAGGAAGGAAAGCTATGGCATGTAAAGACCTAAGTGCCTCATTCATGGGGAGCCATTCTCCTGCTCCTCATATTTCAGAAAACCTGAGCTCTGACTTGGAGTTTTGGGGCCACAAGAAAATGCACAGGGTAGCACAGAACTCTGTAATTCAGGCAAAAAGTAAAATTCATGCTCTAAAACTGTAGTACAAGTTAATAGGGGCACTCTGATTAGGGGGAAGTGATACCTGAGTTGCAATTGCCCAGGAAGGCTGTAATGCTGGGAACTGTCAGGACAGGCATAAAGGAAAGGGCAGTGATGGCCAGCAGAGTTCTGGGTGACTTATGGAGCATGGAGGTACTCTTGGGAACAGGAGGGACTCAGCGTGAGAGGGCTACCCTCCAACAAGAGAGGTATCCACACTTGGCAGTGCAAAGCCATGGCTGACCTGAACCAGGACTAGCTGACCCCAGAGGTCCTCTCAAACCAGTATCTCCATAGTTCTGCAACTTCCATAACCCTCTAGCTACACATTGTGACAATGCCTTAAAAGATATGAAGGCCTGTGTTTCTTATTTGAGAGCAGAATTAACCTAAACAAAATCAAACTGAAAAAGCAGCCTGCATCTGCAGCAAAACATTGGAAAGATGGGCCATGCCACTACAATCGTGCTTACAGTTATCATCCATCATTATAATACAACTGGGAAACTGTTCTTCCTTACAAAAAAAACCCCAACTATGTCATAACAAATGTTATTGTATATATCCAAATATCCACTAAAATTACACTTAATTGAAAAAAAAGTAATAATATACTAGCCAAAATTGATACTGCTCTGTATTTCTATTGATTTTCACGTAAGCTTTAGTCATATTTTTATTTGTTTTGAATCTTTCATTTCCTGCTCTAGAACTGCTTTTAAAGACTCTCTTTTGGTGATTATAAATGCATTTGGAACTATTTGGTAGTTCTCCAGATCATGCCTTACCTCCTTCAGCAGGACAATTAATGTGCTTGTGTTTTTTTTCTTTAAATGCAGAGCAAGGTGGGGTAACAAAGAAAGTACTCTCAGCCTTAAAACGACCTTTAGATTTTGCAGGCAGAACAGTTACTTTGTATTTGCATGAAAATGACAGGTCCTTCAGAATAATGTAGTTTTCCTACAATAAGAAAAACAAAAAGATCACATGCTACAAATAGAGCCCAAGGAAAAAAAGAAAAAAAAATAAGAATAAATTGAAAAATAACTTTGGCAAAAGATGAAAAGTTTTCTCCAAGAGAAAATTTTCCTGGATGCTTAAGACATACCAACGTGGTTTTAACTCGGAGAAAAAAGCAAGTGTTGTCAATGTTATGATTATTTTCAGTAGTAAGATATCTTAGCATTGTATTTGAATATGCCCTTCAGTTCTACACAGTTCCTTCGACATGCTGTATCAAAGCAACTGACTTCTAATATTTAGAACAGTCTCCCTCAATGATGGCAGTGGGGGTAGCAATGTGAGGATATAAATGCTAATCGAATTAAATAAATGTAAGAAAGCTGAGTTAAGGTGCTGTAAATGACAGGCTTCATCTATGTTTAACTTTTTAAAAGCACATTTAAAGGTCAGCATGGCATTATGGATGCATATTTTTCCACTTCAGTACATTAAGTACTTCTATATTCTTATCAGGAAAAAAAACTCCACAGCTAAATAATACAAAGCACAAGTCTCTGTTTAAGGACAATGAGTGGAGAAGAAAACTTTACACAAAGTGTAAGAGTCCTGCTAAATTCTTCATGTTGTCTGAAGTACTTTTGAAAATTACAGTCTGAAAGCTTTAGCACAAATCATATGTGTAAAAAAATGGTTGGTTGGTTGGTTTTTATCCTGGAAAAATCTCTAATAAAACCTTACTGGCTAAGGTCAAAAGTCTTTCACTACCTTTTGGATCTTTAATTCCCTTCAGAATCACTAATTTCCCATGTTCTTCTGCATAACTCCCTCTTTTTTCTAATTGCAAATTAGTCTAACCTTCACTTGGAAGGTCATTTTCGATGGGACATACAGATTGGGCTGAGACTGGACTTTAGTCCCTGCCTTCCACCTGTCAGGAGAGTGGTCCAACAGATTTGGTGTCTCCTTAAAATTGTGACAGGACTATTTTTATTCATCATGACAGGGCCTAAATGCTCAACACTGAAAGTGTAAGGCCTTTGTACTCCTTGACCTACACATATCCAGCACTAAACGTTTTGTACATCGGCCTTCGTCTGTTTGCTTGTAGTTAGCTTCTTCCTCAGAAGAAACATAGAGAAGTACATTGGATGAACTACCAAAAAATGATTGAAAGCAAGTAAATTCATTAATCCCACAATGCATTTGGACAGATGTCCAAACAGTCTTTCCTGACCTCTAGTGGAAATAAACTTCTTAAATGTTAAGTTTCTCCTATCTCCAGTGTTCATATCTTGAAATATTGCAAATGATCATAACATTATGTCAAAATAATTTTTTAAATCCACCTCTAATATTGCTTTGCTGACCTCATGAAGCAGTAAATCTTACAAGCTAACACCATTCTGTGTGACAAATTATGCCTTTTGATTTACTCTTTTACATGCCATTAATTCCCCTGAATTGATGGGGTAGTACAGGTCAGAGTAAGAAGGAAAGGTGAATTGTGATTTTGTCCATTCTCCATAACACACTAAATCAGTCATGATGCACCAATCACATTACTCGGTTGTTCAAATAATGTGTTACAGAGACAGATGACACTTGATAGCAAACAAATTAAGTACAACGTACTGCCACTGCAATATATATTTGGGCTGACGTACTTACATGGAGCTTAGCTTCCCATCTGATATCTGTTCAACTTCCAGATTTAATATCTAGTATTTGTCACCTACAGTCTTTCTTTTCTTATCTATTATTCTCCTCAGGGTTGTGAAACTCACCTGCATGTCTAAAAGAAAACCTGGTTCATTAATTACTATTATTACTGTTCAGTATTTGCACTGTGCTATAGTCCTACATTATTAATTGCAGATAAAGCTCCATGTCCTATATGCCGTAGAAGTATATAAGTACTTAGTTAAGGAGTTCGTCTGATCTCATTTTCTGTGTAACAACAAAAACAAATAAAAGATTTCAGCCTAGTGTGGATTTAGGAAATCCAAGCAACCCCAAACCAGTCCAGATGCATAATTTTTATTTTTTGCCAAAGAGGAACATAAAAGAGAAAGCATCCTTACTGATCCATGAAACAGGGTATAACACATATTGTGTTATGTTACAGAACCATCCTTTCTCTTGCTGCCTAGGAACTACTCAGAGTCAAGCAGAAGGCTGAATGGAGACTTACATAAGTCAGCTCTGTTACTTTCCTAAGTCCTTTGGTGTCATTGTGTGCACAGGACTCCAGTAGCCAGTGGACTTGGAATTGATTCATGCTGCTATCTAAATGATATAAAAAGAGAGGAAAAGACATATATTATACATATATTTTCACCATTGCAACTCTTCTGGCTTCTCTGAATAAAAACAGAAGGACTTTTAAGTATTGTAGAGTTGGTAATTCCTCCACCTAAGCAATCTTTACTATAATGGAGAAAATATTATACACCAATGTAATTCAAACCTTGTATCAGCTAATGGATATAAATTTTAAAATAGTGAAATTGCATTTTCAGATATGTCACCATATACTGCTTACATTAAAAAAAAAAAGAATTTAAATTGAGCATCAAAAAAAAAAATCTCAGTGCAGCTACTTCCAATGATCCTGCAAATAATGGGACTGATTTTGTGTCAACTGCCTGACTGTTTATATTGTTAGAGCACTGCAATACTGCTGCCTGGCAGTGCCTGAGAAATCTGTGCCTGCAGATATGTGAAAATGCCTGTAAATCCCTGAGCTTTCTTCTTTCAGGATATGCTATAAAACCTGTTCTGTATCTGTCCAAATAAAATTCTAGTCTTGACTCTTATGAGTAATACTGAAGGCTTAAGTTTACTCCCATTTAAATCAATGACAAAACTTGCTGCAGTACCAACAGTATAAGCTTTCATCTTATTTCCAGCTCTTCTAGCTTTTTGTCTAATAATGCTTGAATAAGGAAGCAAAACAAAGAGCAATAAAGAATTGACAAAAGTAGTAAAACTCATTAGGTAGTGCAAGTAGTTCCTGACATTTTTCTGGATTTCATTCTCTATACAGGGAATGCAAAATTATGTCTGTTATTATTAATTAGCTTGGTATGACACAGCCACTAATGTGCCTGACTGTGGGTTTCAGGATGGAAAACAAATATCTCTGACGCCTTAAGGGCTGATCTGGCATTAGACTGCTGTGAGCAGTTTGGATGAAGAAGAAAAGAATTGTATACTAAAGAGAAAATAACTAGTGCAGGAAACTAGCTGAAATGGCCCCTTGAAATAGATTTTTGCAGTAGCTGATCTTCATAACAACATGCATGCTAATTATTTTTGCAATTTCTTTGGAAACAATATTTCTTGCAAAAAGAAATCTCTAATAAAAGTACATTTCCTGCTTTGTGATTGTTCCCTCTCATTTAAAATAAATAAAGACATGGCTGTGTTTTTCCTTGTCCCTTCAAACTTTCCCACTTGATGTGCCTATTGGATGAAGACAAAAACTACTCACAGTGCATTTGTAAGCAGGTTTCATCTGATTTCATCTCTTCCAGTTCACTCCATTATCGAATCTCACCTGCTAGATGATCCTTAAAGGCTCTTCTGACCCAAACCATTCTATCATTCTATGATTATTTTGAGCTATCTTCATGGGTGGAACTGCTCTTTGCAAAGATACAAAATGTGTATTTTCACTTGTAATACTTTTCACTTGCAATCTATAAATAAATCACTCTTCTTTGGCTAAACCTTTATCCAAGCCAATTAAACCTTCTAATTATCCAGCAGTAAGAGACTGGATAAAACACATTCCTAAGGTGGGTTACAAAATACCACTACACAGGCAACTGGGAAAACACAAATCCCAATCATCAAGACCTTACAACAGCTCAGCATTCAGACATATTGGTGTAGAGGTTTACTAGGCCTCTGTTCAGAAATGTAATTCAAGGTAGAATCATAGAATCATCAAAGGGTTTGGGATGAAGACACTTTAAGGGTCTCTCAGTTCCAACCCCTCTACCATGGGCAAGGGAGACCTTCCACTAGACCAGGCTGCCCAATGCCCCATCCAACCTGGCTTTGTACACTACCAGGGATGGGAAAAAAATATTTATTTGCAGCTACTGCCACATTGGAACCCTCTTTGTATTTTCAGGCAGGTCCACCTCCATTCAGTATGTGAGCCTCTACTCCCAGACAGTTCCTTCCTTCCTTCCTACTTCTTTTCTGCATTAGCAAACCCTTAGTAACACATTTGTAAACACCTGTGGTTTCTGATAACTTCTCTACTTGAAGAAAATAGAAATAGGTTAAAGAAGAATATAGAAAATTAGAAATATGTTTTAAAAAATCTATCAGCTTGTACCATAAATGTAGGGTGAAGGTTTTCAAAAAACATAATTTCTTTATTTTATTTGAGCTAATGAATCTTAAATTGATAGTATTCTGGTATTCTGATAACAACCTATACTGAAAAGAGAGGATTTTTTTTCTTTTCAGTGAGTATGTAATTAAAGGTTATCTGAAAAAGGTTTTTGCATCATATCTACAAGTACATCAACTGTTATAAACTAGAAGGCATCATGACAGCCAGCAAGACTAAAACTTCTTCAATTGTCACCTCCATATTTATGATTGTTGTTATCTAAAAAAATTGAAGATACACTGGTTAAATGCCACATGTTACAAAAGAGAAATTAAAAATAATTCACAACAACCCCCCACACAATTTGCTCCTTTTAAAAAATCTATCCTGTCAGCGCCTAAAGTCTGACTAATACAATGTAAAACAATACAATAAAGTATAAATACAATAAGGAAGTAGCTCCTACTTGAGACAGAATCTTTTTTTAAAGTAGGAAAAGTTGGGGCATTTTGTGATTAAATAAAGCTAGAAGCCTGAAAAACTGTGTGTGCATGCATGAAGTATGCACATGAAATGACAAGATTGTTTTAGAAATTACCTCTAGTATTTTTAAAAGCAAAAGGAGGCAAAATGCAAGAAATTATCTAAAAAGCCCAATAAGAAATTGAGAAAAATTATGAAAATATGCCTTGTCTTATAAAGTTGCTCATAAAGATCATGGCTCTAGAGTTTTATGAAATATTATACTGCTGAATTGTGTTTACAACACATGCAAAAGAACAGCTTCTCCCAGCCCTCCTTTCAGCAATGCACACTATCCTAGTGAGATCACTGCCATAAATTTTACTTAGATTGTTGGGTTTAGCAGTCCAATACAAACTGAGGGGTAGGTGCTGGAGGAGCTACTCAAGCTGATCCAGCTGAATGTCAGCCACTGCCACCAGAGCCAAGAGTTCTGGATTAAACTCAGCTAAGGTTAATACACTGAGCCCACAGCCACACCTGTTTCCAAAAAGTCATTTGAGTAGTTAATATGAACAGAATATTCATTACCTAATGGGACTGATTTTGGACAGCTTTATCAGAAAACTCTGCTATCCCTTCTAAAATAAGTACAAAACACTGTCAAGAAATTGCCAGACTGCTTCAGACTGCTTCCCTGATACTTCAGATGTCACAGCATCAATCCCCTTTTGAATATCTGGAGTTCTCTTGATTCTAAATTTTCAATTAGGAGTCTTTATAAAGCTTTTTAACTTCACTGTTCTCATGGTTAGAATGTCTATCATGTGACACTAGAAACAATGATGTGTGCACAAGCAGCAAGCATTTGTTATTTCCCAGAACTCAAAATATTTGTATAGAAACACTGAACCTGAAGGACATAATAAGTACTAGCAGTCATTTGAGCAGCTCTAAGCTTGTAAAATTAGTCAACAAAATAGCCACATAAGTAAGAACAGCAGACATCTTATTCAAATAATTGCTTTAATTTTAAATTTATGTAAAGAAAAAAAAAAAAGGCAATACAGGACAATTACTTTAAAAATCTCTTCATGATACTGACAATGAAATTACCTCCAGATACCCAAGCTAAAGACTTTTAGATCTGTAAGACAAATGCACATATCTAATCTTTTCAAATAAACTAATAGCTGATGTTAATTATTTTGACTATGGTTTTTAAAGTAGATTTTCTGAAGCGTAAATTGTTTCTGGACTGTAGTAGGTTGAACCTGAGTTGATGGACTTAAGAAAAAATGTCTATACAGATACCACATGACCATGTTCTTAAAATCCCACATACACTTAGCTCTTTTTCTCAACAAGGGTATGCAGCTAACTTTGTTGGACAGAAATCTCACATCTCTAATTAGAAATGTATGGATCAGGTGATGCCCCAGAGCATGCTTTTTAAATTTACCTCAAACTGCCTTTCACATGATCATCTCCACAAAGCTGTCAATAGTGTTTAGAAATATGTTCTTCACCAGATTTTTGTGCTTTCTTCCCCTCCCCAACTTAAACTCTTTAGATCCATTTTAACAAAAAACAAATAAATATATTTCAGATTTTTCTGGATGGAAAATGTGCATTTATTCTATATCCTCAAACTTTAAAAACAGCTCAAAATTCTACTAATGCCAATGCCAACTACATCTGTTTGCCACTTGGAAAACTTCAGGTTCATATGCACAATTTAAGCATCTTAAATTGATATACTGCAACATAGCCTAAGCTACAGCTGCACAATGGTTACTAGGAATGCCCTCGGCTGAACCTCATCATCTCCCCACAGAATTTAAAGCTCTTGAGTGCCATTGAGAAAAATAATCCAGCAGAATGCCAGGTAACTCTGCAACTTCCCCTAGAGGGAATTTCTGGTTTAAATGGTTCTACAGTTTATTTAAAATAAACTAAATTGTAAAGGTGATTTCTTTTTCTCATCTTTGTCAAACTCTTCCGTTTTGTACAAATGTGTTACTGCCAGCCATAGGAATAATTTCATCTAATGTGGTTTCTTTTTTTTACCATGCTATTGCAGACAGCTACTTTTTCTGCCTCAAATACTTTTTTCTCCTTTATATTGCAGTGACTGTTCCAGGAGGGTGCCAAATTGACTATCATAAGGAACTGAAGCTTTGTAGCTGAAAAATTGGCATAGCATGGGCATAAAAGCAGTGAAATTTGGTCATGGCAGCCCAACACCACCAATATGGAGCTACTCCAGGAAACCAGGTAAACAGAGGTATTTATTTCTTTGTATCCTGAGATCCACAGCAAGAAAACTGCACCAGACTGCAGTTTTGGGAACGGAGGCTACTTCTGCACTGGTTTGCTTGAGGTCTTTAGGTAAAGCACTTCATGGCTTCTTATCTCTATTCCACCCCTGTCAAGTAGTGCAAATGATAACAGTGTGTGTTGTAAAAGTATTTCAGCTCTTGTATGTTATTCTGATGTGGGTCTCTACTATTTGGTACAAAAATGCCAATTAATACCAGCTGTGACAGCACTATTATGCAGGCAACCAAATTACAAAAACTTATTAGAAAGGAACATCAAATGGGATTTGCTGGAAGACAAGGTTTCACAGCAGATGTGTTCAACAGCAGCAGCTCAAATTAAGGTTTAATTACAATAAAAATGTCTGGCATCAATAAACACGGTAACATCAAGTTGATTTCTGCATCATGACAGGATTGAAAATAATTAACATGCAGTGTCTGACAGATTTTCCCATTAGAATAAAAGACAGTATAAAAGTAAATATTATAAAATAAGACATATGAAAACCTTTACCTGCTAGCATAAAATTATTAATTTAATGCAAATAACTAGCAGCTGTGAAATTAGTATTTCAGTAAAAAAAGAAACTACGTTCTGTATTTTTTGTCAAGATATCTCAACAAACTGACTCCCTCCAAAATATATACATATAATTAATATGCTAACTGTACGTCAAAAGGAGCTGCTATCAAAGCTTGGAAGATAATGAGCCATATGTAAGCCTGCTGTCTTCATTCAGAGCTAACCTTTCTTCACACAGAATGCTGTAAGGAGGATGAAATATCTGTGAAACTATTCAGTAAGAAAATTATTGAAATAATTTGTTCTGTGTGCAGGTACACCTTTAAATTTATTGTATTTTGTTAGATCTGGTATTTCACATAGCAAACCACAATGAGTTTTTGTGACTGGTCACATGTTCTTTGTTTTTCTTTGCATACTGGGGAGGTTGTTCTTACAAGCTTCTGAGCACACTGGCCATTAATCAACAAAGCACTTAGGCATATGAACAGTTGCGTTAACTTCAATAGTTAAGGGTAGCTAAAGGGTCAGGCCAGAAAGTTTAGAACCTAGCAAGATTAAGACACTAATGACCATCAAAACTATAGTTAAAAGATGGTCTTGAATATGTCTTTGATGGTCTTAGACTAACAGGAAGAAGGAAATATAAAAAAATTAAGTAATTTCCTTTCTGGATCATGTGTCTTGCAGCATTATTGCTCTAAAAGTAGGCTACAGTAAGGGGAAAATATTTTATATTTAATATCACAACACAGAGCAGAATCTGCTCAGGGCACATGAAATACATTAATTGTTTCTACTGTGAAGTCATAGTATGATTTTTCAGAGCTCTGTATAAATCCTGTGTCAACATACCATCCAGGAAAAAAATATTTACCTCACTGTACTGAATGGTGAAGGTGTAGCAATGGTAAATGGTAAAATTAATGATGCCTTGCACGTAGTAAAACATGATCAACTCTGAAGTGCTCAAAGATGTGTACAAGTCAAAAGCTTCCTGAAAATATGTTCCTGCTCTTTCTCCTCCCAGTATGTAGCTCCTGATACACCTTTACAGCTGGGGACCTACTACAATCCAGCACTGATTCCAACCCACCACTCCAGCAGAAGGATGAGCAGCAGCAGCTGCTCTGCAGCATCACCTGCCTGCATTTCCACACCATAAACTATAAAGCAAATATTTGAGATAGAACGTTATGAAGTGTCTGCTGCTCTCTCAGGCTTGTGTTCCTCTGTTTATTGGACCAACATAGTTTTCCACATTACAAAGACATCTACAATATACAATTTTCCTTTAATGCTTTTTCTGATAAAATTCAGTTGCTGGAGAGGTCCCGGAAAATGTGCAGGGAAGGCTGAAATATGGGCAAAATCCAAGTGAACAAATGAAGCAGTGTTATTTACTACTAGTTTCTTCGGTTTTGAAGACATGATCAGCGTGAAGTGATTCACATGGTATTTATTGCATTGTAATAACAGCATGACAGAAGACCAGTTTGGGAAGGGATACTTCAGTGTACTGCAGAGAAGCAAAATATGATCTCAGTCAGGACTAGATCATAACACTTATTTATTTCTTCATATATTGGTTCATGAGCCATTATATTATTCTGATTCATGGTGTCCAACATTTGCAATCTGAAGCTAATGATAGGACAAGACGTAATGCTATAATAACAAGTGCTATTTTACTCATGGTAGTTTAGCAAACGCAAAATGAGGTAAACACTACCTTCAACTAATGTTAAAATGCTGCATTGATGTGATAGTGCTTTGCAAGTCTCTCTGCATTCCCCTTTTCCCTGTAAAAACTACTTGTTCTGTCTCAGGCATTTTAGGTGACTTCTCTTGAAAAAAATTAAATGATAACAGCTCTGTCTCTTTTGCTTCCTCTGCACTGATTCACCCTATGGTGTAAAAAAAAAATTTTGTTTGGTTATGAAATTCATTGTACTCGTGACATCTCTTGAGAAATAAAGCTTTTTAATAATCACCTATTCAAGCAGTATGATTAAAAAAACCACCAAAACCTTCAGCTGACATTTAAACTTCACTCAACAAACAATTCTTAGCAAGACAAACTATACTGTTTCCTGCTCTTACATGGAATATAAGCAGCTTCAGTTAAATCACAAAGATTTTGTTTCTCATATTATGCCATTTAAAACAAACTTTCTTTCTATAGAACACATTCTTAGTATAATAGAACAGAAAGCCTTTCCAAAAATGATATTAACAATTACTGTGTAATTTAAAGACAGGCCTGAGACACAGTATTTTTGTCCATATCTAGACCTAGGAAACCTCAAGGTCTGAAGCTGTTTATATTGAAGGATTTAAGTCTGGGATCATCTCTAAGCCGGATTACCTCTAGCTTTACTTATTTTCCCACACACAACATCCTATACAAAGTGAGTTCAACAGGATCTCATTCTGGTTTTCCATTACACGGAAATTTGCCTCTTGTAAGCTCCAAGTCTCACAATAGCTGCTTGTAGCCTGAATAGAGGCTTTCTACATTACTCCCTCATAGCCAGATTTTCAAAGCTATCAAAGCACCTGAATTTAATGAAAAAGAAAAAAACCCAAACAAACAAGTCCAAGGCTTGCCAAGGTTATACATATATTGAAAATGTCACCAGGTGCTTTACCATTAACTTTAGCCTTCTGTGTAACATTGAAAAATGCGGACAATAATTTAGATGAGCAGGCTATAATGAAGGTAAGCTGACTATACTGAGGGTAAGTAATCTTGGAATCTCTCCCAGTTCCAGACTCATCTTGCCCCTAATTCCACAGCGGGAGGAGATGCAGGGAGGCACCAGCTACTCCCTTCTCTCTCAGACCTCATGCAAAAGCCGTATATGGATGGGTTTGCATGCAAGTACAGTGATCCACAGAGTTCCAAAGCTGGACTTTCCTGATATGCATTATGGAATGCCACACCAGGATGTTGCCTTGCTGAACTGGTATTCAAAAAGTTTATGGCATTAACATGCAGTTTCTAAATCTGCAGTTTAAGATTGATGAGTCTATGAGAAAAAGAACAAGCAAAACCAGGTTAAATATCTATAAAATCTATCTATAAAATCATGTGCATACAGACAAGGTAAACAGAGCAAGAATTAGGATTCATATAAATGTAGAAGAATTGGCCTTAAAAAAAAAAAAAAGTGGTTCTACATAGAGAAAGCACTTAAAACTTTGAAACTCCATCACTCAGGATGTTTCAGATGCCCTGAAACTTAGTGACCCTCATAGGACACTGGATATTATTGTGAAGATAAATGCATCAGAAGTGAATAAACACAGTGAAATTACATTGGGCTCAGGAATTTTCATTAACTAGAAGGTAGCTGAAGCTGGAACAATAACATGCAGAAATACCATAACACTCTTGCCCTATTCTTATGTTTCTTTGGATTTGCTTTTGGCCACTGCCAAAAACAGAACACTTATTGGGTAGGATCTTTGGTCTAGACTACTGTGGATATTTTTGTACCCAGTTTATGATCACAGGAGCAAAACGAACTGATATTAACAACTCATTATACATCATGGGACATCTTAGATTATAATTTCAGTTTCAGATACCCTTATTTTGGTCTCTTTCCCTCCAACTCTACTTATTCAAATAGTGCTTTTTCCTTCCGCTATTTGTAGTGTTAATGCAACTGGTTTTATGGCCACCTACTAAACTAGCTAATTAAAAAATACAGGTTAAAAAGAGGCATGTGGAGGAAAATTGACCCAGTTTACAAGAGGACACTCATTAGTTTAAACCACCTTCACCATAAGCATGATGACTCCCTGCTGATAGGTTAACCTCTCCTGGATCATAAGCTCAATACTTTATCCAGAACTTAGGCAGGCTAAGAGAGCACTCATGAGTACTTATTAGCCCATAGCTCATGAGAAGTATCTTTTAAACTGCTGAACCTCAGTACCTTTTACTCGCAGTAGGAGCGGTAGGATTGCTCCAGGTGTGACAGTGTATGCACGTGAGACAGGGCTTTGAGTTAATATGACCCAGTGATACAGTTTGGGGAAAGGAGAGGAAGAGCTCAGTTGGTCAGAGCACGGTGCTAATAATACCAAGGTTGTGGGTTTCATCCCCATATGGGCCATTCACTTAAGAGTTGGACTCGATCCTTCTGGGTCCCTTCCAACTCAGAATATTCTGTGATTCTGTACTTGGATAGTATAAAACTTGCCATTTTGCCCCTCTGTTATTGAGACTGCCTCACATCAGACATCGCCATTGACAAGTCTAGTGACACTATATATGTATGCATATATGTATAGAAAATACTGTGTTTATTGTTAAAATAATTAACTTTACAGGTTGTGGTAATACTCAGGAAAGAATTAGAAATCCAGAAAAAGTGTACTAGTCAGACAGTATTATTGAAGTTACATAAAGATGCTGGTTTTGAAAATCTGTATTTTCCTAAAGAATTAAAAATCAGGCAAGAGATTATTTATTAGTTGGCCGGTTAATTTTTTCAACGCCTTCAAGTGGGTGAAGTCTTGATAAGTGATTTTGCAATGGAATATTGAATGTGTACCTGCAGTCTGACTGTAGGTATGCATTCCACCTAATGATGGTCTATTTTTGGATTGAACTCATGGACCAGGTAATTTGCAATTATATTTCTATTTGATCTTTTAATGTAAGTTCAAAAGAAATCAAGCTTACATTTCTATCAGTTACTAAATTTAAGAATGAAAAGAAGATTTCTTTTAAATGCATAAATTAAGTCAAAATAAAAACATTTTCACAATGACTAAAGATGTTCTGGAGTACAATTCAGGTCATACAAAAATTTTAAAATGAAGCAATAAATGGTTTAAATGTACAAAGTGTACAAATGTACAAACCAGTCCAGTACAGCCTTCAGCAGACATCAGAGGGTGCCTGTTAAGTAAAATCAGTGTTCTGTGCTGTCTGTGCTCTGGGAACACAGTGGGTCATTCTGATTTGACTTGTGATTAGTTGATTTCCTAGCAGACTTTGAATCAATTCCAATTACATTCCTGAGACTAACAGTTGGACAAACTTGCCTCTAAATCTCTCATACCAAGAGCTTTAACCACCTACCCTGAAAGGTATGGAGGTTTGGAAGCAAGTGCAAGGCAACGAGCAATGGTTTTCTGTTCTGCCTGTGAAATCATGAAGAAATCCAGTAAACTGTGCCTTTGAAAAGACTTTCCAATATTGTCCCATTTGCAGGAGAAGTGCCACTGAGGTTGCCACCACTGTAAATGTAATTTTAAAACTTTATAACTGGCCCCACTAATCAATTGCAGGCTATTTGAGAATATGAAAACCATCTGCTTCACCAAATTCTATTATTTGTGGTTGATGTTTATCATGACTCCCACCAGTAACAAGTGTTATAAGTATTTCACATTTGGACAGAAACCAGTCAGAGTCCTATAGGCACTTCAAAAAGTAAAGCAAGCAGAACTGGAGACAGTCAGATGCTCCCCTTTTCGTCCTCTTCAAAAGGGCAAAGAGATTTTTCCTGAAACTACATTAAGACAAAGTAAAGGAGTAAGACAAAGTTAGGGAGGAGTAGGAACCACAAAGACACTTCTGACAGGATGTTCTGTTAACTCCAGAATAATTTCCCATGATAATTAAAGCTGACAGCACTATCTTTCTCCCAGGCACAATGCTGTGGAAGCCCATAGGATACAGACATCTGAGTCAGATGTAGCACATGTGGAAAAGCAGATTCTGTAATATCTACTAGTGCGTTTCTAAAGAGGTGATCTAGTTGAAGGGTCCTGTGCTTAGAGCCAGCTTTACTAATTAAATCCCTAAATACTAATGCACATTATGCCCACACAGGCAACTACTGCTGAGACAAAGTCTCTGTATTCCCATGGAAATCTGAGGGCAATATATTAGCGTATACTTCACTACAATTAACAGTCACGTCATTTTGCTGAAAGAACCATCTGGACCACAGTGTTTCTTGAAGTACAAGTATTTTACTGCTTGAATATCAGTAATTAGAATATGGCTAGCAGCTCAAACACTAATCTGCCCAGTGCAACAGCTAGTACCAAACTAAATAATGCTTTGGCATTAAGCAAGTACTGAGGAATTCTTTACAGTAAAAGCTGGAAACTCTGCCACTGAAGGATATCTTCACCTTCAATGGCTCTACTTCCATGAGAAAGGACCATTTGGTATGTGTTATCAATGGGAAAGCTTTCATTTTAAAACCTGCCATATGAAATACCTTATTACAAAGAAAGAGTCAGCACACAGAGTCACTTCATTTATGTCCCTGAACTGAGTGAAAGTTAATTTTGTTTTCCTAAGATCTGGGTTTAAAAGCATCTGTTTTAGCTCTCTATTTGCTTTGCCTTGCCTTGCATTTTTATTCTGCTCTGTAATTTAATTCATTATTCTTGTTTGGTTGATTTATCAGACAATGGAGGATTCTCTGCCTCTCCCTGCCTTAAGTGTTCTTTTTTTCTTCTGCTTTAGCATTTACAGAAACACAAAGAAAGAAGCCTGAAGCCAAGTCTTAATGCATTTTAAATATTTGTCTTTTTAAGCAAAACCAAGGGGCAGATATATTGATTTTAAATATCTAGAAGTACTTAAAATGTTTAATTTAAACAGGGGAAGTAAATGCACGTAGACAATTCAAAGAAAAGGAAACTAAAGCTTTACCCGAGCAAGGAGAGTTGTATTATACTCAAATAACAGGCACTAAGAAAATGGTAGTGAAGGCAGAGTAATGACTTAGAAAATATTGTTGTGACAAGTGCTTTGGAAAGAAATTACATTCTGATATTTTAGTGTATTATAATTATTGCAGCAAGTGATGAGAATTGATGCGGAGAATTCATAAAGGTGGGATTTTTTTGCTTCTGTCTGTGGGCAAAATTTTATTTTCATACACAGATTTGCAGCAACTTGGAGGCTTTTCAGCTAAGTCAAACACTCTGCTCTAGTTGCCCAACCACAGAAAAACAGAGAAAACTTAAGCATCTTTTTATTCTCACTCTTTCAGTCTTGATTACTGCACAAGTTACTGAGGTTCTTAATCATCCTAAGTATCTAATCCTTTTAAACAGGGGTTTAAGAGTGCATCCATTCTTGGTAATGGATGGTACTCTGTGACCTCAGCACCAAGGAGTTAAAAGTGATTTGGTTAATTTGATTCCACTTCTTGACAATTTCTAATTTCACACATCAAGATGGCCAAAAAATCTGGCCATGAACACATTCTACTTTTCATTTACAAAAGGGGGATTCATGCTGTTTAAGGAATGTACTGTTTCTCTAATCCCAGGCCTAAATGAGAGGCAGCAAGGGAAAGACATTTTTTCCTTCAGAAAGAAGTTATTCTATTCATATGCAACATGCTTTTGGATGATTCTGTCTAGCAATATCATGTGCATTTGCTAAGTACCTTGTACTGCTTGAAGTGTGGAGATATTTTTGCTAGCATACATCCTGAAGTGATTATTGTCATCATACCAAAGTATTCAAATGGAAAGATTATTTCAGAAAGAGCTTTATTTTAATGTAAAGTCCAAATTCTACATTCCATTCGTGCCTCATGCTTACTAAAGTTAATGGGACTTGAAGAACAGGCCCAGATAAGACTTTCCTGCTTACCAAATTGTGGCGCATTGTGATGCTTATGTATGGAAATCCCTCCCCTTACTCAGACTTTTATTCAAACACTGTTCACTTTCTGAGTACTGATATGCAGTCACTCCTTTACTGTATAACAAAGTCAGTTTGGTAATAATTTGCAACACCCCCTCTGGTGCAGTTGTTGCACAGGACAGAGGTCTGATGAATTCTGTTCAGAAGGATGATATAAAACCAAGAGCTTCAGCCCTGATGTCATCACTGTGTTCTTTTCACTGCCTTCCTAGAGGCAAAGTTCACATCTGCAAAGTTCACTGAGGAATACATCATCACAGCCATGGAAGAACTATCTTTGAATAGTCAAGAGACATCACCATACCTTCTGGAAATCCTAAGGCACATTGCAATAAACTTACATGGCCTCTGCAGGCTGGTATTGATGGAGGATAAATTCCCTGTCGTTGAAAAAACAATGACAATATCTGTTACAGGGCCTTACAGACAGAACTGAATAACTCGATTTAACGTCACAGTTTGACTTTGAGCAGATGCTTGGACCAGCTGACCTCCAGAAGTCCCTTCCAGCCCATTTAAAATTCTTCTATGATTCTGACCTCTTTTTAGTTCTTTAGACTGAGTAAAATGATTCAAATTCAAAAGTAAAATAGTTTTTCAGCTAAAATGGGACCAATGAAAATAAAGAAATAATCTAAAACAACCTTAGGAGCGTGTTTGTGTTTCTTAAGTGATATAAGCAATCTACACACATCTTTCATTCTGTTTCTGTAATCTGTGGTATGCTGTGAGGCTACAGTGTTGGGAGACAGTAAAAAACTGCTCTAGAGAGCCATCTCAGTTTAAGAGGAAATTTTAAAAAAATTTTAAATCTTTGGTCTGCATAGAATGGTACAACCACTGAATTAGGAATACAATAAAAAATTCTGAGCAGTTATTAATATAGAAAACTAATAACTCTTTTTTTACTAAAAGAAAGACTGCTGTTACAGCAGCTCTTAAACTTTTCATTACGGTTAAAAGACACTATTTCAACATAACAAGGGCAACTGTAGGGTTGAACAAAGTTCAGTAAATTTCAGCAAAGGCAGGTTCCTGCACCTGGGGAAGAACAACCCTCTGCACCAGTACAGGGTGGGGGCTGATCTGCTGGAAAACAGCTCTGTGGAGAAGGACCTGGAGGTCCTGGTGGACAATAAGCTGCCATGACCAGCAGTGTGTCCTTGTGGCCAGGAAGGCCGATGGGATCCTGGGGAGCATTAGGAAGAGCATTGCCAGCAGGTCAAGGGAGGTGACTTTGCCCCTCTACTCAGCCCTGGTGAGGCCACGCCAGGAGTGCAGTGTCCAGTTCTCGGCTCCTCAGGACAGGAGAGACGTGGAGCTCCTGGAATGGGTCCAATGGAGGGCAACAAAGGTGATTAAGGGACTGCAGTATCTCTCTTATGAGGAAAGGCTGAAGCAGCTGGGCCTGTTCTCTGACCTCCTCTCAGAGAAGAGAAACTGAGAGGGGATCTTATCAATGCTTACAAATATCTTAAGGATGGGTATCAAGAAGATGGTGCCACAGTCTTTTCAGCTGTGCCCAGTGACAGGACAAGGGACAATGGGCAGAAACTGAAACAGAGAAAGTTCCATCTAAATGAGGAAAAAAATTCTTTACTTTGAGGGTGATGGAACAGTGGAATAGGATGCCCGGAAGGGTTGTGGAGTCTTCTTCTCTGGAGATATTTGAAACCTGCCTGGACATGACCCAGTGCAATCTACTCCAAGTGAACCTGCTTTAGCAGGGAGATTGGACTAGATCATCTCCAGAGGTCCCTTCCAAACCCAGCCATTCTGTGATTCTGTGACAACATACTGGTTTAAATCTTCACCTAAAAAAAAGCCCATCCAAAATCTAAATAACATTTTTATTTCTTCATCTCTGCAACCATCTCTTGTTCGTGTCATGAAGTCTAACACAGAAAGTCCTAAAATACTTGAAAACCAAACCAGATAAAGCAAAGACTACTATAACCAACTGAAATTTGATCAATTTACAAATGTCCAACATGTTTAAGCTTGAGACGTTTATTTCTTGAATTATTATTTTTTATCATAGTAACTCTTACGCTTATCAACCTACTTATTTCACATGGTTTCATGCTGGCCTCTTAATTTTTCTGTTTTAAAGTTATACATACTAATTTAGGACTGTTTCATGCTGGCCTCTTAATTTTTCTGTTTTAAAGTTATACATACTAATTTAGGACTGTAGAATGGCTGTGTTTCTCCACCAAAAAAAGTGTTGATTTTTAATAGCAAACTACGCAAAAAAGAACATTAGTGCAATCAACAGGGACTTCTGTGTTTGCCCACCATATAGGAGACAAACAGGCCAATTTTTTGTCAGGAACAATTTGAACTCTGATTGCCTACCTACAATAGAAATAGATGCCATGCCACTGAGCAGGCTCAGGTAAGGTCTCTCTCAGAATTTCAGTATTATACTTGCTGCACTCTAATACCTCCTACAAAGCCCTAAACACAACCTAAGACAGTGCAGTTCATAAAGGAGAAAGATGTGTGGGTACAGTTCCCAACACAGCTGGCTCAGCAACTGCTGTTTGTCAGGAAGATGGGACACAGCCAATGTGATTTTCCTGCTGTGTTCCTTGCACGGTCACACAGACCTGCTCTGCAGTAAATTGTCACTAGCAAATTTACAGTACCTCATCCACGCACTACATAATCTCCAAACTCTTGCAAGGGCTTGTAGAAGCTGCTGGCTTCTTGGGAGCAGGTAATTGGCTATATTTTAGTTTCACACAAGGCAATGGCTCCTGCTGAGTTACTGCATGTGCTGTCACTCAGAACACTGATATTTTCTTTTTAAAAAGGAAAAAAAAAAGGTAAGCATGATGAACCACCATATTCTGCCCCTCCTCACACACCTTTGCTATCACTGCTTGTTCTGCAAGACAAATGAAGGCATCTTCCACTGCATGGCTGGGACACGTACCTAAACACCCCAGCACCCCTCACACAACTTGCCACCAGCCCAGGACCAAAATGGGCTTCTGGGTGTCCCCTTATGTGACTGGCTGCACACAGCTTCACACAACATGAGTCAGCTGTACAGTCAGCTACTCAGCAACTCAGCTAGTACAGCCCTGGCACAAGGTGACAGCATGTAAATCCATGTCATTTTTGACAGGTGACAAATCTGTCCATGGCATTTTCAGTTCTGGAAATTATACCACCTTGAAATCCTCTTATTTCCAAACTATGAGTCTCTATAAGGATGCTGACTGCCTTATTTCTTTTTATAGATATTTATAGCCTCTAATACAAATATTACCTCCCGGTATGTAGCAGACAGTGAGATGCAGCTCCAGATTTATATGAAACATTTAGGTTTCTATGGTGTAATGCCTCTAAGCTCAATAGCTGTGTTATAATACCATTATAAATAGTGAACACCTAGTTCAAGATATCTGCGTTGGAATAAGAATATTGCTGTTCTGCTCAGGATTTTCCCTCCATTAAGTATAACTAACTTTGGAAAAGTATTCACAAGGTGAATTTCAGTAGGGGTGCTGGCATTTTGGTCACAGGACACATGATCTTTCTTCTGGCAGCAGGCTGGCAGGAAAACAGCTGCAGCTGGATTGATTGTTCCACTGGGCTGAATCTTGCCTGCAGACTGTGAGTTGCACAACCCCATCTGACGCCTGTGGGAGACATCATTGTCTCCTCCTCTTTGAATCCTGTCCCTCATTTTTTTCAACACAGACTGCCAAGAGTAGAACCTCAGCTACAGAGAGACATTAGACATCTCTAAGCTTTCTATAAATGAGCTGCCTAGGCTCCCCTCTGCTCTCAGTAAAGAAGAGAGACATCTCCAGAGAGCAATCCTGCTGCTGTGGGGGATGAATTGTTTCAGAAGTCACCTGTTTTTCTTTTCTAACAATAAAAGGAGCTTGGACAATGAGTTGACATCTCACTTGCAGAGGCTAAAGTTTAAGGTGATCCGTCCCAAACAAGCTCAGAATGTATAAATCTCACTTTGGATAACGAAAACCACATTTTTTGGTAAACTGAATATTCCCGATTAAAATTGCCTCAACTTTTATTTAAACTTTAAATTGTTCCAGCTTTCCATGAAACAACCGAAAAATGAAAGATAATAGGGAAAGCAAGGAAAAAAAAAAACTAGTGTAGCCAAGACACAGACAAATATTCAAAATGTGTATGTAGTCAGCTGAACCAAAGCTTGCAGGTTTTAGGGAGGAGTAAGGATAGGTCTGAAAGTAATTCACATAGGAGGGCCTGGAAGGTAACCATTCAAAAAGGCAGGCAAAGGATAAGAAGCAAAGGATACCTCTGAAAAGCCACAATATCCAGTGTGACATATTCCTATGTTACATAGCATAATTTAACATTTATATAGCCTGTCCTTATTCAGGGTGTTGCCGCACACATCTAAACCCAAAAGCATTTAAATATTTCTGAAATTCTTTGAAAAATTCAAGAAGAAAACATGATTGTCCACTTTGTAGCCCTTTATTTCAAGCACAAAAATTGAATGGATTTAATTTAGTGGTATTGATACACATGTAGATTGCTCTAAGTTAAAAAATGAATAGTGTGAGCACATTTTGAAATAACAGCATATGAACCTGTTATGGCTAAGCTGGAGCAACCTATATGTTCTTAGAGGACAAGAAAGGAAAATCCCTTTATTGATTTCTGAACATGAATAGACACTTTAAATTTATGTCATTTGCCTTTTAATTGGAAGGCTAAACCATAAAATTAGATAGATTTTCCTGAAAATCAGACGGATGCAGCCTAGCAGAAAAGTAACTTCAAGATGTTTTCTGGTTGTGACCTACTATCCATTCTGTTCTCAATCAAGGTGACTGATAAAGTTTGGCATAAAGCTAAACATTCATAAGTTCCTCAGAGCTTTTGTGGGTAAGGCCGAATTCTGCTATTTAAAACTTTACAGAGGTAATTCCTACCAAAATAAAAATTGTCCCAGCTCTGTGAAGATTCAGTGTCCCAATATGACTGACTGTAATTTTTGGATAGCTGATTCATGTAATTTCCTTCTGTAAGACATATATACAGACATAACACAAAGAGGAGACGCAATGTTTCCCTTTAATGTGAAGATGAAAGGATGGAAGGATGGGTGTAGGACTCAACTATTAATTACTTATTGTATTAATGTTCTACAACTCTGAGATGGATGATAAGAGTCCTCCTTAGAAAAAACAGTAAAGCAAAATTTGACAAACCTGTCTTCTTCCAATAGACTTTGACCTGAAGTTGATTGTCCTGATAGAAAGGAGTTCCAATTTTTAGAAAACGAGTGGTTTTCCTTCTTTGAAAGGTCGGGTAAGGATCTACCAGTCCTTTCTGTGGTTTCCCAGCAGATGTCTGTTCCTCTGCAATACACAGAATGATCAGGAAACTATTTAGTTAACTACAGTGCTTTATAATGACTATGCTAAATTTGCTGAAATTCAGAAAATAATAGCATCTTTAATCCAAATGATCTTATTTCAGTTTCTTACCTAAATGAAATAAAGAATTAACTGTCCATAGTGGTTGAAAAATCACTCGTTTGAAATTCAGTCAAAGAATTTAGACAGTGACCAAAAAAGAGAAATAAGATTTTACAGGGAAATGCTCTGTAAATTTTCTGAAGAGTAATAAGGAAATGGACCGTATTTATAACCCCAAGAACAAAAAATGTTAACATGATGATCTTTTAAACAGGCACAGTATCTACCAGTAGTTCTCTATAATACTTCACATTCTTTATATTCCTGCAGTGTTTGAATATGCACAAAATCCAAGGACAGCACTGAATGTAACCCACAGAGTGCCCCATGTGGTTACTACATCAAAGTAAATATAGTCCTCTGGTATGCTATATAAGAACACTGTGGTCAGATTAAAGATCTGTCTTGCCCACTTTCCTGTTCTCAACAGTGAATGGTGAATGCTTAGGAAAATATTGCAAGAGAGGAATTTTCTTTCAGCAATTCCCTTGGTGCTATGTGCCTTGCTTCCAACAAGCAATTGCAGTTGGCAATTTCATCGAGCATCTTGTTTGGCAACAATTTATCAACATTTAGCAGGGTTGACAGTACTTATAGATAGTTTCAGTTGAAAAGAAAGAAATGTTCATTCAAACTGCACTTTTCATTGCACACTTGCAAATGTATCTGATCCTATTAGGAGGACGAGATTATAAACAAAACAAAACAAAAAGCTGTATTTAATTCAATATTAAACACCTAAAATAAAACCAAAGACTAATAATAAGGAAGTAGCAAATTATTAATTACATAATTGAGAGAAAGAGGGAAAAATTAAGATTTCAATAGTTGTCACAAGTAACATATAAACTTGAACATTTTGCCTTATATGCAGCTTCAATTGAAACTCACTTGCTTTATGGCCAAATTTTACTTTCTCAGCCCTTTGAATCTGATATGATTTTTCATTTTGTTTGTTTATTTTAAATTAAACTACCAAACTTAAGGAAATTCTTTCTTAAGGTAACCATAATGTTACTATTACCTAAATGGAAATCAAAAAGTTATATAGAGAAGGACAAACTAAAATCTATCAGGTATTCCTCAATTTAAATTATTTCAGTTTTATTAAATCTCTACTTTGTTACTCTCTGTCTGCTCCACTTCCACAAAAACCAGGACACCAATTTAGAATATTTCTATATAAAGATCAAGCGAGAATCTTGCTACATTTCCCAGAAGTGAAGCACACAAATATAGTGAGGCAATGCATTTTTGAGTGTGGGGAAATGTAACGCCAGAGGGCTGAGGGCAAAGCTCAAAGAGGTCTGTAGGACCAAATTACTTCAGCAGGTTATGGGCTACCTCTATTCTGACAATAGGACCGGACACCTAAAAACCAGAGCTTAATTCCACACAGAGCAGAGCATATGACAGTGGGACTTCAGCAAAATTGGCATGTTGCTTCTGGAACTACTTCCCAAAGGCCATGGAAGTCCCAAAATACAGACAAGCCATAAATGTCATGTCCTAGATAATATTTAAGGCATTTTTTTTGTTTCTTTTTTGTATTTCTCTATCTGCTTCTGAGTATTCTCAAAAGTACGTCAAGCAGGACTGGCTCTGTACCTACCTAACCTGAGTGAGATATAGAAGATGAATTTGCATCTCCTCCAGGAGTAGTTTTTACTTGCTTTTCTATGTAAGTTATAATCCAGCCATTTAAAAAAAAATGTCCAAAAAGACCTAAATACACCTCTCAGCAGAGTGCTCTATCGATTAAAATGTGTGGTATCAGTAGTTTAGGTTCGAAGAATCTTGAATCCGTTACCTCATGGCTTTAAGAGAAGGGATGCTCAGATTTTTCTATAAACTTAATACTGAAATACTCTAAAACAAACATGTGTTTTAGTTGGTACAGGCACTGATTTGCAGTTAAAAAGAAAATACTGCTCATGAAATAAATCGATGTTCATAATCTGAACAGTCAAAATACTTGAAGTATATGAGATTACAAAAATACTGTACTCAGTATAGTGTTACTCTAGTTTAAAAAGCAACACAACAACTAATGAACCTTTTTGTACAGAAAGGTCACCCCAGTAAAGCAAAATAAAGCAGAAGGCATTAGAAAGTCTGTACTAATTAGACTTAAGTAGATAGCAGACTTTCACAAAAACTACTGATGGTCAGTTTTCTGAAGCAAAACAACCAAGGAGAAGGGAGGATATCGAAGTAAAACTGTGGAAGGAATTTAAATCTAGCTATGACAATGATAGGAAAGAGATGCCACTGGAGTGGACAGAAAATGATGAAACAGCCAAAGTCACGTATGAGGTATAGCATAATTGAATTCCATTTGGTAGAGGATTTGTAAGTAATAACTCAGATGTGACCTTCATCAGATTCTGAAAACCCAATGTTTTGAAGACGGAAAACTGAAACAAAGATCTTCTTCTCCCATCATAAACCCAAGGGTGATATAGACCAAGAGAGTCAGAACATTAGTGAGGCCATGGAGAGCTAATACAGCCCTACCAGTGAAAGGGGTTTTCACAGTAAGAATGAAATGGTACCAAAAATGACATGCTTGTATCTCAGTTACTCAGCTTCAATTTAGAAGGCTTTTGGTATATGCAAGGTCTTTATTTACTATTATGTTTAAAGATTATAATGGTCTGATCTAATGTCAGGAGTACTGATAAAGTATGACAAAGGTCAGTTGTTTAATTATCCCTACTCCCAAGATGGGAACACTTATAAAACTGTACTAATAATAAAATGAGAGAAAGAACTTCAAAAGCTTGCCCATTTTCTCTTTGGCTAGCTGTATATAATGGCATCTAGAACATTCTCCCACTTAGCAGGACACAGACCAACCTCAGACAGCTAAAATCCCAGCACCAGGATTCTTTGATGCAATGTAAACTCAGCTACATGTTCTTCCTTAAAGCTGTGATGTCATGTGGTGACACGACAGTCAAGATGACTGGACTGAAAACTAAATACCTTAAAGTCCAGCACTGAGAGCCAGAACTTCACAGAAACTTTACCAAAAGGAGCGGGAAATTGTGTAGGGGGAGGGCGTGGAAAAAAATTTTTGCTTGTTTATCAAGTGAACTTCGCAGGGGGGAAAAAAGAAGAGAAAAAAAAAATAGCAAACCCCACAAAAAATTGTTAGGAAAACAATCCACAAAATGTGAAATCTCTCATAAACACCAATGATACACTTCTAGTGGAGCTCAATGGCTCAGTGTATGGAATTAAACACCCAGTTCCCACCGTAATTTTTTCCTCTATTACATTTCTTGTGTACATGTAGAAAAGGAAGGAGAACTTAATGTAGTAACTGTAAGAAGATTTTGATATCATGCACAGTCCTGCAAACTAGGTTACCTTTCTAGGGGATGACAAAAAGCACAGGTACAATGTAGGAGGGCCAACAAGGAAAGGGCAGAACTCTTATGTTCACTTACATTGGGCTTCACCGAGGATTTAACCCAAACCTGCCTAACATAAAGACTCTGGAGATTCAAGCTGATATTCTGGTATGGATTTGAAGCAAAGACTCAGTGTGTGGAAGAGATGAAAATTTGACCTTCTGCTGTCTCTTAAGATGGCCCAAAAAAGTAGTAAAGAGTAGATTAATATGGGAAAAAGAAGGATACTTAGGCTTATTTTTTCTTCTTGGTACATTAATATGTGAAGCAACCACAGACAAGAAGGTCTGTTATAGCTAACAGCTACATTACAATATTTTATGTATACTGAAACAGAATATGGCAACAACAGCAATTGATTAGTGAGGTTAAAAGTAATTACAGTTCTGTTATGAAAATGGCTACAGGTTTAAACTTTGAGTGTACTTTAGAGAAAGAATGTAAATGAAAGGAAAATGAAATGGAGTCAGGGCAGAATAATTAAAATCACATTCTTTAACATTTTATTATCAGAATTCTGTTGTATTAGTTAATCAGAGACCCATCAGCAACTGGGGCAGTAACTCAGTATTGCATTGTAATTGTATAAATAGCATTTAACCAAGACTAAGAATCATGGTTTGCTGCCAGATTCAGATAAAATTTTCAAGTGTATTACTTAGCATGTGAGGTTCTAAAGACCTTAACAATATATAACCTAACATCTAAACATCTTGAGATTTTAATTTGAATGTGGGTCCCATGTGTGCAATATTTTGAGAATGCATGGTTGTGAGACATGGAACGTTTTCGATTCCCTAATAGAAGAGCCAATGTTTTACATATCAATTCAAGCTTTTGTGGTCCAAGAATCTGAATTAGTGGGCTACTAAAAATAGCCAGTTATTTTGAAAAATATTGCTAGTTAATACTGTCCAGCTAAGGAACAAAGAAATGCTTTTATTCAATCCATTTAGAAAAACATCAGTAGTCACACGTGTATTGCATCTAAAAAATATTAACACTACAGTTATGCAAAAGCATCCATTTTCTTTGCAAGTGTTTACTTTAGTTGAGTGGAGTCTAAGTCAAAGAATAAGGCAAAAACTGTCACCAATTTTAATATAAGAAATTTAACATGAAAAGGTTACTCAAGTTGACCAAGGGATGATCTTGTGCTATGGAACAGCCCGCTTTAAGAAGATGATTTTTTAAAATTTGAGAAATGATTATATAAAAAATTCAAATTCCAGATAAAGGAGAGAGAAAGCATTCAGGTGTTTGAGTATGGTTACTCACTATTATTCCTGATGTCCTGAGTCGTGCTAAAATGGAGAGAAACCTTAGCACTTTTTAAGCGTATCTGACCCCAACGTGTTACTGCCTGCAGCTCTACATTGTAGTTGCTGTTGGGTTGGAGCCCCTCCAGGACCACATAATTTTGGGCCTATAATAGAATAAATACACAAAGCAGTTATAATATTGCTGAAACACAGGCCTTTATTAAAAGCAGGCTTGTTATCTTAGGCACACTATTTTTCTGAAGTTAGAACACTCAAATATAAATTTCAGAGAAAAATTTACTTTCTGTAAAAGATTTCTTTAATTGGACTCTGTTTTTCTGTGTCATTTTAAAAATACTAACCTACTCAATGTTTGCATAATTTTGGCAGTTCCTTGGCAATTCCAAACCCATTGTTTAGGCAAAACCTAAGGGGTATTCTTCTATATAACAAGGTTTTTCTCTTATGCCAAAATCATTTTAGCAAAAGGAATTTAAGCACTTTATTCCCCAATTTCTGTGTCAGTAAAGCAATTGAAAACTTTTAGCTAGAGACGGACAGTCTGAAGATAGCTAAAATCCAACATTTAATACATTTGTCAATACATTCTATTTGTTTCAACTCTCAAAAATAAAAAATTAACAAACAAGCACCAACCAAAAACACCCTCTCATTGGAAATAACAGTTTTCCTGTAGAGAATGGAAAACAATAGAAAAAATACAGTTTCCAATGTCATGGAAGTGTCTAAAATGGGGAAACAAGAGATTAGGTTTATCATTCTCCAGTCAAAAACCAATACATCAAGACAAGGCACATGATATTGCAGAGTCCAGCCTTCTCAGTAGTCTAATATTTTATTTTGCCTAGATTTAATTATAAAAAGATCCTTCAAGTCCATATGCCATGTGGAAGATATTACCCCATGTTTTCCTTAGAATTCCTTGTGTCTTTTGACAGACAGTACAGAGTAAAAAAGATAACCATGTACCAAGGTAACCATCCCACATTTAACACTTGGGATGTTAAAAAGGGATTGTCAAAAAGCATTAAATAGTAATTATTTTTATTTGTTTAGTGCTGACCTATTGACTATAAGTCTTGACTAACAGTGGCAATATTGTAGTCAAACTAATTCAATGTCTACCTGGAATGAATTCATATGGAAAACAGTATGACATTATTTGGGTTGGGCTACATCTAAAGGCAAAAACTGGACAAAAAATAATCTTCAGTGATCTTTAACAATTTAGATTTTTCCATCTTTCCTTTTTTTTTTTAGTGCTCCTGCCTTTTCCATTTTTAGCCTAAGAGTTGCTACAATATTCAAATGACCATTGATTAGCAATAGCATCTGAGTGTCCTGAATCTCACTGGCCTTGCTGTGCAGTTTCATGACATACTGCAGAAGAAAAAGTACAAGTCAGGAATAATATGAAAGATATTGTAAGAGCCTGCTTTTTCTATAAAATACACCCTGTATTTCCCTACATTCAAGGTCAGAACTTGGTCTCAATTACTGTAATGTTCTATAATGGATCTTTTTTAACATTATTTGTATGTAGGAAGTATCCTATGCAAAGGTATTAAAGATCCAGACCAATTTTAAATTTCTCTGAGGTTTCTGATTTAAGGACCAGCTCGTAGAGAGAAGGCTCCCTGATATCTTTAGGCTGAAGCCTCTTTCCTGAAGGTCTTTACCCAATGTCAGGTTTCTTGAAGAACACAAACTTTTCTATGTAGCACAGTCCAATCCCACTCCTGTCTTGCAACAATTATTTTTTTAAAAGACAATAAAGAACTAACCTTCCTTTCTGTGCAAATTGACTTGCATAATTTCATCACACAGCCTTCGTTGCCTTTATTTCTGTCAGGGTTTGGTGACTGAGGGACAGAGAGGGAATTGTGACCCTTTGACTGTCATTCATCACAGTGCAATGGGCAGCCAGAGCCAAAACACAGTGTTAACATTCTCACTGTCAAAAGCACTGAGAATTAAGTTATGTCTAACTGACTTCTATTATTTCTATCTAATTATTTCTATTAACTGCTTTAAAATAATATGCAATTTGCATATGGATATCATATGATATGGATATCATAACAAAAAGCTTTCCAGTAAAGCAATATTTAATACATTATTCAAGAAACTCGTAGGAACTTGCTGCTAAGGAAATATTGCCAGATCTTTGGTGCAGCAGTTTATTTAAAGAGTTTTGGGTATGTTTTTCCCTTGGACCTATACTGACTATTTAACGATCACTCTCTATGATAGTGTCACAAGATTTATTTGCAGAGTGAAAGAACAATGTGACAGATGATGTCAGGCTTTTTAAATAAAATAATCTTTAAGAAGCACTAACTGAATAAGGCTAAATTTAAAGGATTAACAGAATTTAACTTTTCATTCATCTTTCCTGAAAAACCTTATACTATTTACCTCTATTCTAAGGCAGAAGTTTACTTGTCTCCCAGGGTTCAGTGTAAGAAAAGGATTGAGAGGTCAAAAGTGTCTATTATGGCTTCGTGATATTAAAAATTAGGACTACTACTTTACCAGTGGCTGAAATCATTGCAACTTATCACACATTTTATACTTACACTCTGTTTCGTGTCAGAAATAAACTGTATTTCTGTCCCATTTACTGATTTCTTTCTTACCCCATCGGTAATCTTCCTTCTCTTTTTTTTTGCTGGGATTACATATTTGCTGTACGTCCAGCTCCAGAAGACTTTGTAGTGGTGCACTGGGATATCAGGCTCTTCTGGAAGATCCCAAGTAATCATTGCATTTACACTCCCATCATTGTTTGCACTGATATTGGCAATCCTGATATTAGATGGAGCTGGTGGAGCAGATGGATCTGGAATTTAAAAAAAAAAAAATATATTCTAAGGTCAAAATTATCTTCAGCGAGGTAAAGATTATCTTCATCTCATGTATTTATGAGGCATTCAGGAGCTGGATTAAACACTCTAAATACCTTGAGGAAATTTCAGGCAAAGACTTCTCATACCTGATATGGCTTCTTGTAAATTCTAGAAATTCAAATTCTACTGAAATAAAAATTATGAGTTAGCATCTAGTTTGTCATTATTCTGTGTTGTTGATAGTTCACAAACATTATGAAGCTTTATAAAAATGCACCTATCAGTTTCCCCTCTGTCATTCACTAATTTAAATACATAGCGAGTGTAAAACACTCAGGTTCTACAAGTGACCTTGTAGAGTCAGCACAGAACTGTATGGCTGAAACACTGAATATTTTTCCATTGCCAGATAATTCTCAGATGATAAAATTATGTTTTGACACCTTGAATGTTCCTTCAAAATTCTAATATTGATATCTACCACCATGGGACATAAACATTTCCTTAGAATAAATATAATTAAAGCATAATGATATATTATGCCATGGTAGAAATCAATAGGATTTTTTTTTAGAATGTCAAACAGCAATTAGCTACCTCTTTGATTTATTTCACTATTCTGGTTCAATTCCTGGTCAATATCAACTGAGATAGTATTCCTTCAGTTGTCTTTGTGCTGACTCTAGAGTCAGGAAAGAGACATGAGAGTCAGAGGTTGAATATTCAGAAAAGATTCAATATTGAATCTTTTCCAGTATTGAATGTAGGTCCTCCCTGTGGACTCACTATAAAATAGTGCCCCCAAGTAATGTGAATCAATGGAAATTTTGCAACCAAGCTTCTGAAAGTCCAATTTGCTGTTTACCAGCTCCTACTTTTTAATCCCACTTTTTCATTTTGACCTTTTTTTAAATGTCTGTGGTAGCCAAAAATTGGTGACAAAATATAAGGAAACTGCAAAAACAAAATTTATGTAGAAGTAAGCAGTGAGACACAAAACAAAAAAAAATTAAAAGTATATCAGAAGAGTAAAGGAAATTCATAGTAACTAAGACATGTTATGAACTTCTAGCCATATGAACCATCACTTATTTGCCAGAAATAAAACTGGAGGTGTGAGGAGGGAACATCAGACATTCATTTACTGTATGCTTTACCTTATATTATTTTATAATGGCAAATGAGCTGTTAAATAAACATGCCAGGCATACTAAATTCATCAGATAATCCCCACGACAAATGGTCTCACCAAAAAATTCCATCATTTGGTTTATAAAAAAAGACACATTCAGAATTAATAAAGACAGCATTTCTCTTTTAAAGATCAGCAGATGTGAAATAATGACTTATTCGTGTTATTGAACAGGACTCTTGCTGCAATAACAATGGATGCTCCTGTTTCCTCACACATGCCATTTTAGTTAAATAGTAATGGATGTCCCTGTTTCCTCACACATATAATTCAACCTAACTTTTGGCCATAAAAGTTACAAAGCATACTCAAGAATTCTGGAAATTTAACATAGTTTCCAAATAGTAAGAATGCCTTACTTCTCACTTGTTTTTTTTAATCCACTAGCAAGTCAGTTGCTTTTATTTTTTCTGGCTTTGGAGAAGCACTGCTGTTACACTTATTTCCTTACCTGTGAAGTTGCCAACTACTCCATCTCAAAGTATGCCAAACTATTAATTCCAGAATTAAAGAAAAATTTAGCTAAACTGTTTGTACTATTCTCTCATACAATTTTTCATTTACTTCTATTATTTAATAAGTAGGTATAAAATGTAATTTAGGGACAATAACTATAAACAGAATCGTGGTTTATGTATCTAAGACCTTTATTAAGCATTCATCTTCACCGATTTAAAATGTTAGGGGCTTTTTTATGTTATATGGCATTATATTAGGGAAATAAAACATTTATAACCTGAAGTGCAACATGATCATATTACTGTAGGTGAATTATTCAGGTTATCTCCCAGAAGTACTATGCATCATGTATTATGTATACAAAACATATGGGATAAAATTAAAGTGTTTCAGAGAATATATCTTCCCAAATGATCAGATAAAAGCAAAAATAATTCAAACTGTAAAATAATTTGTCTTCATTCTGCCTCTACAAGAGATAGAAAGTCATTTAAAAAAAGATCTAAAAGTTAAATGAAACAGCTCTTCTGGACAAAGTGTATTACATGATTAAAAATATTTTGAAGTTCTCTTCACCAATTTTTCGTAGGTCTAAAAGTAAATGACCAAATTTAGATTCTTTCTTTTCAAATGTTTGTATCTCCATTCCAGCAAAAGAAAGCAGTAAGGAAGAACTGAAAGCACTGAAACCAACAGACTGTTTCTTCTGAATTCTACAGCAACAGCATATCACCCTGTACTTTTTATACCTGCATAGTTTATTGAAAACATTACTTTATAAGTAACATGTCTTCTGTGCTCACTAGACACAGTCCAGTCAGCAGACAAAACACTGATTCACATTTGAAAGAAAACCTATTAGCATTTCTTCTTTTCTGTGTGAGAATACAAACATTGCATTAAAAGTTACTGGGTAATTATAGTTAAGGATAGAAAGAATGTCCTATTAGAAGGAATATACATGTGAAACAATACAGCAGTAGCAGATATTTTCCCGAGTGCCCTCTTTCTTCAAAGACTCTTTTGCAAGCCTCTCAAACGTCATCCACAAAAATGCCTTTGAACAAGAATGGTGGTGGTGGTGGTAGAAGACAGAAAGGAGGAGATCTGCAGCTAACAGACATGAAAAGGTGAGACATTGAAAGTAACACATTTTCTCTAAGAGCTTTATTAAAAATAGTAGACTAAGCTTAAGAAAATAAAAAGCTATAAAGATGTAAAATATCAAAGATAAACAAAACTTTACAGTTTTGCATTTAATCAACTGAAAAAAATCCTGTCTGTATGTATGAATGCATCAGTAAAATATTTCATGCATTTGGGGTGTATTACCTGAAATATTAAGACATTCAGTGAACATTTTATATCAGATTAGGATCCATTCCATATTAAGTGTTTCAATACCACTATATAATTTATTCATCCATTTCAAGATATTTCTGTGACACTCATCACTATTACAAGTGACAGAATGATCATTTTGTAAGTTAAGAATCCAAGAATATTAATTGTTTGTTCATTTGAAAGGATTTCATTCCACCAGCAAAGCAGACAAGTGAGAAGGAACAGCAGGGTAAGACAATGGGATCTCTGTTAATAGGAAGAAAAACCAAACAACCCCAACCCCACCTTCAAAAAGAACACCCAAAAAACCCCAACATCCCTTAGGCCTCTCAAATAAACAAGAATCCAGAAAAATCAAAAAACCTGTGATGTGTTTACAAGCATTCTCCTCTATAATGCATGCCAGCCAGTTACCAGATAACAGATTAGTTGGTTTTTTCTGCATTATTGAATGGAAAAGTAATGTTTCTACACGGTGGTCTGTTATGTTATGTCCATGTAGATATTAAAAGGACTATACAACTTGTGCTAAAATACTTCAAGGTCTAATAACTGGTACTGAATCATAAAGCTTACACACATAAGGTGTTTGTTAACCTGACTATAAAGCTAAAGTGATGTTCTGCTGACTATAAACCTAACAGCAATTCTACTGTTAGTCTTCATATCCCTGTGATCCCTTTGACTGACTGCCCACATATATAATTCAGATACACAGACATAAAATTACTGCAATGGAAACTGCTGCCAGTTTTTCAAATGTGAAGTACTGGAACTTTATATACATGAATTTATCTGAGTGTTAAATCAAATTCTTTGGTTTGCAGAAAGAGTGATGCTAGTTGCAGCTTTTCCTTTGCAGTTTATATGACAATGCAAATGAAATAGAAGTCATTCTATATATCCTAGAATTTGGCACAGACAGCTGTCCTCAACTCCAAAAAAATCCTGGTCTCAGCAGCCTGACAAGTAAATCGCTTCTCACTGCTAGAAATGATAGCTTCATTAGGTCAAGGCTGAAGCTGCTGTTCCAGCACATGGGGTAAGTACTGCATTTGTCTGGATTGTGTTTGGCTTGAGTATACCCAAAGGACTTAAATTCCTGTCTTGCTGGCTACTCAGCCATTGCAAGCAAAATTCTGTCTCCAGTCCCCAAAAGGGAGGATTTCTTGCTGCAAATAAAGGAAAGAAAGAAAACTCTCACATAATCACCATTTCACAATGCACATCTTCCCGCACTCACATTTGTAAACATAGTAATAGTTTATATTTTCCGAAATTCTTTAAATCAATAGGACCTGGAAACACTTTTGCATCCTTAAAAAACAGTGTGGGCAAGCTATACACGAGTCACGTCATACACTGCTGCAGTGCATCCACTTTGTCTTTCAATGTGGCAACTGCAGTGAAAACAGTAAATGATTTGGAATAGGTATGAGAGAGGGGGAAAATGACATCGGAACCAGAATTCTCATTCAAGCTGTAAAGGTGAGAGCAAGTGTGACAATAATTTAAACCTTTTTTATGGAGTTTTTTCCTGCCTTAAAATAGATCTCCCATTGCTATCTTTCAAACATGAGACCTTCCAACTCTAAAAGTCTGCTCAAGCTGCTCAACAGACAAGTTTCCAACCATTAAACAGTTCCACAGCGTAAGCAGGAGGACTGGCTCTGCCCGATGGAAATGGCACACATAAACCAGCTGTGCAAGAGCATAAAAAAATCATTGGTCTCAAAGGAGCAACAGAAAGAATTTTATTGCCATGAGTGGGTGTCTGTTCTGGTTTTTCTAACACTCAGTAACGTATGCATGAAATCACATCCAGCATGGTACTTATGGGCTGTGAAAATAATGTTGTCTGCTCCCTTTTGCTTGACAATCTATCCAGTGTATGCTGGCAAGTGCCTTCATGGTGAAGATAAAAACCTTCAGCAGGGGAGGAAGGGTCAGATGGTTTGGGCTCATTGTGTTGATCTTCCTGTCTCTGGAAATGGCACGGTACCTACCTACAGACCAGTGAGGTAATATATGATAGAGAAATGCCTAACACTGAGTCCTAGAGATAACTGAAGTCCCTGTTACCGAGAGTTCATTCTCATCACAAATCATAAAAAGCTAGGAAAAAAATAGTCTAAGAATGCTGAACCAAACGCAACAAATTAAAAATTGTATTATTAGTCCCAAGCAGCTTCTGACCAGTTAGGTTAGGCAGTGCCTGCTTACTGGAAGAAAAACACAGGTAGTTTTCATCCAAGGAGACTAATTTATGGATTGTAGGAACAGTTCTCTCCTGCTTCCAGAAGAAAGGAAACAGCTTGGAGAGAGCCAGTCTAAACATGAAGAGAAGGATATTTGTATCTTTATGGATCAAAAATGTTCTCTCAGGTATTCAGTTACCTTTATTTATTGCTGTTATTGCAAATTGTTGCCACTCAATTAAAGATAAAAGGGAAAGCACACAAAATTTAAAAACCCTGAAAAGAAAAGTGAAAATCTGCCAAAATAGCAGAAAATTTTGATCAATTTTAGCTGACAAAATCAATGTAGAAGTCCATGTGCACAGTCCCACTTATATGAAAGAATCCACTTTCTAGGTGTAGTACTCACTTAATTTTCCAGCCACTCCACCACAGACAGACATAATCCAACCCATGTTTCTCGTAATTTTGGAATCTCATTTTGGCAAAACAAAGCATCGCTTTATTCCCTGTGAAGGGTCATGTCAGACAAGCACATGCAAACCCTTCGTTTCCTTTATAAAAAATAAATAAACAGCATTAAAAAAGAAGAGCTATGACTAAACTTTGAATATTTCAAAAATTCTCAGCTGTGTCACTTTATTTATTATTTATAAATTAATGCCATAGATGAACACATGAGGCAGTATAAAACAGCTAATAAACCTTCACCTTAAATGTTCACAGTATAAGAGCATCAAAATCTGCAGTAGATCAGACCACAAAACACAACTAGATGAAGAATGGCAAGTTGAAATCCTTGATGAAATACTCTTGTTTTCCTGGTTTTGTCTTTTTCATGACTGGGAAATTAAATTACTTTGGAAAATACGGAGCTTTATTTAGTGATAGAGAAGTTAATGGAAATTACCTCAGAAGACTCAACATCATTTTGAATAAAACAAAACTTTATTTTGCTGTGTCTACTTAGAGACCATGTTTTTTGCACTTTCAAAGACACGAAACAGTATAAAACAGTATTGTGGTAACCAGACAAGAATTCTCTCTCTGAGTAATTACAGCAGGTTTTTGAACGTTCCTCTTAAGAGCTTAAAATATTTAGTGACGGAGACTTTGTGGTGCCATACTTCTCCCTAGATTCAGATTAAATATCATATTTATCCTCCTTTAAAGAAAAAAACAAACCCAAATAATTTGCTATTCATTATAACTTATGAGCAATTGGTAAAAGTTCAGTATCTTGCGTGAGAAACTGTCTTAAGAATTCCTGTCATGTTTCCTGATCAAAGGGTTTATTTTTGAAGAAACCTTCTGCTAAGCCTGACCAAGATAATAATCTTCTCTTGGTCTTGGCACAACAGGGTGAAGTCAAACACTGATGTGAATTTCTGTCCATGCTTCACACAAACATAGCACAGAAAGGCAGCAAGTTTCCAAAGGTGACGTGCCAAAATCCCCTTTTCTTTTCCAAACTGGAGGTTAAATGCGCCTGTAGGAGCTCAGCAGGGGCCAGTAAATGCTGGCACTCAAAAAACTAGGCACATCTGAGCAGCAGTTTCTTGCCTCTCTACCAGGCAGGGCCTGCCACTTCCCACTGAGCTCCAAAGTAGTAATTAAATGTTAATGTGACACTGTAACTGTTACCACTCTGACTGCCTACCTGGGGACATGGAGGCTAAAAGATACCAATCGAAGCATCCCAGTATCATTCCCAGCAGTCAGCACCTAGCAGTCAGCATCTTCACATGAGTCACCTAGAGTGACTACACACTTCATCTGGCAAATACGACATCTTTATAACAACCACTGACAGTTCCACAGCCCCTAGAATGGCCAAATGAGCTGCCAGCCTAGGCTGACTGGGGCTATGAAGCTGATAGCTAACTGAACTCCCTGCTGCTTGTCTGACAATTCACAATCCTCTGCCAAGGGCTGGAGTTCAGATTTGAAAATAGTTATTTTGAGAGTTACAGAAGCCTTTTGAAGAATGCTGACTACATACTTTCTGCCATTATCAAAATTTTGGTTTATTAGGTAAGAGCATGCAGAGGTACTACTGACTCCCACTGCCCTTGTCACAAAGTCCTAAAAGTGCTCTCCACCTCCACTAGACAGCTGTGAGCAGTTTTCAAGGAGAGCAAGTGCTTCAGGGGTAGCTGCAGAGACCACAAGAGCACTCTGGTACTCATGTAAGGATTTCAAAACCACAAATTCCTGAAACACAAATTACTGCCAGCTGGAGGCTATTCTGAAGAAATACCCCTATGTGCTTATCCTGCTCTTACAGTTATCCAGAAACCCACCTCTGGCTGGGGTCAGGTTCTGGGCTGAAGAGACCTTCAGGATGACTTACCATGGACATTCTTATATTCATTAGCAAGGATGGTATTTTAAGAATGGCTAGCACACTCAGCAGGGGACGAACTTTTTTGAAAGTAATACAAGTCGTGCCTGAAAATGTCATGTTCAAGCCAAAACCTCAGTGCTACCATGATATACCTTTATGTAACTGCAGTAATAGTGCTTTCAAGCAGAATACTTGGGAAATATTCACAAACTCAGTAAAACAACCATCAGTGATCTCAATTTAAAAGAAAGTTGGTGCCAGATTCAGCAACTGCTGTAGCTGCTGAAGTGCTGTTCAAGAAGTAAAGAGAAAGGTACTGCTGCTGAAGAGTCCTTACAGTAAGCTCAACACAGCCCGAAGGAACTGTACTATTTTATGTGACTCAAATGCTATGCTACTTAAGTATAATAAATTCTTAAAATAATACTTCTTTTATACATTAAAAGGTTTGTGGTCACAGAAGTAATGGGACAGCTATGCCGGCGAACCTTCCTACCACAAATATGGTTAGAGCACCAAAAAAATTATTAAGGCTAATAATAATAATATACTTATTCAGTAAGTGATTAAACCTTCCATACCAGCAAAAGTACTTACTTGCATCCCTTTATAAATACACCTCCAAAACGATTTTTTTCTAGGACTGACTATGGCCAAACAGCAAGCTAAAAGCCAGCACAGGAACCCAAAGATGGCAACTGCCTGTACTGCAAGAGAATGCTGTCAGAAGAAAGAGGAGGAAATACATTCCTCAAAGTATGCAAAGTTACATCAGTGTAAAGATTCTGTCACTACTAAAATAACAAGTCTTTCTATTAGAAACTATTTCTATCAGTAGAGTGAATAGTGCTGGAGCTCATTCTTCGGCACTGAAGTCAACTGCCATGGCCTGGCTATGCCCACATTATCAACTGCCTTTAAGAGAGGGTGACTGACCACATCCAGATCACCTGTCTAATGGAAATAGTTTCTGTCCTGTGCTAACCCCTATACTATGCCTACAAGTCATCTGGGAAAATTTTTTTCTTCATGTTGGTCAAAAGCCCACCAGGGAGAGTGCCAGGAACTCCACAGGATGGGAGAACCATTTCTATCCATCCCCCAACTACCATTTACTTGTACAGAAATAGTTTTCAAAGTTATTTCATTACCCAACCAGTTGCAAAACCAGAACTACCAACAAAAATTCCTACAATACTTTGTGGATCATCAGGCATGCCTTTATAATGAACAGAAACATGCTGCTTTGTATTTATGCCGTTTTTTATTCCTAAGCACTTAAAATTAGTGCTAGCAAGGGGAAAGTTTTATTAAGAGGGTCCAAAGTTCCATCAAAACAATGCTGCTACGATTGTTTAGATACAGGCAACAAAATATTCCAGTACTCTACTAAACATATGATAATAACCTATTTCTCATAACTAAAAAGAAAAAAAGATAAACCTCTTGGATTAACACACTGAAACCCAAGTTCCTTCATGTCTCATGGTCAGGGTCACGTAGTTTGATACCAATCACGTGGAAAATGTTTCAAAGGAGTTCTATTCATGGAGACCCTTACTGATAAAAGAATAATAACACTTCAACTTTCAATTCATTTGCTGACTTCAAACAAATCTCACACCATTTCTAAAGTCAATGGCAAAACTACTCAAGAACCCACCTGTTAAAAACCTTCTGCCACAAAAGCAGGCAGATCAGGCTGTGCTCCAGGTGTGAGTGAGAGGAACGTGAGTACCAGAACGCTTGAGGGAAAACTCACCTTTGGAGGAACGGAAGTGCTTGCTGGGTGCTGTGAAGCCCCTCGTCCCGTGCACGTTCACAGCAGCCACGCGGAACTGGTACCACCTGCTCGCTCGGATGTCCGGCAGCCGAACCCGCTCGTCCGTAGTCTGGTGGGGAAAATGTCACACTTACATTGGTTGTTCTGGTTACCTACCATCTGCTGTGCCACACCAGTCAGTCTGGCTGAGGACACACTGGCATCACAGGCTGTATGCAACCACCCCACCTGACTCCAGCCATCACTCTGCACTGCAAAGCATTTACAGCTGTGAACAAAATCTAATTTTACAGTGCATTGCAGGTCTCTTCTGGAAAACGCAGCCTTTAGAAAACTGGTGAAGTTTTAAATTCACAAAATTAGTTTTGCAGTTATCACAACCTTCACCAGTGTTTAGGGTCTAACTGTGTCAGGTGTTGATGTTTCAGGGAACTCATTGCCCCAGGTCACAGGACTGATTTCTTCAATTCTCAATCCTCAGAGAATTAGGGGTCCAAAATATCTTAATGAAATCCACTGCTGTGAGAATCCATTTTTTCTAGGTCACAGGAAACACAAAATTCTCAGGTAATGAATGTAAGGCCTTCATCACATCTTTGGCACTTATGTCAAAAAGACACTTACAGCCTTAACTCTTCCCTGAAGACCTTTCTCAGGTCATAGGAGCTGACCTTTTCTCCAACAACACCTACTGAGATTGCCAGTGTCAGGAGTTCAATTTCCAAATTCTGCAGAGAGAACCACTGAAATGTGGCATAAGCATAGATACACTCTGAACCTTTTCAGTAGAAGTGCTTTACACATTCATATTCTGAGCCCTGCCTTCCTCGGTTTTTTTACCCCATTAAACTTTTGAAGAGCTATGTTTTGCATTTTTTCTTTTTTTTTTTTTTTTCCCCTAAGGTACAAACACCAGAACTGAACACAGCCTCCTGGTAACCACTGAATCACTTCCAAATACAGAAGATGTAGCATTTTTGTAGAACTCATCAAAAACACATCCACTCGGAAATTTTACTTTTACAATTACCTCTCAATTACTCAGTTTTCAATTTATTTTAGGATGTCATGTTTACTACATTTTGATTTAATTTTTTAATCAAAGTAATGCACGAACCTGAACCAGATGTCATGTATATGTCTAAATATATTACACAATCATTACTGATTCCCTTTACTGACCAAACATGCAAGCTCATTAAAAATGCTGTTATATCAATTTATTTTTACAAGCTCTGTTCTATACAACTTCAAGAAGCCACCTTCCCTGTATAAGATTCAACATTACTTTTAGTGATACCAAGAAGTTCCCAAAAGAAGGCACAACATAATTTCTGCTTTTTGCTTCCTTTCAAACCTGTGTAAGAAACTAGCAGCCGCTGATATAATTCAAATAGCCAGAAACTGAGGAATTTGCTTCAGCTCTCCAGCAATGGCATTTTTAGAGCCCTGACAAATAAAATTTGTAGGTGCTATCCTGCACTTAGTCTCTTCATCTGGTGACAAACAAAATTTAAGGAAACAGGTGTATGTTTCCTTTGTGTGTGAATGTAAGGAAGAGGGAGCCTTTCTAAACCATATTATTGACTGCTCTCAGACTGCTAAGTGTTGTAGACTCTGAGCCCATCATATATTGCTGCTACTCAGAGTCCTTCTCCATTCAGACTACCGTATTTGTCTTCATAACTTAAGCAGGGATAACAGTCCTGACATTGCCTGCCTCATCTCCTTTCCTTTTTCAACTTTTGTGTTACCTGTAGAGTGAATTATCCAACCAAGGTTTCCCCCAGGGAAGAAAGAGCCTACCTGAATCAACTTTTGTTATTATTTTCATTTTATGGAGCACTCAAATGTCATTTTTTTCCAAGAGCCAGGTCCACATACTCAAGAACTTACAAATAAGACACAACCGTGAACTGAATATAAACTATTGCTATTAACAGAAAAAACCCCAAGGATATATTCAGGCTACTGCTGCAACTGAAAACAGGACCTGGACCAATATCTAATAATAAATAACTAGTTACAGTTTTGTGGGCTTTTAAAAACACATTTGCTGAACTTTGCTACAAGGCAAGCCTAATCTGAATAGACTTGATCCCAAATTCCTCAGCTCAGGAATCTTGCTTGTCACTGGCATCAGCTCAGCTATTCTGTTGATTAAAAGAAAGTATTTCAGTTGTGTCAGTTTCCTGTGGCAACCATGAAATACTGAAAAATCAAATAAACTGTCCATCCATAATGCCAAAATTATTTTAAGTTATGAACGTGCTTTGGGTCTATTACTTCCATCATTTGTTTTGTTGGCCAAGCTCCTGCTAAGCTCAGTGGCATGCAGGAGGTCTACCTCCAACTCACTCCCATGACATAAACTACTTTGGCACCTCTAAGTATCCTTTATATAGAATTAATAAATTTCAAGAAAGAACTAAGTACTACTGAGATATCTTACACTACCTTAATGCTATATCTAGTTTTTTTGATTTTGTTTAATTGCTTTAGTTTATTTATTTCTCACTATTTAAGCATGTTTGGGGTTGCAATCATAATATTCAGAGTCCTTTCAACATCTTTCACATTAAAACCCACTAAAAGCCATGCTGAGTGGTACTAAATAACTAATGGTCAAATTTCATCACACACCTAAAATTCTGTCTGAATATGAAAGAAAAAACCCAACAATTCTATTGAATGTTTTGAATGCGAGCATTTTTTTTTAAAGAATCATAAATAAAAGATAAAGAAAGAAAAGATCACCACTCAAATCATTACAGGATCATAATTACTGTTTATTTTGGCTATGCATTACCCATTTACTTAAAAGATGAATGTTTGGAAGGTAGCTTCAAATCCTAATAGGCATTTTATTTGGAATAAAATAATAAATGAGTCCTTGGACAAAATAACTGGCCAACATGTCCACCTTCAGTATCACACAAAGTTTAACAAAGATAAGGGAAGATCCCTATCAATTACATTAGGATACAACTTCATATAAAACCAGCATGTAATCTTAATGTCATAACCTGGACAAATATACAAAATAGCTTGACATTCCTTCTCAGAAGCTCATTTTAGGTCCAAGGGACAACAGGACACCTCCAGTGGCCAGAAAGAAGAAAGAGGTTGGGCGTGTGAGAATCTGGCTGAGACTTGCCTAGAGCTGCTACATTTAGGAAGCACTGAAAATTCTACTCCTCTTCCAGCAGCTCTTAACTGTTTAAATCCTGAGCCCTTTCCTGTAAGTAGTCCCCTCATCCTTGTCCTTCAAAAGGGGATTATCTGTTATTGTCTTCAACATACCTGCAGAAATCTCCCTCTGCTGCTCCTACAACTGAAAAATGATTAAAGTATTTGCCCAGAGCACGGATGACCTATCTTCAATTCCATCCTTTGTATGAGAGGCAGGGGAAGATATTCCCTAGAACCTTGGTTGGTGCATGCTATTTACAACTAGAACATGTTATATATTTACACGCAAACTGTTCCTTGGAGACAGAAAGGCTGAAAGTTAAAAATTATTGTAAGAGAAAGATGGGATTGACTAGGACTGGGAGGGAGAAGAAACAGAATATATGACCCAGCAGCATAGCAGTCTGACCATTCAGGTGGGATTCTTGTGTCAACACTACGAAGGGGTTAATATATGTAAAAAATTGGTGCACGAAAGTCTTTGCAGCAAAGCCTTCTACAGAGGACTCTCCTCTATCCAAGGATTACAGTAATCAATGGACTGCTTCACTGCACTCATTCCCTATTTTTCCCCACTATGAATCCTGGACTCCTTTCTGTAGTGCAAAGGTTTAATAGAAATAGGAGAGTTCAGCCTTACCCTGCTGAGTTCACAGCTCTACACCTTTGGAAACAACACAGTGATATAAGAATTTGCCTTTCAGAGAATGAAGGGATACCATCCAGGGTGTCACAAAAGCTGAGTTTATGTTTCCTCTGACACAAAAGAAATCTGACAGTGCTGTATCCACTACTCTATCAAAGGAGAGCAGACCTGCCCTATTTCATGTGAATGCAATCCCACACAAGGTGGGCACTCTCTAAGACTGCTTACCAAAGCCCCTCCTGGGACATGGGTAAAGAAACCTTTAGTGTACAGGACTGGTGATTAGCTCCAGCAGGTATTTCTCACTGTCACGGGCTGAGAACTTTCTTGTGATCCTCAGAAACAGAACTTTAGGTGTTTCAGAAACTTTAAGTTTTGAAAAAGATTAGCTGTCCACAGAGTTTAGACAATTGCAAGGTGGAGCACTAAGGACTGTCAAAATCAAGATATCAGTAAATACTCTCCCTTATTTGTTTCAGCATTGAACTGTACTAATAAATGTACTCACAACACTGTGCCCATATGTATATAGATATGTCTGTGTGTGTATACATGACATCCATTCACACAATGGAATGTGTTCTGTCTGAAAAGAACTGATCTGCCGTATTTTAATTAACTTAATGACATTATATTAATATGATTAAATACCTGAATTTCCAATGTAAGCAGTAATACTACTATTTTTAGAGAGAATTAGAGCCAAATGGAATGGTAAGTTTGTTCACAAGACATACAGTATTCCCATAGGATAATGCAGCAGCTCCTGCTCAGGTGGCTAAATCCTAAGTTATAGCAGTGTAGGAAATTTCACATAACACTTCGGACACCATACATCATAGCCAACTTGGCCAACTAGCATCTTAGATACCACAGTTTTTATATTAACCAATGGAAATTAGTCAAACAGTTACTTATATCAAGTTTTCCCCAAAATGTGCATTAAAAATACTAAAGTAAAAAAATCCCTTCCTCCTGAAGTGAAAAATGACTAAAATTGTTTTCAGTGTGTTTTCTATCCTTGTATAATTGGAGAGCAAAATAGACTGAGCCTTCTTCCTTAAAAAGAAAACATAAAAATGACACAACAAACACAGCACAATATAATAAAAAGCTTTTTCAAAATTATTGTTTCAATACAAAGTAAAAGTTTCTGTGAAACATGAGAAATTACTTACAAATTAGATCCTGAAAAGGCAATAGAGAACAGCAAGGTTTTTTTGAAATGTAAACAACTTAAAGTTATTGAAAATTATAGCCCCATTTCTTCTTGGACAGACAACAAAAATAAAATATTAGATGAGGAACTCTGATAAAATATCATGAAATTTCTTGTAAGAGGATGCAAACAATAACTTTGCACAATTATGCTACATATGGGGACAGGCATAGAGAAATTCAGATCCTCATCCACAGCCTGTTTGATCTTTGATTGCTTTTTACACGGTCTCTGGCTTAAGTTGCAGAGTAACGCAAGAGCCAGAATCATCTCCCCTGGACTGAGATGCTCTAGGAGTTCTCAGCTGAATGGCTGAGCTCTTCTCAGCCTTTGCCTATAATTAAGGTCTCATACCCCAATGTTTTGGAATCATACAAGAAAAAAATCTCAGTTATACAGACAAGAAAAGCCTGGAGGCTGTGCACACAGTCACTTTAGTTAGACTGGATATCCATCCTTGTTGCTGATACTACAAAATAAATTCTATCACATTTATTCTATCAAACGAATTTGAATGCCTGGTGGGATGTCTAAAACTACAAACACCATGGAGGTACCCCACTCTACAGAGACAGAAATTCTGATTACTAGCACCCTTCAAGGGTGCCCAGCCTCCATGTCCCATAAGGTACACACAGTTCACAATGCCAGTCAGGCATCCTGAAGTGTGCTTTGAACTGACATCCCCAGTGGGGTCCATCACACAATCAAATTTGTGTCTCTTGTGATGCAGAAGGGACAGGGAAGTTGTCAGAAAGATGTCAGTCAGAGGAGGCTTCTCCTGCCACAGTGATTAACTCAGATCCTTCTGCCTGCATTCACCAGATGCCAGGAGAGGCAGCTGTCAGGGTTCTTACTGCTCTTGCGCAGGAACATGTTTCTGAAACACTCTCTCCTCTAGATCCACTGCAAGGCAGGGGTTCATGTATGTTCAGCTACTGTAGAGTATATATGGCTCATGTTTCCAAAAATGTGCATGGGGTCTGTTCCTGGGATGAGAAATAGCACAGCACTGTGCTCCCTTTGCAGCCTGGATTCACCAGCCATAACAGCTGGGCTTCTACAGTCTGGCACACACACATGGTACAGTAACAGTGAGGAATAAGTTGGATCTGGCACGTTTTTGCTACTTGGTATTTTCCTTGTAACAAAGGCAGGAGGTTGTTTCCTGGAATGGAGAATGCAGGTTCAAGACCTGCACCTTCAGCTGAGAGATAATGAGTCACTGCGACTTGATCAGTTTTGGAGATGCTCCCTTGGGCTTGCACAAGCAAAGTTTCCTGCCAGGGTCTGCTCCAGAGGGCTTTTCCTGAGCAAGACACCAACATAGTGACAGCTCCCTGTAGCACCACACTGAAGGTAAGAAATTCACTTCTGAGTGTTCAGTGTCACAAGCTTGACATTATTGTAAGACAGCATTTTCCTACACAATGTGAATTGAGAATGAACACAAATTGTCACGGAATTTAAATCCCTTACTTTATTTTGCGGATGGTTCTACTTATTCTCCCTTTCCTTTTTTTTCCTCGCTATAATGACATTTTGCAGATCTTTTCAAAATCAACATTTTACTTTTCCTGTCAGCAGGGATGAGGGTGAAGCAGTAAGATAAATGATTGGAATGCTGCCATACAGGTGGACTGTCAGCATGGCAAAAAACAGATTGAAACTGGGAAGGAACTAAGTGAAAATTCATGCTCTGTTGGCTGCTTCTCATTAAGAAACATTTGCTCATGAATCTTGCATTTTCAGTCCGGATTGCACTGAGTGATAAGAGCATGACATCATAGACTCTACTGAGTTGGAGAGGGTCACACCTGAAAAAAACAACTTTACAAACAATAAAGGTTTTAGTCTTTTTTTTTCACTCTTTTTTTTGGTTTGGTTTGGGTTTTTTTCAAAGATAAATAGCCTTTTTACCAGCTGCATTTCTTAACTTTTGACAAGACCCAAGCCATGCCACGGACACTGTGCAATGAGTCCCACTGGCCTCAAAAAGACTATGTCTCTTATGTGCTTCCTTGAATGGATTTTGGTCTCTAATCCTACATTTTTCAAGAGATTTGTGACTTTCTGATCCATGTCACTTACAAAGAACTGACCTGTGCCACAGTTTGCCAGTTCGTAGCATCATCCTCACTTGGATGGATTCCTTGATTCCACCTTCTCTGAACAACATAGATCACAGGCTCAATGGAAATATTGAATTTTGAAGACCACTTCACCTCCAGGTCTCCAGACTGATGTTCTACGAATTTTAACTCTTTCCGGGGTTTCAGTGGAACACCTGTAGTGGGATTGTACAGACAAAAATATATGAGTAATTTACAAGATACGATTAAGCCATTTGTAGATGAAGCTGTATAAAAAAATAATTTGAAAAAAAGACTGTTTGTCAGAGAGAAGGCCAAAACGGAGGAATGATAAGCATGGAAGTTCCAGAAGTGTTCACAGCTAACCTATCTCTGCTGACATTAAACTTTGTTTTTAAAAAAATCTTCAAAATCATTTCTTTATTTCATTAAAAAACTAAAGGATGTGAAAGTCATAAGTTAAAACTGACTTTACAGAAAACACTTCCCAAATACAGCTGGGACAAAGATCCCTTTGATCGCCAGCAGAATCATCTATACCTGTTGTTCAGTTTTTCACCCAATTTATCCTTAAATACATCTAATAACAAAATTTCCACAGCATCACCTAGTAGTCTGTTTCACTACTTATCCATCCTTGCTACAAAAAGCTTTCTCACTACCTTGTTTAGTCTCCTCAGCTGCATCACAAACTCAATACCAGTCCAAGTTGTTCATGGATCATGGGGAACAGATTCTTTCTTTTATCTATAAAGAAGCTTTTCATGTACTGCAAGACTGTTATTATGCTTCTGAATGTTTTCTTCTTCAGTCTAATAACCACAGTGCACTCTATTTCCCTTTAAAATCAGTGTTCCCAGACCTCTGTTCACTCTTGCAGTTGTCTCTGGAGACTCTCCAGTTGCCCAACAGCCCTTCTCCAGAGTCAAGCCTAAAACTGGATGCAGACTGTGTCCAAGCTCTTAGCAGCGCAGACCAGTGAAGCGTGATTATTTCATACATCTTACATTAGTCTGATGTACTTAAGAAAGCTGTTTGCTTCTCTGTGGCTGCATGATCTTATTGACTCACATGCTGCAGCTGTACTGCCTAATGTACTGCTCTCTGAAGAGCTAGGAAAGGTAATTCCAAGACATCTTGGAATAGACAGATCTAACGTATATTGTCGAACTGTTGCATTTCAGAGAAAAATATATCTTCTAAAAATATTACTGTAATTTCTCATTACACAGTGACACCAAAGGACAGTTATTTCTGCTCTTTATACTGCCAGTAATACCACCTTTTTGAAAACATCTGCAGTAGCTTGAAGGAAAAAACAACCCTTCAAATTTGGCATCTTTTGATTAAATCAACAAATCAAGTGTCAAGATACATTTCTCTAGACAGATGTTAGGAACACTTATATTTGAGTGTGCAGCATTTTTTCAATTGAGGATATGTCACAAATAAGATTTCTATGTTGACATACAAACCTTCTTAGCAAGTTATCATATACACTTTAGTTATTTCGTTGTTTCAGTGGCTGTCCACATAAGGCCAGCTGTATATATTGGTTAGATAAATTGTTTCCTACTCAGTCTGCCACAGATGACTGAGTACCAAAATTTCCTCAGGTGAACAACTTTTATATTTTAACAGATCTTCTTATAAATCTGAGTATACAAGTAGCTCCAAGCAAATGAAAATGATCTTGTAGATCTTCAAGAAACCTAAGGTCCACCTGAAAAAATACAGTATCTGAATTTGGTTATCACAGCAGTTTAGACCCTGGATATCCTTCAACAGCCTGAAGTCTTAGTCTAACATAACGAACATGACTATGGATTTCCACATTTGCAAATCCTTCTTTAGTTATGATACACAATAATCCTACAATCTGCATGTTAAGAAAACTTCCATCTGCTTTGCATTAGGGGCAGTTGGATTCACTTGATTGCAAGTATCTCGGCCTCTCTGGTGTTACGTAATCGCATGCAGATGGAGAGCGGAAGCGCAAACAATGAGAGCACAGTACAAGTGCATTTGAAAATACTTTTGTAGAACCAGCACCATCAGTTTAATATCCAGATGTGAAGATCCAATTACTCTTCAATGTGCCTTTTATTATTTTAAATGGTCAGCTCCTTTTTGTGTGCTGGAACAAATTAGTCCTCAGTCAGCAGTGCTCCAAAGTGTCCATTAGTCCAAAGTCTGCAGTGCTTAACCAAAGGATTCAAATCACTGATCACTGTATGTGTGCAATAGCAAACTCCAGGAAAAATGTTTCTAAAGGTGTCTTTCAAACAGCACATCCATCTCTGTGCCATGAAAAATAAGTGCACATTGGTCTGTCATGAAAACCTGTATCTTAAACATTGGTTCCCCAGAATTCCATGGAGGGCTTTATAAAGGGTATGTCCACGGCATCACTACAATTGTAAACACAATTGTGCAAGGACTCAGAGATGGACACTTTCAAAACTGTACACTATGTTTATAATACAAAACTATTTTTCTTTAAGTATGAAAACAGTCATTGTTTATGGGTGACCATCTGACCCCAGTTACCCTATCATAATCTTGCCACACCATCAGATCCTTTGAATGTCCCAATCTTCTCTTCACAATTTACCTTTTTTTACACAGATCTGCAGAGACACTTTCTCAAGTCCTTCACTAGTTGAGACAGTGTAAAGAAGGAGGATGAGGCCAATGACAGAAGACTAGGAGAGAACATTTAGTATCTTCACTAAAGGGACATAAATATGTGAAGACTACATAACCAATTAGTAATATTCCCAACAGAGATGAAAAAATGCTTGTTACATTAATCCAAAAACATTTGTAATATGTCCTTGTGGTAGTGTACTTACATGAATTTTTTTTTAGGATTGGACTTTAGCACTCAGTAGCAAATTCAGTTTGGAAATCCAGCAAATCAGACAGGAATTTTATATCTGCTGCTGTAACTAATCTCCAGAGCCTGATCAACAGTAAAACTATAGAAACTTCTGTAGACTCTTAGATTCAATCTGAGTTCATTTTCAAGCTGTGAGTGCTGTCAAAATGATAAGAATAAGTACTGAACTTATTCACTAGATCTTAGTCATGCTTGCAGAGTTTGCTCTTCCTTAGTGACAGGAAGGTCATTTACCCCTGGAGGAAATGAATAGCAAGCCTGCTCCACTTCTATTTGTCTTTTGTTGCAGAAAGACAGGTTGAAGAGGCTAATTAGCTGAATTCATCAGCCGAGAAGGCAGTAGGGTATTGAGCTTGCCCTTCCTCTGCAAGACATATATGCTCTTACAAGCCAGCACCTCCTGCAGATTGGTGATAAGATGTTAGGGAAGGTTAGTTCTGCTGCCATTTAATCAGGCCAAACAGAGGAAACCTTCCAGTGTGCAGTTACAGAACGTATCGTATCGTGTCACGTGCTGTGTCAGCTCCAGCAGAACTTAATCTTGCTCTATTTGTTTGTTTGTTTTTACCTTTTCCAGTTGTTACATTTACTGGAATGCTTTGTAGTTGTGGCATGGAGCTTGATCATGTAATCATTGCATGATGTAATGTAAATCATTACATACATAACATGAATGCCTGTTTACCACTCAGGTCATTTGTCTCAATAAGACAAAATAAATAAATAAGTGATTCATTTTAATAACTTTCATTTTGAAAGGTGCTATCTCCTGGTGTGTACTAATTCCTTATAGTTTTAAAGGGGCTACTCTAAAGAATCCTGCAAACAAGAGAGATTCCCTTCTGGACACACTGAAAAAAATTTACTAATATTTTAGTTAAAATAATGAACTTAAAAATAAATTCACCATCTTCTTTACCTGTTTTATCACATTTCCCTCCACAGATGGAAATAAGCATGGATTTGGACCTAAGCCTGGAGCTTAGATCAGAGTTCTGCTGATTAGGCTCCCACAGAGAGTCCACGCTATCTGATTAATAAGTGCATTACTAAATAATATTTACTTTTTATCAATGACATAAGAAGAATTGATTTCTAACAAAAACACCAACTGTGGGAATAAGAATATGCTGTTCACAAATGCTTATTTTTCTGCGTTAGGAGAACATTTTTCAAATATTTCCATGTATAAAGCTTTTTTAAATTCCAGTAAATTAAAATCTCGAATTTGTCTAAGCCAAAAATTTCTTAGCTTATATGTTCTTTTCAAAGGATGTCACAGAAGAGGTTTTTTCACCAAATCTCAGGACTCAAATCAATTAAAAATGTTTGAATAAGATTGCCTTAGATTTAAATAATGAATTTTTATATATATATATATCGATATTATAATCTCTCACTATGTTGTTCTGTGTTGATTTCTTCTTTTACCAGATTATTTCACAGTCCCTACTTGGTAGTCCCATCTGCTTGCCTTATAGACATAAATGTTTTTTCTGATTAATAGGACCTGAACTGTCTATCATTAAATATTTTCCTGCTATATTCTCTCTCATCTGCATCAAATTAAGTGAGATTTCACCTAAATTGATAAAGTTTCTTCTGCTTAAGATGACTCATCATAGCCACACATTTACATTCCACAGATTTCCAGACATGGGCTTCACAAAGGGGAAAAAAATCAGAAATTTAAACAACATTTCTCTGTAGCTTTCCACCCTGTCACTGTCAGCCACCTCTCTACAGGCATCTCTCCTTTTTCCTCCCATCCATACAAACTCCCAGCAAATGGAAGCCCCGGTTTACTAGGAGACTTCATTATGGCCTGAAGTTATTAGCCTAGTATGAGTACATATTAATAATCCATACCTTTGTACAGATTTTTTGGAATTTGGCACGTATGACCACATCCATTGGAACAGCATTTCTTCACTCCAGAACATTCAATATCAGCTTCACAGCTTTCAACACAGGCAGCTGCAAAACCACTGGCTTTCTCAGGTGCTGGGCAGTCCCCTTGCTTCACAGACAGGATGTACTTAAGGAATTCACAGCTAGTTAAGCATTCATAATTCTTCTTGGGGAAAAGAGGCTAAAAGAAAAACAGACCAAGTGTATGTTTTCAACAGGAACAACCAAAAAAGAAACCCCTAAAAAACCCAACCAAACCCCACCAAAGAAAAAATGTCAAAAATTTTTCCAAGACCTCCTAAAGGATTATTCAGATTTTCAGCTTTTGCAAGACTATCCCCGAAGATTTATATACTCAAGCCACTTCTAAAAAAGCATTGCAAGTAGAGAATGATGAATTCCCTCAAGTAAGACCACCATATTTAATGGAACAATGTTGTTTATATCTGCCAACTTTCCCTTGTTTTCGTCACATTGACTGGCTATAAAGTTGCTCAACGACAGATTAAAAACATTCCCAAAACAAAGAGGAAGCAATGGTCAGACAGTCTGCTTTTTTTGGACTACCCCACATTCCTTCTTCGTATTTTACAACATTTTCCCCACAATATCTGATGTAATGCCACTCTAGATAAATAAGAGAAATCTTGTTTCATTATACTGTTTGAACTAAGTCGGCTAAGAGAAGATTTTGCAGCATCTTTATGTTCTTGCCAGCGTATTAGTAATTGTATAATTCTTCATGGAACTGGAACTGCATTTATGATAAAATTGTCAGCAGAAAATACAAATTAAAATAAGCTTTAAATATATGGATTAAAGATCAAAGAAAATGCTACTTCCTTGAGAAATCTACTCCTAGATATTTAAGAAGACGTTTCAATGCATAGACATTTTACAGCATATGTAATACACAGAGGTTTGCAAGGTCCACTCAAAACAATATTTAAAATAGTATCTAGAACCCTGGGAGAATATTGTGTGTGACATGGAAATTACATCTCCTCTTTGTTTACTTTGGTGCAGAGCCAGCTAAAGTGATTCCATCAGAATAATTGTAACATGTAATTGGCATTGTCTGTAGCTGGCCTTTCTATACCAGAGCAACCAAAAACCTTCCAGCCCGACAAATGTGGTTTACAGGTTCCTAAGCCTATACAGGAGGTATAACCCACTCTCTATCCAACTACTCATGTAACTTCTGAAGCTCCTTCCATATTCAAATGTTTCACTTTCTTGTTTTTACTGTTCCCATATTTCTGGCAAAATGAGGAAGACTCAGCTATTACAGAGGCCTAGGTGTTTCACAGCCTACTCATTCTCTAAAGTCAGTGTGGCCCAAGAATGTACCCCTACATTACCTCTCCCATCTTTTCATACAGAACCGTCCAGAATCTTTGAATCAGGCTTTCAAGGATGGATTTGGGTGCTACAGGCTTGACCAGCCTAAACGCTGCAAAAACGAGCACTCTATGTCTCTTACTGACCCCAGTGATTCTTGGACATGCACTCCTGCTGTTTCCCAATTGGAATGCACCTGATGCCATGGTTATCCAGTTAAAAAGCTAAACGAGCAGCAAACTGAATTGATAGGAAAAAAAAGGAATCAGATAAACTGTCCTTCACACATAAGGTTCCCTTTAACATTCAGTAGTACACTCATTTGGTAGATAAGAAGTAACACATGAAGCAGAGACTTTGAGAAACACAAAGCTAAACTGTTGCTTCCAGATTTTTTACAAAATACAAAAAGATTGAAAACACTCTCAGAGGAAAACAGCCTCGTTTAACTCAATGTCTATGGAGTATACATGAGTCTGAAAGAAAAGAAAGTGGTCCCAGGCTTTTGTGTTTGAAGCTAATTTCAAATCCTAAAACATCACAAATTTGCAGCTACTTAATTAAAAATGTTATAGCTCCCTGAGGCATAATACGTCCTCAAGGCTTCTCCTCCTCACCCTATTTCACAGCTCATTTTTCAGTTAGCTGCTAAATGTGCGGCTCCTCATTATGGGCCTTTGAAGTTCTAAATTTAGCTTTAACCACAAAACACTAATCAAAGAAGGATGCTCACTGTTTTAACTACAATATAACAGTGTTCTACAAATGTTTTCCTTTTAAACCAATTTTATACATATTTTCACCCATATCTGGAAACATACAGCCTGAGTGAAGAGCGATATACAAGAACAACATAAATTAGATCCACTAAAACTGCTTTTTTACAGTACTCTAGAATTTTGTATATGAGAATGTAGCAAATAATCTGGGTTAAAAAACTCTTACGAGGCTTGGTTTTCATGATAAACTTTTACTTTGTCTTCTACCGTAACTACATAGATCAGTAATTCAGTAATCCCTATTAACACACTGTTGCAGCTGAAATTTTTTTAGCTGAAATTACAGCTTTTCCAAATCATCTTCATGATGCTTAAAATCATTTAAACATAGGACATTCTCTTATACCAGAAAAAGAGTGTCCACAGTAAAGAGAGAGGAATTAAATCAGTGTACCAGTAAAACCAGTATATCAATTAAGGTCACTTCTAATTTTTTATAGGAAAAGATTAAAATCTTCCTAGGAATTCATTTTCATAGACTTGAACATATTTGAACCTTTTTTATAATAAGGCAACTTGCTATTGAGCTGATACTTCCATTTTGAACTAAAAAACACTTAAGAACTGTAACAGATCACTTCCACCAACTCAGGGCCATGTTTCAAATTCAATAAAAAATCTTCGTTCTAGTTTGACTGATTCAGGTTTGCTTCTTCACAGATTATTCTGATAGATGGTTCAAAAACAGTTTTCAAAATATTTGTTCCTGAATAATTATGTATTTTGTTATTAGTCTTCTGAACTTCAATCCAGTTACTCCTGGGCAACTACTCTTTTAGAAATCAGACTGACTTTCCCATCAGGAAAGTCATCTGTTCTAGCTATCCTGCACCAGGATTTTTCACACAATGACATTTTAACTTTTAAACAAAGATTGTCTTTCTTACACATGGCCAGAAAAGACAGAAGGCTAAGTGGTAGAAATAGCATCTTACAGGAGGGACGTAACAGCACCTTCTGAGAGATGCTCTGTAAGTGTGACTGGGTCCAGTCTTTAAAGTACAAGTTGAGATAAATCATTTGGTCAGAAAAAAACCCCTTTTTAAACTCAAAATTAATATGGCTACATTGTTATATGTGTATCCTTTCAAATGAAGGCAAATGCTGTAAAAATACCATGGTTTTCAGCTGTCTCCTTGAAGCTAATAATTTAAATTAAAGAGACTGCTAGAACAAAGTGAGAGAGCGTGCCCTTGGGCTGACCTACCTCACAGAAGCTTTGGCAATGGTTTTTCTTCAGGTCCCAGGACTCTTTGCAGGGCTCCAGGCACTAGGAAGAAACAGGAGGCAGAAAAGTGTCAGAAAGAGAATGAAATAAACAACCACAAATAACCTTATTTCTTCTCCAGTTTTGTGGCCCACAGGAAGTTAATAATCCACTTCTCCTGGGGATAAGATTGTGTCATTGAGTCATGGTGTCAGAGCAAGGTCATGACAAGTCATGGTTAGATTACAAGAAATATTTTCGGTATTTCTTACAGTACAAAGCAATTGACTCACTTGTTTATTATGTCATCCTATTTTCCAACTTATTGGATGTAGCTCTTAACATCATTTAACACCATGTTCCTGGATCACAGAGACAATATCAAAAGCACTACTCTGAACTACAGAAAGTGAAATCTCCTCACTGACCAGCCTAAAGATTAGACAGGCACATTGCCTTCCCAAGCGAGAAACTATTTCATCAAGCTATGGAGTAAACTCAGCAGAGGTTTAAAAACTATTTCTGTATAAACAGACAATGTTCACTGGTCTGTTAGCAAAACCACTTTATTTCAAGTACCATATTATCATTACTTCAACTTCTACTGCAATGGTTATACAGAGAGCTGAGATTCAAACTCTGCCAAACACAGCTAAGCTTCACAGCACAGCATACAGAAAAATCCTACTGTTAAGAGCATTTACAACAGCTGAAACATAAATTCAGATTCATATCCAGAAACCTTTTCTCTTCCTTTGTTAGACATAAAATATTGGAAAGTACTGGCATTGTTGGGAGTTAATAACACCTACTCCTCCTGGTAAGAGTGGAGGATTATTGTACCAAAAAGAAAGGCCTTTGACATGTAATGCAGTATTTATGTAATTTCCTCTTATGCATAGTATTCGATTGGATCAATACACATTTATGCTATTCAAAATCAAACATGAATACATACAGGCTGCACCTCAGTGGTACACCTGTATCATTAATGTAGTAAAAACAACAGTGTTTTAAAAATCAGACATTTTTCTTACTAGCAACAAAGCCTAAAAATGTAATAAAACCATTAGTCACAGAGATTACATATTTCAGGAACACAAAATACCACTCTAGCATTTTCTTGATACATATTTTTGTATTTTAGACTCAGTTTCTAGCTCTTCAAAATTCACAATGTGTTGTACACAGAGTAATTAGAAGGATACATTACAAAATGTCACTGAACTCAGTGAATTCAATTAATTCCACAATGTTGTTCCTCCTGTGGGATAGATACTGCACATTCAAGCCCAGTTCCACTGTCATGTCCTTTTACACCTCTCCTGTTCAACGGATTTAGTCCAAAAATTACTGAGGTATAAGTGGTTTAAAGACTAAATGAGAGACATTTTGACCACTCTGGGATTTTGCCAGTGGTGCCCAAGGATGCCAGGTTTGTTGTTCAAGGTGTTTGCACCAGTTTTTACCTGCCATGCAAGGCTCCAGCACCTGGAGCCTCATCCGGCTGTTGCTCTGTTTCAATAATCACTCAGGACAGCCCAAGCTACTTTCACTGGCCCCCAGCACCTCCTGCCTCAGGGCAGGCAGAGACAATGGGCATCTTCGAAGGGAAGATGGACAAAATGAACCAGGGCTGAGCAGTACCCTGCAATCCAACTGCTCTCAGAATAAGTCAAGGAAAACAGATGATGGAGCCTGTCAAAAGGCCTGCATAGGCTCTCACAGACTCTGATTAGGGTACACAATTACCTAAACACTTACATAAACAAAAAAATCTCCATACTCCTCCTGTGAGGAGTCCTCAGAGCACCAGGCTAGCCTGGCACCACAGGCAGCTGCAGAAGCAGACTGCCTGCCTTTAATGGAGCTGTGCCATTGTACCATGTCGGGTGAAGAGTAACTGCTAGCAGACAAAAATGTTGCCAATAGAAGATTTGGAATCGTCTTGTTAAAAATGTAGTTATTAACCTTGCAATAGCAAAGATGAGAACACCTCACGAACACAGGTCTGTGCACTTATCCCCTTGGCTAATCTGTTATGAGCTTTCCGTGAAATGGGAAGCTGGGAACACTGAAAGCTTGGATCCAGGTCTCACCTTTGAGTCCTTGACTTATAATGCAAATGAGCGGAGATCTTGAGATCCCTCCCATTGTCTGGTGATCTGATTCAGGATAAGGAGTAATCTAGGCAAAGCAGCACCTGGCAGCTGGTTTGGGCTTTACTTTATCTAATAAAAAAAAAATACCTTGCAGACATAGCCACCTGCCCCCAGAAGCTAAGCTTAGGCATGTAGATGGCAGACCTCCAGCCAGCAGCAGGGCAGTGGCACTGGGAGCATCCCAGCAGTGCACTTGGAAAGTGCCACTGGTCAATAGGAGCCATCACTGACTCTGCCCTGGCACCACATGGGCTCTGCACTGCTGAGGCAGGATGTGAAACACAGCACTGAACATTGCAGGCCAGTGGCACTCATCAGAAGATGACGGGTGTCAATCACACCGACCTTGATAACTCAAATCCTCCTAAAGAGCTTGTTTCAACAACCCCAGTGCTTAAATCTGGAAGTTGGAGGCTTTTATTCTTCATCCAGACTGCTGCAGAGTTGTTATTCAGTACTAAAAGCCAAAACAACTGCTAATAGAAAGCACTCCAGTATTTGTCATGCTTTGAAACTGGGGGGGTGTGTGTGTACATATGCACACTCTCACAGGTACAAATCCAAGCATAATATAATACTACAGACCTGCTGATATTTCCACTGCATAAAATTAGAAACAAAAGCAAAATATGGTTTCATTCAAGGAAAAAGGGTTGCGATTGCTTTAAAATATTTTGGGTTGTATTTTTTATTTCATCTTTTTAAAAAAATTTGCATTTAAGGGCCATGTTAGAAAATTCTTTTCCGTTCTAATTTTTAACCTATAAGTAAAGCAACCAGGAAATTAGCATACGATGCATGCCATTTACATTAATTAGTAAAGGGATTTTCAAAATAAGTCTACCAACACTTTTGCTTAGAAAATGATGCCTTTGACCTGAATGGGAGAGAATTACACCAACACAGAACTTTTCAAAATCTAATTAATTGCAAAACATCATTTAAGTACTGAATACATATTTATTAGAATACTATATTTAAATTAAATGGCTGTATATGACATTTTTAACTACTTAAACAGCAAAAAAATAATTTATTTCAGAGTAGAAGTGACTACCCACAATATTTTTGTCAAAAAAGGCTTTTTCCTTCATCAGAGTAGAAACCAAGTCATATGCAAACTGTTGTAAAAACGATGGAATCTAAGTGTTACAGGTGGAATATTATTATTCTTTTCATTATCATTCACCGTTCCCACTGCTTCCAACATCAAGGTCAGAAATGAATGGCTTATGTTTACAATATATATACAATATAAGTGCTTTGCTGTCCTATGGAACCTAATCAAATGGAACTTAGATGGTTGGGAGAAAAAAAAAGGAACAAAACACCTTTCACTGTACAGTCTTCTAATAACTGGCCATGTCATGAGGAAAAGCACTTGAAAAATGTACATGCTCACTATCAGGCACTAAGCAGAGAACAGGGTTGGGAATTTACCCAAAGTCAAAGGAGGATACAGTGTTCATCAGTCCTAGAGAGAATGATTTTGTGATGGGTACATTTAAATATGCACCCAGTGGAACGAGAAAAGTGATTTTGAATCTGTAAATCTCAGCACAGTGGCAGTAAATGTAAACAGAAACAGGCAGCAAGAGAGAAATAATTACTTTGATATTTGGTTTTTTTAATCGTCATCTTTCTCAAAAATCAGACTGTGAGATCTCTGAAGAACAGTAAATGCACAGCTGCACATTTACCTAGTTCAAACCAATTAATAGCATGCTAGCTTGGTGAAAAATATTAGGACTCTGGCTGCCCATTTCAGGAATGTACATCATTTTTGTCAATTCATTTTATAAAAGCCTATTTATACATTTGTCTCTCAACTTCCTGTGTTAATTCATGTCCTCCTAAACTTTTAGATGGTATAAGATTCAAGGCAAATTACTTGCATTCTGCATATTAAAATGAAAGAAGCGTTTGGTTTTGAAACTCAAGTTAGATACACTTATATTAAAGATCCCCTTCCTATTTTTTTTAATCTCCAGTTTAAATCTCTTTCCAGCACTAAGGTATGGGCTGTTTACTTACCCAAAAAACACAGGTGTGACTGTATGTTATAAAATTAAAAGCTCAAGTAGACAGGACTATATGCAGTGAGAATTTCAAGAGTGAAGAATCCTATATAGGCAGGTAGGTGAATCTCATTTCCACAGTGGATCATTCTCGATGCTCTCCAAAACCCACACTGGATAGCTTGACTGATTCCAAGGCTGCACAAGAGCACTGCCCCATGGGAGTGGCTCATGGTATCACATAGTATTGCACTCAGCTTGTGGGCACCCTTCCTAGTGACCAAGTGCCAAAGATAGGCACTGCAGCACTTCAGGTATAAGCAATTTCAGGTGCTCATACACCCTATCGGGTCAGGCACCCACTGTACACATCTATCTTGTTTAAAATAAACCATTAGAAGTAGAGCTAACCTAAAAAATGTCAGTTACTGAGGCTGAAAAAAATCCATGAACCCAAAGAGAAGGGTTCAACTGCAGAATCAGTAGCTGTCATATTAGCTTGTGGTTGATATATGCTGTTCAAGATGCCTCTGAACACTTTGTGAGATCCATTTTATGCCGAGTCAGTCTCTTGCTTCTTTTCCCTCTCCTCCCTCATTAGCAGAATGAATCATCAGAGCACTAGCCATCAACTTTCTAGAATTCAGTGTGACATTTTAGCTCTGTGCTACTATAAGCTGGGATAGAGTTAATTTTCTTCACGGTAGCTAGTATGAGATGTGCTTTGGATTTGTCCTGGAAGCAGTGCTAACACAGGGATGTTCTTGTCACTGCTGAGCAGTGCTTGCAAGTGCTTACATACAAGGCCTTTTCTGCTCCTCACCCCATCCCACCAGCGAGGTCTGGGGGTGCAGATGGAGTTGGGAGGGGACACAGCAGGGACAGTTGATCCCAACTGACCCAAGGGATATATATCCTATGGCATTGTGCTCAGCACATAGTGATGGGGAAAGAAGGAAGGGGACGGTATTCAAAGTGATGGCATCTGTCCTCCCAAGTCACTGTTACATGTGATGGAGCCTGGCTTTCCTGAGGATGGCTGAACACCTGCCTGCTAATAGGAAGCAGTGAATGAATTCATTATAAAACTGTCTTCATCTCAAACCACAAGTTTTATCACTTTTACTCCTCTGATTCTCTACCCCCATCATGGGAATTGACTGAGAGGCTGTGTGGGGCTAAGTTGTCAGCTTGGTTTAAACCACAACCAACTCCTACAATTCAGTTACATTTAATGTAGACTAGGAGAGGTTTACATATCTTCAAAACTTTGAAAGCCTAATAGAAACATTATTTGTTGCGTAAAATAGCAGTTTCATGCGGCTACCTGGAATTACTCCTCTGTATATGTTAAAGAGGTTCTCATGAGAATTACACTAGTAATATATTTCCCTAGTAACTGAATAAACAAAAGGGTTAAATGACAGAGAATGGTTCCCTGTCTGTGTTGCCTGTTTTCTCTCCTGTAGGTCAGTGAGCATCATGATTTGGTGAAAAGGAGTGATTTTGTATTCGAGGATCAAGTCTTAATTAAATTAGTTACAGTTGGGGTTATTCTGTGACATTATCATGTACACTGGGAACCCAGCTGATACTGTCTGAAAGTATTGCTAATTGTGGAGCTGGTTTTGAATGAAAGCCAGGTCTTAGGTTTTAAATAGTTAGGGGGTTTCAGATTTCTTGAAATGTGCTTTTGTTGTTCTACATCGATAACATCCTGACGTGGATTGTGGTGGGATAGATGATAAGGAACAGTTTGCTAATGTAGAATTTATCATCTGCAAATACTACTTTATTCTAATTAATAAATGTGTATATATATATAAAGAAAAATCCTTCATTTGTAATCAACATTCAGACAGTGTAATCTTATGCTTTAGGACTAATGATTACTTTGTATTTTTTATAAGTCTACTGCTCAGAACAAGGAAACAACAAAATGGCTGGCACAGAAATAAACGGGTCAATTATGTCTCTCTTGGAGGTGCAGCTACAGCTACTTTAACTATTCTGAATCCTCAACAACTGTAAGGTAAAACAATGCAGCACAAACCTCCAGGGTCCTAGAGTAGCAATTAGGAACTGGTAGGGACAAGGAACAGCAGACACATGGCCACCATCACATTATATTGTAACACACTGCACAAGGGTGTACCTGTAGGTTAGGATTAATCTGAGGTTAACACCCTAAGAGACTTTTCTGGTTAATTCACATGGAACCTCATGCAAAGCAATTTGCCATTAAAAGTACCAAGGGTTAGGTTGTGAGAATATAGCGTTTTGTGTTGAGTTTTAACATCAAAACCGAAGAGGGAGTATAAGCTATTCAGTTCTGATCTTAGTCAACAGGAATGAGAATTGTATTTCCTGGCAGATTTTGGCATATTCCTTATGAAAAGAATAACAAAACTGCATAACAGAAACACAAAAACCACTATGTATACAACTGGGATTTATTTTTATTAATTCTTATCTAAGTAGGATGACATATACAACCTGCAGGTGAAATATGGAACTTAAGACATATCGCTTACTTTAGATAAGAAATACTTTTAAAAATTACATTTCTAAACCAGCATTAAAAAGTTTAACTTCTGTTTCCACATCCAAGAAGTGCACCCTCAATAAACAGAAAGTGTTTCTGCAGGTGGGACTGTCAGTGTCTCATAGCAGACCACTGCAACAGCCACTTCACCAAGCCTTGCAGAACATACCTATAGTATTTTCAATTATGAATTCTGAAGGACATAGAAAAAAAATGTTCAAAATAACATCCAGAGAAGTAAGAAAAGGACAATACAATGACACATTTCTTTGAAGCTCTGTTTTGCTACTTTAGCAGAGATGTGGTCAAAACCTTGACTACAGCTCTGTTCACTCAGCCTCATACAAGGCTTAGAAACACAGCTTGTGAAGCAAACTACAGTTCTAGGTGCAACTGTCTCCTATCTGTTATCAGCACTTTGGAGAGTGGTCTGGTCATTCAAATGGTTATTTCAGAGCAGAATGGAACATTTCTGAGAAATTCGACTGGATGCAAAGTTGAGCAGCATAGTTTAAACTGCTATAGCAAATAGCTGCATTTGATGTGTATTTATTTTACTTGGGTGTGGAGGCACTGAAAGCACACACATGGACAGGCATTACCACTCTCCATGGTTATGCAAACTTACTAGTATCAAATTAGGACTTAAAGTAAAGGAAATATTCTGAAGAGCCAATTGTTGGTTATCTAACAAAAACGTGAGCTTGAAACATTTGTTTTTCTTAATTGCCCAGCTCATTTCAGTACACAACATCGGGGTGCCAGTCCCACAATAGTAACTGTTAGCAATTTGAGTTACTGAATACCTTCAATACCCTAAGCAAATAAAGGAAGCCTTATGACCTGACTAGGAACAGTACCAGCATTTCCTGGAACAGAGATAGGGAAAGGGCTAGTCCCACTGTATCAGTTAAGTCTGTCAGACCCTTACATATACAAAGTAGCATTACAGGCTTTGTTCCTAAAATTATGGCACCAGAAAGACCAAGACCGTTGCCAAGAACTTCAGGTCAAATATTCTGGAAGTCCATGCAGCCTTTGTTTTTAATTCCCAAAATTAAACAGAAAGTAAAAGCTGCCAGAAAAGTTGTACATGCACTGAAGGCAAGAATCACTGAAAGTGTTGAAAAAGTAACTGTTTTGACATAAAATGGTAAGTAAATTACTCAAAAAAAAAAAAAAAGAGGGGAATTCATATCATCACATTGTAGCTGAAATGCAGCAGTTTCAACCATAATCCTTTTAGAATGAAAATAACTTTCAACACTGACAGCTTGGTATCTATCTGTATAGCTTAGCTGTCTGGCATGTTAAATTTTGCCAGCAGAAGTGTCTGTTTGAAAGGACAGAATAATCCTAGGACTCTTTTCACGTTTCTATTCTTTGTTACCAAGTCAAAATCATGGCCACCAATGTCAACAGAAAATTGGCTCCCAAACATTAGTCCATCCCTCATTTAGTTCTTGTGAAAATTTGTTTACAGGGGTTTGTACCAGCATATGAAACTGGGACACATATTTTCTTCTCTTTTCCTGCCTCATAGCTTAAAGCTTAACAGTCACCAAAGAACAATACTGAGCTCTTTCTTTGCCTGATTTTGGAACATGGAGTTGAACTCAAATCTCCTACATTCAAGATGCGCCTCCTAAACATAGAGTATTTGATGGAGCCCTCTCTCTGCTGCTGGAGCTGTTTCTTCTTGTATAAGCAATTTCTTCTCTAGAAGAGAGCCTTAAATGTCAACCTTTCACCATGAAGCGGTATGCCCTAGCAGCACTTCTGATCCTTCTGGGGTTATTTTGAAATGCTTATAATAGGTACAAATATTTTGGCTCTTTCTCAGTGCAATAGCTATTCCACCACCACTGCTTTGCTACAGAGATGATACTCTTTTACACTCTCTTCTCTTTTCACATCTTTGATTCATCTACCAACCTACTCTGGACTTAAAATTGTTGTTCTAATTATCTCTATTCAAACTGTTGCCCCAAAGATCATTTCCTTATCCTCTGTTACCTTGCTTCTATGTGCTGCATCAAGTGCCAATTAATTTAGTTTTTTATCAAACCTCTTCCTAGCCCTTATTCTAAATCTCCACATTCAGAGTTTTCACCTGTCAAGACACAAGGCACAGCATTGGCAAAATGATAGAAGCAGCAAGTAAAGCCTGGAGCACAAGTGCACCAAAATATATACTGCACCAAAGTGCATAAATTATTTTAAATCCAACTAAGAGTGATACAGTTTAAAAACGTTAAGAAGCTCTCTGTAACAGACTCCTTCTGATAGTGGTAATAGCTTTAATTGCTTAGTGCCTGCCTGCTTCTTTCTGTGCTATTGCTTACATACAGACTTCTTTGGCAGTGTAGCTACTGTATTAATGAATAATGAAATGAGCTCCCTGAATTAAACAATATTAGCAGTTTTGCTTCTCTGCCTGAACTTTCTTTCTTCAGGCTGCAGTCCTGCAGAGCAGTTTACCAATAAACTGATTTGTCATGTTTGCATCTGTTACACCAATCAGATCATAGATTAGTCATGCTACCTTTTCCTTTCTGCTTTTAAATCTTCTCCAAGGTTGCATCTGGAACTTAGTAAGCAACACAGTAAGACAATTTCCACCTGTATGTCCCTAGTGTTTCTAGGCCACTGGTCCCTGCCACCATTTCCATGCAGATGGAGTAAAAGTAACAGTAATATTTACTGCTAACAACACAAGGCTGCAAAATGTAACAGCTTTTCCCTTCCAGATATTAGAATTGTGGATGGACTTTCACCAGTTGTTTCCAGCAGTAGCAATAGTGCTCAGCTCATGGATAACTTTACAGTTGCACTTGAAGACCTTAAACATCTATTCCAAAATAAATGATTCTATGATTCTACAAAAAAGAAGCCCATCTTATGTTCTAAAAGATCTCTCTCATAAACTGCCTTTTCATTTTCTAATAGTTGACCATTTTCTTTAGTGATTACATAATGGTTTTAAAATAAAAGTGAGCATAAATATTTTGACATTTTATATATGTAAAGAGTTTCCATTGAGAAAACATCATTCTTTTAATTTTAAACAGACAAGGGAAAGCCTCTTCAAGCTGGCACTTTCCCCTTCCAATCTGTTACAAGGCAGTTTCAGAAAACCACACACAGTCTTGTTATAAACACCATCTTGCTGTGCAACTTAAAGTGTCTGTCAGAGCAGCGCTGTTCTCTCCAAGCAAAGTCAAATTTTTTGTTGCCGTTTTATAAATGAGTTAAACTAGTGAACTCTTCTGATAACAGATGATTTGCCTTATACAGCACCCTGCAAATTCACACATACATTTCTGAATGAGAAAGCCGCAACTAAATGTTCCTTTTGCTTGTATCCACCACAGTTCTATGGTTTTATAGACCACCGAACAATCAGAGACGACAAAAAAAAAGGGGGGCCCTCTTTGTCTAAATCGTTACTTTGTTTCTCTCCCCTGGCTTTCCATTTCCCTCCCAGCACTACCATCACCATCAGAAACGACATATTCCGCATTACTAAACAGCAAGAGCCATAGGGCTTTTCACTTCTAATTTCACGCCACAATAAAATGCAGTGGTTGTTTCACTGGGGGACCTGAAAAGCCTTCCTTTGTGAGGCTGTTCTGATGGTCAGGTTAAGTATCACACGCTGGCAGCAGGCATCTGTGCATGCCTCTTCACGCAATTATGGCAAAAGGGGGAGGAAAAGGAACAGAAAAATAAAAAAGAAGGTTGTCTGGAAAAAAAAAAAATTAATCTCCTACGCTGAAGCATGCAATTCACATTCTGTTGCCTGGCCTAAATAGTTTTAAATATATCTCTTTTATAGACCAATCAATCTAATAATAGTAACTCTAGAAAGTTTTCAGTGTACTCACGAGTAATGCTTGTTGCTTTAATGGAAAATCTAGAGTAAACTGATGATACAAATATCTGAGAGAGAGGAAAAAAAATCTAAGGACAATAAATTTGGATTTTTTAAAATTTCAGAGTAAACCAGTGAAGATGATCAGCAATAACAAAGAAATAGGGTGCTCCTAAAAGTACTTTTAGAATTGCATTCTATTTATGTAAGAGAAATATTGCTTAATTCTATAAAAGTAGAAGCTATAATTCCATTAATCCCAAGTACAACAGGAAGAAAAAGGCAAAAAGGAAATTCCGACAAGTTTTCTACATTTATCTTGGCTTTTTCAGACATATTCCCACTATACACTGAATGTTTTTCTGTCCCATGTTTGGAAACCCTATTGTATTCATTGAATCTTTTGTGAAGAGATAATGTGAATACTTTCACAATAATCTCTTCATGTATCTTAACACAGTCTAATGAAACATTAAAATCACTAAAATTCTTTCAGTTTACATGACAATTCGTAAAATAAACACTGCTTGGAAATACTTTAAAGGTTAGACAGTTTCACATATTAGTTGAGGGGAAAAAATGAAATCTGAACAAAGTAACCTAAAATAGATATTTGGTTTCAAATTTTTCTGAAGTTATTAAAAAAATTCCTTCTCTCCTATTATTTTTCCATGCATGCTACACATGAGCAACGAAGACTACACATCCATACTAAATTTCTTTATCTCCAATTGTTATGGGTTTTAAGGTTATGGTTACATGATGAGCATAAGCAAATCTAAATCCATAATGCCACCAAAACAGGGGCAGTCCTGAACTGGGACTAGCTCCTACTAGCGTACTCCTTTTGATGTAAATGTGCTAAAAGAGGCATTCTAGATGAAAAATTGACAAGTTTTTAGGTAAGCGAACTTTCCCATTCAGCTCACTCAGCAGCCTCATAAAAATTAGATGTCTGGGTTGGGGACTTGGGCTAAAAGGAAAGAGAGAGGAGTCTGTAAACACCTCTTTAACTGAGAGCCTGAACTTACAACAGCTTAAGCCAGCCATAAAACCACAGCCTAAAAACCAACTAATATCTGATTTTCCCTCCAAGGCTGAGTAATAAATGTTAACATTATGGTGTTGAAAGGTAAGCAGGACAAACCGGCAGCTGAGTTAATAAATAAATAGTTCTGATTAAACTGTCATAGAACATAAACTGTTAAATCAAATCTCAGCCTTGTGCTGGAAGAATCAAGCTGGATGCATTTTCCCTGCCAACAGTCTGGGACAGACTACTGGGCATTTCTACCTCCATTCCTACTTCCAAGGCAGAAGGGAAGACAATTTGGCTGTCCAGACTGACACAGACTGCACCACAGGAACACATTCTGTTTTCAGTGCACATGAATGTTGTAGTTCACCTCTGCAGCTCAAACAGGCATCACTACATTTCATCACTGTATAAGCTTAGACTGATAATAGGGCAAGCAAAATTCTTCCAGAGCTTTCCTTAAATTTGAAATTTAGCTGACACATATCACATATCATTCCTAAAATTACTCTAGAATTGTGGCTCAATAGGTATGGGAGTTTTAAAACTTTATCTTGGAAGCTGTGTATTTTAATTAATTATCCACTGATTTCAAATGTTATTCAAACATACTGATCTTTACTGTCACAAACTGCAATACATAAAGACAAAGACTGAGAGTAATACACTTCTAGACATCCTAAAGTGAGCTATCATAGTGTGCAGATGTAAAGATGATGAAATGATCTTTAACACTTGAACTCGACGATCTATCCAACCTAAATGATTCTACGACTCTTTGAAATGGAATATAATCATGACAAAGGCGATGCTGGAACACAGCAAAAAAATGTAAAGTGGGCATTTGGGATATGTAATGCTTCACCCAGTTTTCTGCAATTCATCTTAACAGGAGTCTTGAGCAAGTTCTCAGAGGAATGAGAGAGTAAGATTATGGAAGCATGTTGGCATTAAGCCCCCAGAGAACAACTGTCTTGAAACCAGCTCATTGCATAGCACTCTGTGCTGACAGATGAAATGGATAGCTTGCCTTTTTATGCAAATATATGCAAGGAAAGGCACACTAGTTAATAAAGTATAGCCAAAGGGTCTGAACTAGAAGTCATAATTCCAGATTAAATCAGCACAGATTGCAGGTGCCCACCAGTCTCGGGAACTGACTCCCTCTGATGGCTCAGAGGCATCCTAAATCTCACACTAAGTCATGTCTAGATAAGAGTACCAGAATGCTCAATGCTGTATAGAAAGCATGTAGCTGTGAGTTGGTCTGTAGGTACAGTCATTGTAAACTGAAAAACTTGACAATTCTGAAAAATATTCACTGAGAGCTCTGGAGTTGCAGCAGCTCTAACTGGACTTTTTACTACTCATTTCAGTAAAAAAAGAGTTAAGTTGGGCAGAAGTGATAAGATGGTAGGTGGGAGGACTCCCTGCAACTGGAATTAAAAAACAGTGGCACTGGATGAGGGAAGTAGAAAAGGAGGGAGGGGAAGGGGAAAAAAGAGTCCCGCAAAGCTTTCTATGTGAAGTCATCTGTCAGGACTGCAGTACATCCTTGAGGGTATATTAATGTGTAATCAAATACTGAAGCTTTTCATTCAGTCAGGATATTAACATGTTTTCTACTTTCTATACAGCTACCTCTTTTAATGAAATGTTCTAGGGATCTTCTTTTATTAGTTAAACTCTCCTTCTGAAACTAAACATCAGGAAAGAAAGTACCAGAGACCAGTGTCCATTCACAGATACCTATATCCAATACAATGGCAACTAGCTTCCAGCTGCTACTCCTGAAAGACAAAGGCTTTTTCTTAGATATCTTACACCTGCCAGCCCCACATGGATGCCTCCAGAACTCTAAAGAAGCTCCAGTGGAACCAGGTGTTCATGTGTAAAAAACAGTGTGGCCTTTCTGCAGGATTCAGTCTCAGACATCTAAGCTGCATGAGACAGGTGAGACAGGGACTTAACTTGTCATTAGCTGATGGAGATCTCATCAATACAGTCAATAGCAGGTGAAGAAACACTCAGTGGACCACATACAGGTGTTTCCTACAGGGCAGGATAATTATCTCTCTGGAAGTTACTGACTGTTGACACAGTCTGGATATCTCCATCACATAGTAACTGTAGAGAATTCAAAATTCAGTGTCTGAATCTCAAGTTAAATCCTATCAGTAATCAAAGTACTGTTAATTTGATTGGCATGGCAGGATTATAGTGTTGAGTAACCACTTCTTACCCAGCAACTGTAATATTCCAGAATATTCCTGAAAATAGAATACTTCTGTGACAACTACTTCAGGCAGCCACTTACAGTCTTGTAGCTGTATTCTATTTCTTAAATATAAGAACACTCAGAAAAGAAGACAGAAGATTTCACAGGAATAGACTTCTGTACAAGACATAAAATATAATCTGTTTCACCACCAGTCACACGGTTTTACATGTTACATGATTTTACTCATATTTATTCCCTCAACCTAATTTGAATTGATACAATTTTATATTGCTGTAACATTTCAAATATGTTTAGTTCTATATATGGAACCACCAAGACTCTAGTTTTTGCTTATTCCAAAAAATTGTCCTTGTCTTTTTATATTTTCCACAGTACTTCTTTGGGCAAATTGCTAGAGGTTAATATATAAGCACCTTAGGGTAACCATCCCGTATTTGTCTGAATAAATGCACCAATTGATGATGTATAATAAAAAATCTCTATTTTCCCTAACCTCCACAAGGCAGTTAAAGTTTCCTACCACCATGAAAAATTGTCACTGCCTAGAGACAAAACTACTAGTATACTGAAAATATTTATAGAATTGCTTGTAATCTAATATAGATATATAGTCTTTATTGTAAATGCCAATTGTTACAAATCACATCAGAAAAAAAATACCCTTCTTAGGGAAGAGTTCAAAAAGTTTTGACTAGAAGTTTTAGATACACGAGAATGAAGAATATTTCAGGATTTGACTACTAAAAACATGTTAATAATGCCCAACTGAAGAAATACAATCCCTCTCTTCTGCATTTTACAAATGCCTAATGGAACACTATAAAGGTTTGCATGCATCTGACAAATGTGCTCTTCAAGTATCCTAAAGTTGCTTACACATTCATACAGAAACAACCTCAGTATCAGAGGCCCAATTTTGTGCTTGAATTAAAACATGCAATCTTCATTAAAATTAGTAGAAGTCACCTAGCCAATCAAGGAGACAGAGTTTGGCTCAAAGTATTTCAAGAATAATTTATGTATTTGGCACAAATTCTGAAACAACATTTAGGCCAAGCCACTTACATAAACAATCTTTCTAGTCATATGCTTACAAAAGGCAAGAGCAATAACAGCTGTCACAGCTCATCATCCAAATACATCCTTCTCTTTTTAACCTCTTAGACTAATCTATACCTGAATTTTTAATACACTCACTTCAAATGATGTCTTTTTAGTTTTCTTCTATGAATATAATTTTCCTTCACACATTAAAAAGTCTGAAAAAAAGCTTAAAGATTATATTCTTCTAAATTGTGGCCATTACAGTAGATTTACTTACTTCCTTCTCATTCCCTTCATGCATTTTCTTGCTCAGTGTAACTACTGCAATCCTTTCCAGGCCTGAAGATGACCAACAAAGATGAATAAATACATCCAGATATTTTCAACATAAGAGCTCTTCCAGAAAGGGAGCATTACTGTAGGCAAAGATGGACTCAATCTGTGCTAGCAAATCTAAACTTCTTGAGTATATCTCAGGCTTTGTTTTATTTACTAAGACACATGGTACATAAAAAGCCATTCTAATCTAGATGAATCTTACAATACCATAAAACGTGCTCTTAAAGACAGAGCCTATTACAGTTAAGTTGAAATAGTCTGTGTCTGTAAAAGCCCTTTTATGCCATTGTAATTAGACCCCCATAAGTATTTTGATAGAGGAGTATCAAAAAGCTCTACACTGCCAAACCAGCTGCTGAAGAATTTTATATTTGTCTCTTCCCCTGGATCTGACCACAGTATAACAAAGGTATGGTGTTAAGGCCATTAAAGTATTTTTTAAAGTAGAAGAATACTTCTAGCCAAAAACCATTAAAGCTCAGTTCTTGAAAAATGTCACCATATCTCTTCAGGCACAAATCCAGTCCAAGAAGTTGAAGAGAAAAAACATACCAGCCTCATCTGTAATGCATTTTAAGCTAATTTATTACCACTAACTGTTCTCAAGTAACTGACTTGCCCTGCAAATACTATAAGCTAAGGCTTTCTTTTAAGAGCTTTATTTTATTTCCTTCATGGATAGTTTTGGCACATTTTGTCCTTTCCCACTGTAATAGTAGAACTAAATTTCATTTACTCTGCAAACTTCCATGTAATATCTCAGAAGAAAAAAAATACCCTGAAGTTTGTTATTTGCCATATTAATAACTCAAACCGCTCCAGTTATTCCCAAGAAGGACAATCAATCATGACATTTCCAAATGAGTTTCCAAAAGCTATTTCCCCCATCACAGCATTTTACTGTTTTTTTTCTAAATGACAACTACCTCACAGAGAAATTTCTTTGAAAAAAATAAGTAGAAATGTAGCTTTAAAAGAATCACTTCACCTAACATTACAGAACACATAGTAGAGAAGACAGGGACATTTCATGTTTGAAATGTGTCTTCAAAAAGATACGAAAGTAGAAGCAGACTAAACAGTGGCATTTACTTTCCAAATCTACACAAGGAACACGTCATCAGTCCAGAATACTTACCATCCTCTCCCTACATATGAATACACTTCAGAGTGTGTGTATGCTAAAGCTTTTCAATGTTTTTTTGTTTAGTTCCACACACATCACCACCATCATCACCACCACCCCCTCCAAATTATGCTAATGCCTTACAAAAGCTTTATTCAGCTTTATGCAGATCATGCACAGTACAAGACCTGTAGTGGGTTTTACCTTCCAGTGCATTGCTTCTTGTAGAGCCATTCCAACCAAGTGCAAATCAAGTGATACTAAAACAGAACAACAGTGTTTTCCAACTCATTCAATTCTAATTTAATAGTTTGGGAATTAGAGATGGCGTCTTTACAAAGCAATCAGTGAAGGTTAAGTGAGAGGCATACAAAGGTATTAGTCAAGATGAAGTCCAGAACAGGCATTCTCGCCCCCAGTTGTTAAGTACTGCAAGTGAGAGGAGACTCCAGTCCCATTGCCCTTTATCATGAGAGTTATAAACAAGCACTTGGCAGAGATGAGCAGGTGAGGCTCCAAGAACAGCGTAAACCAAATCGACTGTGGGCAGAAGCTCTGCCTCTGTCCTCCCGCTCTGTCTGGGCCGCCCATTGTCTTTGCTCTCTTGTACTTCAGTTAAAAAAGCAGACACACTTTTAGGCTGGCAATGCTGACAAGCCTCCATCCACTCATCTCCTCTACCCCGAGTAGTTTCCAGCCAGATGTGTGAGCTGACCACCTTGCTCACTGCCAAGTCAACATAAAGCAGAAGGATTGGACCGGGAGCTGAGGGAAGGGAAGACTTTCCCTTCACACATCAACTGATACAGAAAAAAGTCTTATGGACAGCCAACCCCAAAGCATATTGTGTCTTGAAAATTTTCTTATTTCCTCATCCTTTTACTAAACTGAAAAAAAATTGGGGATTTTCAAGTGACCATTAAATAAATAAAAAATGAAATGCTAATGGGTTTTTTTCTGCATTTAGAAGATGCGAACTGCTGCCATAATCCTCAAAGAATGGAGTATCACATTCTAAAATAACAAAGCACAATTTACCCTATTTTTGCTCAAGTTCTCAAATACAGAAACATAAATTTAAGCAATTTGAGAGTTAGAAAATGTACTCACAAAGAAGACACTAATGTCACCATGCTGCTTATGACTGGTCCAGTAAACAAATTTTGGAATTAAAATTTGTTCATTAATCATTTTTGTACTGTTTAATTTGCTACTAATTCAGGCAAAAAGCTTATACACGTTAAGGTTGGAAAGTACTGTTTGCAATAATATATCGCATCTATCTCAACTTCTTACTTTATTTTCAAACTGGCACATGTATTAAGGAGCAAATGAAAGCTTTTTATTCTAATCTCACATGTCCCCTCTGAAAGCAGGAAGTTACGAGAGCTGGAGAATTTACCACGTTTCAGTTCTGGCTTCCATGGTCTGCAGCAAATATTTCCAAATCTCAGCAGAGCTGTGAACTGTCCTTGCCTTTTACCACTCTACAATATCTCACCTTCTACGCCAACTACACATTCTTTGCTCTGTATCTTCACAAGAGTTTTGGGCATATGCAACTGTTTCAGAAATTTTCTTTAAGAAAAGTTCAGGAGTTTCTCAAGTGCTTCTCAGCAACATGAAGAATCCAGGCTGAAGGAGAGAGAAAAACATCTCTTATCTTTTCTGAAACTGATATTTTGGTAGATAGTAAAAATAGAAATGAACAGATTTTTATCAAACCTTGAAAAGCTTAAAATGGAAGAAATGAAAAGCTTAAAATGGAAGAAATGAAGATATACTACTGGCCAAATAAAAAACAATCAGAGGAAAAGCAAGGAATTGCATTCTGAAAACTCTATCATAAGAAATAAGATTTTTAAAACTGAAAAAAATAATCACAAATAGCCAATAAGAGTTAGAATCAAAGTCAACTGACATCAATGATATCTGCATTTACTTCAGCAAGCTTTCAAAACAGCTATAATTGCTTTAATTGAGTCTTGAAAGATAACTCCTGATCATATCATACACATTATAATAAAGATCATTGAAAACTGAGACTGTTAATCACAAAAGGTCTTTTTTCCCCACTCGTTTACCATCTCTGAATGAATTCATTTTTTGTCAATACTTATCCAAGCTTGCATTTTTTCAGCAGCAGCTTCTAAAGTAAAAGTTTTACATTGTTCAACTGTCTTTATGCATTTTTTTACTCGAGGTGTGAAACAGCTTGCCCTTTAAAGAAAAGCTGCAATTCTGTCCTATCATTTCTTTCCAGTGCAATTAGTTTTATATGTTATCAATGAAGGATTAGTAGATCATTTTCTCCAAAGATAAGCACATTTTCAGCATAATGTCAAAATATGAAAAATTTAAAACTCTGTTTACTAAACTTCAGCAATTTTAAAGCAATAAACACTGTACACAAATGTTTATATTTTATTGTAAAAACGTCTATAAAGTGGTGATTTTATGAATCTCATGTCTTCATAGTTCTTGTCTATTCCTTTCAATGAGTACCTAAATTATTGCACAGCATTTAACAGCAAACTTTGTCTCCTGAAGCTTCTTAACAATACAGAATACACAAATTTCTACAACTTTGCAACTGTATCGGTTTCTAGATCTTTTTACCAGTTTCAAAAATATTGTGTTCAATTACTAACGTTGTCTGTTAAACTTGATAGTAACTTCATTAGCATAGCATATAGGTGTTGCATTCACACATTTATAATAAAGAACTGTTCACAGAAAATGTGTCCAGCTCAAACTACAGTTCTTAATTGCTAAAGTAGATCCAAATTAGCATTCACAGGCTGCATTTCCCTAACAACAGGCTTTCAAGCTGAAAATAATTTGTAATTCAAAAAGGATTTTGGTCAATAGATTCTGAGCATGCAAAACATGTTTGGTACTTAAAAATTCCAAGACCTGTTGAAAACCTCACTTATGAGTTTACATTTTCTTGTTTCCTGTTATTTTTCCCTGAAACATTATAAAATGGTTGTATGATTTGATAAAAGTTGGAATTACTCCCAGACATTCAATTTAGACTAGTTTTATTGCTAATATCTGATGAAATCTTAATCTATATTTACAACAGTTCCTTACTTTGAATCCAAATGATGTAACGTCATTACAGTTTAATAAACAGGAAAAGACGTTGACAAAAATAACCTTATGGAAATTTGAAACACACCAGCCTCCTCTTCAAAACGTTTGTCTGTACATATGTACAGATTATAAGTATAGCTTCTGCAATATGTTTAGTCCAACAACAGATGCAGAAAAAAAATCAGGTTGATATACTGATTAATTATATAGTTAAGTGGTGTCTAGTACTGAATGTGCATAAATTATATGCAATTACATTTTTATGAGGATTTATGGTACATAGCAAGCAATGAGATTTTTAAAAACTTAGCAGTACTTTCCTATTACAAAAATAGAAAAGCACATACACAACAGTTTATATTTTCCCACGTTTGATAGTCTTTGAAAGTCTAAAATATGTAGACATGATATGATGGAAACAATATGTGGTATTAGTACTTCTGCACTGCACCACACTTCTACGAAAGTGATGAAGAAGCTCCTGAAATAGTTCTTAAAGAATTTAAAAGGTGATTTCCCCTACAAAGTCTGTTTATGATTTGGGCAATAGATGACTTCGCTTTATTTGCACTGAAGAAGAAGAGTGAAAAAATAGACCTGTCCGGTTACTGTGACAGAAGAGATGCCCACCAGTTTGGCCTTCCCCATAAGTCCTCTCTCCCTCTCCCTTTCCCCCTCAAGCCTGCCCCTCTAGCTTGATGCACTCATCCAACATTCCCACACACCCATTAGCTTCTCCAACTGCATCTGGCCGGTTGGAAGAGCTTGGTAACAAGATTTATGGGATGCAGGGAATCTGACGTTACACGGCAATAGAACCACACCGCAAGAAGGAAATGTATGCCTAGATACAGACCTGCTTGTGTGTGTCTACAAAGAGACTCTGTATTCTCAGGGAAGAGCGCTGACTCTACAAGGGCAACAATACTCCAGAAGACTTTGCTGTTCTGTGCCATTCCCAGATAAAATATTTTGCCCTGAAGGGTGGAAGTGCTTCAAATAAGTTCCCAATCACGTTGAAAGAGATTCAAGTATTATCTCAGCCACAAGAACAAATTAATGCAATGTCCTAGTCTGGGACTTAGGACACAGCAAGAACTTCTCCCTGAAAGCTCGAAGCTGTGACTACACTTTGTCACAGCAACTGTGTTTTCTGTGCATCACAAGGCACATAAATTTCATCTGTATTTTTATTTCATATTTGTCATATTGCATATTTTTGTTAGGCAGGTAAACCACCATTGTGTTATTTCTGTCTGTTGAGTGAAAAAACATAGAAAATCAAGTGAAGAAAATTTTAAGTCAGTTTTAATAAAAATACTCAGAGACTGAAACAACAATATATTAATTTCACTTCTTATTTTCTGAATCATACAATATGTTTTGCACATTGTCATAATTTTAGGAGACATGCCAGCTAGGAAATAGCAAGATCCACAGATCAAAGACTTGGCAGACAACTTTGTAGATTATTTCATTATGTAACCACTCTTCTATGCTAACTCCAAAAGAAAAAGAGTTCCTCAGATGGTTTCTGATGTCAATTCTTTCCTCATCATAATTGTAAGACACATTAGAACAATTGACAGCTTAAATAATATCCAGCCAGGCTAGACCTGTATTGCTTTCAAATAAAATTAGAAGTATGATCATTATAGGCTTATCCAGATGCTTCCTTCATCTCCACACCTTGCATATTCAAAAAAGTTAGCTATGATTGTTTACCATACTCAGCTGACATACAGGATGCTTCAGTATTAAATTATTCAATCAGAACTCAAAATTAAATTTGTGTCAGACTCCCTCTGTACCTCCTTAGTCTCTTACATATGATTTAAATATGAAAATGAAAGCCAGTTTTTACTAAAGAAAAAAAAAATACAGAAGAGCAACGCAAAATAGAGTAAAAGCTTTAGTTTCACAAAGAAGAGAAGTAAAGCATTTGATTTCCTATGAACCAGACAATTGTATCTTTTACATTCTGGGTCACAATATAGGAAATAAACACTACTTTCACAACATTTCACATCTCCGTCATCAAACTTCAACCATCATCTCTAGAAAGACTGAGATGATTTACACAGCAGCATGTAACTGCTTCAGTCAGGATAGCAAGGAGTTATACAGAGGTGCAAATAGGAAAAATACTATGTAGGCCACCAATCTACTAGTCATTTTCTTGCTCCATCATGCCAACTCTTATCAAAAGACATTACACCTGTAAACTGCAAGAAGTTCACTGTCTATTGTTAGCCATGTAGGAGTTTCCTACAATCAACACAGTAAACGTTCATGAGAGAGCAGTATATAGTTTAAATTAGAATTATCTTATGAAGTATTATTATGAGGACATTAATTGAAAACAATCTGTTAGAGCAGTTGCTGATATATAAGAAGAATCAAGCTCTTTATCTATTTAGCTGTAGTGCTGGAAATAGAAAAACGAAGTGTGGCAGAATTATTTCACTCCTATCAGTTTATCATGGTGTCAGTTATCATCCAAAAGAAGTGGAAAAAAATCCAGAATGAATCCAAAATGTAAATCTTGCCAAAAGGAACATATCTTACATTATGACACATTGTACAGTCCATAAACATGCCAGTAAAGCTTCCACTTTGGGAAAGCCATTTATACTAATATAGTGTAATCCTTTTCCTACTTAGCACAATAAAATGTAAACACAGATACAATTAGAAGAAACTGTGAAAAGGGTTCATGATTTTCTTGGTAGAGAGTATAATGAGCCCTTTTCATTATTGTGTTGCTACTCTTTCTTTCCTTCTTGTATTAGAACCAGAATGCCATGAAAAATAATTATAGATTTCAGTGCTGTTATCAAAAAATACACTAGTGACCAGCACCCTACATGCCTACACGTGTAGCCTAAAAATAATTTTCCTGTCTTATCCTTACTTGGGAAAAACCAAAAAGCAATATAAAACTAGGACGAACATTTGACAAGAAATCAAGCCTGCCTTCCACCAGAGTTGCCCTTGGCTGCTATTCTGTTAATGTGTTGTGTACTCATATTTCTTTCTTTCCTGTCTCTCGCTGCTGATTTACATAAAATCATAACAGACTTGAGCTGGTGCAGACTCCTAACAAAGGCACTGGACAGTAAAAGATTCCTATGTTCACTGAAATAGTTCATTCTACAAAGACAACTGCAGGATACTGGTATTAATTTAATTTCAAATACCACAGCTTTCTTCTCACGACAAATTTCAATTCTTAGATAAACCCAAGTATGCAATGTCAAATGTATGTAATGGAATTATATTTCAGTACAACAGCAGGCCTAATGATCTCTATGTATTTGGTTAAACCTTGTGATACCTATGTATTTCAAATGAAGTCCATGAGAGGTATATATTACTCCATTTTACAGATCCAGGGAAGTTATACAGTACAGAGAGCACAGAATTTGCCAAGACAACTTAAAGTTTATCAGCAATAAGAACATGCATTCTTCAACTGCAGGTAAATCAAAAGAATTTTACTCCTACCTGAGTTACAGTCACCTATAAGCAACTCATCATTTAAAATCATTTCCTACCCCTGGGTGACAGTAGAGATACCCCCAAGCCTTAAGTACTACATTCAGATTTTGCTGTGGCGATCCCCATATCCCACCTCTGTCTTCTGTTGTGCTCTCTGCAGAACAAAATACCCTGAGATGTCCCCAGGCAGGTGGGTCTTTTGACTTTTTCCAGTCAAAATTAGGCTGCTTATCAAAAACTGTAAATTTGTCTGGATTAACTTGTTTTGAGTGAAACAGGTTAGGATGTGCTCAGTGGAGCAGCAGAGTGGAGAAGCAGTAATCACAGGGATAGTGCAGAGGGGAAAGAAATGATAAACAGCTGGGGGACAATAACCTCTTCAGTGGTACTGTAAGAATCCCAGAAAGCCTAGCACACAAACCAGAATCTGTAGTTGAGCTTGAAGGAAAGGTATGTATTGTGCTAGCAGGAGAATTTACCTGGTTAGCACTGCACTAACCTGAACTCTGAACAATTCCTAAGTGAATGCTCACTGTGAGAAAGCCCAACCAGCTGAACTAGAAGAATGCTTAAGAGGCTGAAGGTAAATTACAGGTTTCAGAGGAGAGGAGAAAAAATGATTGATTTACTTCTCAACCATGGACTTAAGGCAGCCTCTCACAAGCAGTAAGAGTGAATGTAAATCAAAAAAAACAAGGACGCCATTTAGCAGGGTAGCTAGCATGCAAATTGACGCTGGCATAACTCTATGTAATAACAACACGGTCATATCACTACTCAGTTTAGAATAATGTATATTTTTTTTCTGTATTTCTCTTACAACTGTGAATTACAGAAGTGCAAGCGGTGTCCCCTTGCGAATAAAGTCACCTGCAATTATGAAGTGACCAAATAACTATCAATGCTAGCAGCAATACTCCTCAGTGATGTAGACTGCTAAAAATTAAACAATGATATTTTCTTGCAGCTCAAAAAAACAGCCTGTGCAAACCTAAAATTAGCACATCCCTCCCCTCCAAGGTGTTTTATCCATTCCTTTAAAATATTCACATTAACCTGAATATGAATTAAATGCTGCTTCTCTTCTTTTTCCTCTTTTAAACAAAATCTGCATTTCAAAGGAAATAGACATTTTTATGTTGGATAATGAAGAGAGTACCTGCCTACCCTTCCTTTTGTATTTCATGTTTCATATCTCCCCTTTTCAATTTTGCATCTTAAACCCCCTAATTTGGCTGGTAAGAAATGTGTTGCCAGAATAAGCACATATTATGAACAGAGGGTCTGTTTTTTAATTTGTGTAGTACTTCAAGATGATACCTATAGCTATATCACAGAATAGTTAAAGATGGAAGGAAATGACCTCTGGGAGAGCATCTAGTCCAACTCCCTCTGCTCAAAGCAGAGTCCACTAAAGCAAGTTGTTCAGTATCTATATAGAAAGAAGAGTGTTGCTATTGTATATGCTTTTATACTACAGAGCAGGCTCATTCTTTGATTATATTAGGATCCTATATAGCTACATGTACAAAAGCTCCATAAGAAGTAAATCCCATGTTTCCCATGCAAATAAACATTATTCAACAAAAGACTACAGCACTATACATAAAAAAGGCAACTACAATTACAGATATGCTCAGTCTTCACAGAGTGTCTACTCCACCATAGAACAAAAGCACCAGAACAAAAGTAACACTAGAGATAAATTAAATGATACTGTCATAAAAAGTCACCAAACTGCTTTTGTGTTTTAAGGGTTGGCCAAGGGCAACCCTCAGGAATGCTTCAGAGTGCGTATGCCTGGGCACAGGCACTACTTGAGGATGCACTTTTAGACATGAATTAGCTCTGGACAGAAAGATAAATATAGAAACGTTAAGCATTTAGTAATTTTTTCTTGTAATTTCTGCCTAACTAGATATATCAGTCACCAACAGATATTTAACCTGTTTTATAAATAGCAACATGAAGTTTAGTGTCATCCTAGTATTTTAGACAGACATAATCCTTCAGTAAGACAGAGTTTAAAATGTATAGACATTTTATCTAGACACTCTTGCAAATAGCACTCTATAGGTTCTAGGAGCTCAGGCTGTAATCCTCTCTTAAGTATTTCTGCATCAACAAGGAAAAGGAAATCCTGAAGTAGTAAGAACTACTCCAAATAGAGCACCACCATTTAGCTTCAGAATTACACTCTCTGCAGAGATGGTACTGCAAGTTCAATGAACTTCAGTGCTGTTCCTTACCACACTGACACTTTCAGAGAAAATTACACTGACTTCCCTGGTGACTGGATTTTTACCTGAAAAACATCGTAGAGAAAGCATGTACAAATTTCCCTAAATTGGGGCCCAAGTGAAGAAATCTACGATGGATGGTTACAAATTTAACAGATTCCTAGCTTTTCACTGCAACCTCTCACTGCACAGTCTCTTTAAAAAAAGTTTTCTCTCTGAATATCCCGATGGTTGTCATTATTTTGGAAGCCTGGTTACATTCAAGAGCAAATATGGCCATTTTGAACATATGCTTGACTGGCTATGCTTTATAAAAACATATACCCTAAACCAAAAATGAAAATCAGGACGACTCTTCAATTGGATTGCAAGTAAAAAAATAGTTTTAAAGTATTATGTAATGTAGAGAAAAAAAACTCACAGGAACTAAAGTATTTACCAAAATGAGCAGTTTGTTTTCCTCATTTCAGAAGCTCAAAGAGAGGCAGAAGTCCCAAACAAATTTCAGTCATTGTTTAAAGCCACAATTTTCAAGTGTGCCATAGGCTATCATCCCCACTAGTATAAAAATGACATTTTGTGAAGCACCAAAAATAAGCACAGATACAGAGAAAAAATTTAAATCTGCACTTGGAACCAACTAAAACTCACAGTTTTCAAACAAAAATTCTTCCCTTCTGGGGAGGAAAGAACACCTCTACTTATCTGAATGAAATACTGGACTCAAGGAAAGGCAAGTAAATTTTTTCAGGGAAACGACATTACAGGATGGAAGCTAAAAGATGAGTTGAGATGATGTGTAGGACATCTGCAAGCAGAAAATGCCAAATGTTTGTGCTTCCTTTCTTCCTTTTCACAGCAACTCTCTCTAAGGATCAAAGGCACACGCTTGTAAATGCTAGCAAAGTCATGGCAAAGGTTAAGACTAATCCACATACTTAAGAATCAAAAGATTCTCCAAACACACAGCCCTTTAAAATTAGAATTTAAGCAAGTGGAATTAGAAAGCAGGAGAGATGAGCATCTTTGAGAGATGTGCATTTCTACTTAGGTAGATGCTTGTTTACATAGATAACACAGCAGAAATACAAGGGAAAATGTTCTATCTCTCCCAGACACCAGTTTCAACTTTATGTTATTTTTCAAAAGCTCAGATATGGGACAAGACAACCAGACTTGAAATATGAATTCTGTATAAAACCTGCTATTTAGTAGAAACATTCACCATAAACCAGTCACACAGAATAAATATGTATATATTATCCCAGCTGCAGCCTGCAACTTCCAAATAGAAAATTACTGCAAGTTTGAAGCCCACTTGCAAAATCTTCAATTTGAACGACATAACTGCTGGAGGAAGACTTTGTATGACTGCAGTGTCTTGAGTTTCACCAAAATTTTACCTGGATGCAAATAAGGAAAGATCCAGGAAATTGCTATGCTGAATTTGTTTGCTGGGAGGTGTGATCAAGTAAAGACTTCTGGATTCAGGTCTCAAGAAAAGCCTCCTGGGTCAGGTAATTGAATGTCACTGCCAATATCAATTCACTTGCTTCAGTGAGAATAAAAATTTCTTATTTTCAAATAAATATATAGATACAGACATACTGCATTGACAATCTGCATACTGCATTACAAATCTCAGGCATTAAATGAACAAGTTCAGAGCATACAAACTTGTGAAAAAAGGGAAAGTTTCACTGCTTTCAGTAAAAGTCAGGAACTATGGTATCAAAGTAGATTTAGATAACATCTTGAAAATGTATCACATTATGATTGTTTTCCTTATCATTAAATTATCAGATCTAGCTGAAAATTCTGATATTCCACATAAAGGCTGACTAAGGGGGCCAGGGTGGTTTATCTACACTTGGACCAAAACTCTCATTTGTTTCACAATTTTATTTCAAACAGATTTCCAACACATTTTTATTATTTCTGTGTCTATAAATCAAGTATCATTAATGCACTTGCCACATATCCTGCAGATAGACTATAACAGGAATAATATGTTTTAAAAACCAGCCTTTTTTGAGGAGAACCAATTTCATGTCCTAATGTTCTCTACTGAAGGGCCCAGGTAAAAAAAAGGAACCTGTTAAGATTCTCATCCTTTAAAAGAAATGAAAAGAAGAAATCCACTGAAGGTCATGTCTTAATGCGTTTTTCCTTAAATTAGTGTTAGGGAATGTTGGAGGGAAGCAGTGTTGTGTCCCCATCACCCCTTGTTTTTCTTTGTGGGAGAATGCTATTGTACAATAAAAATGTCTTTTCAGTAATTTGTCATCTGCTTTGAAATCATTCCTTTCAATATAACCTTTTGTTAAGATCAGGCAAAAGAACACATCTCCTTCTGCAGAAAGGCACAAATTAAATTTCTAGTACACACTAGGTGGATGAGTTCTACTGACAAATTGTACTTCATGAGCATTAACACAGTTGAAAGATGAAGATATTTGACACATTTAGATCATACCTTGTATAAAAATTTGAATTAGTACACATTATCACTTTTGTATTCTTAAGCTTAAATTCAGTATCATTAGCTCCTTCTAAAACTGGTATAATTTGACAAATGTTAAACTTCATACTTTTACAAAATTACTTCTGCTTATTCACTTTGTGTGGACATATGTATTGAAGAGAAGAAAGCAAAAAGAGTTTATTTTGACTTAGAACCTGAAATTGTATCTTCTTTTCACCTACTCCAATGTCCCCTGTGAAGTGGCAGTGCTATCATAACCCTTATTTCCAAACAATTTCATATTATTGGAAGTCCTGCATAAACAGAGACCGCAAGCTTGGACTTTTACGACTGCCCTGTTGCACATATTTCTTCATATGTCTGAAGAAAGTTTACGAACCTACTTCTTTACAGAAGAATGTCCCTCTGCTTTTAGTGGTCAGATATTTCAACTACTTCTCTTGTCCTGATGTGCAGAGACCATGCTGCTAATGCCTACACTTATGCATATAAATCTCTAATCTGTCAATCCAGTTGCCTGTGAATAGTCTATTTAGGTTGGGTTTAAAGCAGTGGGAAGTCGACCTACACGAGAGAGTTCCCTTGTAAAATGACCGGAGGTCAGTGTTATTATCTCTGTAGGCTACCAATGGTGCATTTGTTCCACCCTGTGTATGAGTCATTCATTTATAATAAGCTCCACTGCCCTTTGAAAGTGCTGGGAGGGATGGGTACAGAAGCTTATCTTCTGTCAATTGGCTGAAGCATAAGACGACTCCAAAAAGAGATGTCCTCAGTATTTAACTGCTCAACTAGAAGATGATTTAACTTTGTTATAAATAAATTAGAGACCTTACACCCAAATCCCAGCAGAAGTATGCTGTAATCCCACTTTCTATTCAGACTGCCACTTAGCTATATACTTCCTTCACTTTTGAAGTTCTCATTGTTTATAAATACCTGCTGAAGATGTGTATTGTCAATAGCAACTTCCCATTAAAAGCAAAAATAGTTACAAAAGCCAGTTTAAGCAATCAAAGTACAACTCCATTATCCAGATGTAATTTTAGATCCAATAATTTATCTTTCAAACATAGAATTTAAATAATGCAACTAAAACAAGATCAATATTCAACTGAAAGTAAGTTATGTACAGATGTAGGTTCAAATTTTCCAGATGCAATACCCCCATATGGTTTCAACAGAGTGGAACATTTCTCTTTTATAGGTTTCTTGAGGGAGTGAGAGATGAAGGTGAAAGGAAAACACAATAAAACAAAACCATTTCAGCATTCCTGCAATCACTGACATTTGTAAATGGCTATGGGATTAATGCAAAAAACTACTCTACTACTCAACATATTTGTAAAACATATTTACATACTAGCTTAATTCATAGCTATTTATAAATTTTAATACAGAAGTGTCATTTAAATGTTTCATACACTCTTCTTATGAGGCACTCTTGTTAGTCTTGGAATTCCTTCCACAATTTAGCTGCTGCTGTTTTTTCCTACCTTATTCCATCTCTCTGAGGTCTCTCCTTAAAAGCCCATCTACCTGTTCTCTTTATAAGATGTGGCATTTTTAGATGGTAGACTATAGAACCAAGGAGAAGTTAGTTAAAGCTTTCTTAATACAAGAGACAAAGGTGTCAAGACACATAAATTTATGTGGCTTTGTCTTGAAAAGATACAGAGCAATACAACTTGTCAGCTTGACAATTCTTCCAGGCTTTGTTTACTGTTCTTGCAACATTCACAGAAAATGAGATCACCAATCAGACAAGGTCAGAATATCAGGCTATCCAAATGCTGGATAAAATATAGCACTGAGCATGGAAAGTGAATGTCATACATCATTACAGAGGAGCTCAGATTACTGCAGGCACACAGTACCATGCTTCAGTAGTAGTTGGATTCAATGCAACATCTACCACATTGACAGGCCACCCCAAAATAACTACATATATAATTTATTTAAATAAGAAAATATTTTTATTTCCTTTAATAATATTCTGGATCCATGAACAAAATGCATAATCATTTTCTGAGTATCCATCTTTCCCATTTCGCAATACATTTCTGAAACTTACTCATGTCCTATCCTTGTTATGCAATGCCTACTTTCAATTCAACTACCAAATGTGGAGTCATTTGCAAAGCTGAAACAGTAGAATACAAACAAGGGGCGGAAAGGTCAAAACAGGCCTGACATCTTTACAGGCCTGTCTTCTCACTGACAGATTTCCCAAAACACATTGTGCTTCTTGTTAAGCAAGTGTCACCAGTTTCTTTATTGTCTTCTTCCAAGGTGTTAAACAGCTCTGTACTGTTTGATAACCTGTCATCACCCAACAAATGTTAGCAATAAAGAAAAAATGCACTAGTTTTCCATGACAGCATAATAAAACATACTCAAGAGCTTTTCGCTAAATTTACTATTTGATAAAACTAAAATAAAAAGCACAACTATGTTGAGGTTTTCCAGCCTTCCCCCAAGAAAAAAAAACAAAAAACTGTAATGCACTTAAAATATCACCCCAGCCTAACTGATCAATCAAATGAGCTTCTGTGTAAACATAAAACACACTTGCCACATACACAATTGTTTGAATTGCACTGATCTACCCAGAAAACTGACAACAATGGGGGTAAAAAACTTTCTAATTATTACAATATGGCACTTTCTTTCTTCTTTCAATTCCATGGTGAACAACTTCTTTCTTTCTTTCTTTTTTTTTTTAATAAGAGCTAGACAATTAAAACCACAAGTCAATTTTCTAAGAAGAGGAAGGTGTGATAGGCAGATGGCAAAGGTGCAAAAAGCCTTCACTAGGATCCTGCCAGCAGGGCAGGAATGATCCCCATCATTTGTTGGTAAAGATGCAAGTATGTGATCTGCCTACACTACTATGATGCCTGTTCATTGCTCTTTCACCACCCTCCTGTGCCCTTACTTTTTTTTTTACAGAGTACCAAGAATGTCTTTTAATATTTTTATATAATCTGCCAAAAGTAGAAGTTTAAATAGTCATTAAGTGCACCATATAATTCACAAACCCTTTTAAATCAGTATTACATCTGACAATCTTCCTAACATGGAACTAGTAAAAAAGGGGAAGAAAAGCTGAATTTCTAATTAATTCACTCCTCCCCTATTAGTGATTAAAAACATTCATGTATATGAATAGTGCTTGCAAATCTATTTTGCTGTTGATGTTGTCAGGATAAAAATCTTTAAGTACTGCCTGTAGATACACCCACTTCCTTACAATAACTACTTTCAAGTGTATTATAAAGCAAATTTGCATAATCTTGGACCCAGGAATAATGAGGACAAATAAGTCTTTCCCTGAAGATGATGATGACCTACTTACTTGCCATTAAAGGAATTAAAGTCCTCAATCTGCAATACTTTCAAACACTTATTAAACCTAGAAAACATGACAATCTATGACTTCCCCTACAGATGGGTATTACTTGGAATGAATTGCATGTTGTAGTTTTTGTACCACTATTAATATTTAACAAAAAATGCATTTGCACAATAAAGCCACACCAATTTAGTTCTCCTCGTTTCAGTTTATTTAATGGGAGGGGTAGAAATTAAAAGGAAAAAATAAGGAAAGAAAGCTACCAACTAAACACCTTTTTTTTAAAAACACTAATTTGTTATTCAAATGTATTATTTAACTATATATTAATTTTAAAATATTCAGTTATGAAACAAAGATTTAATTCATCTTTTGAAGAAAATAAATAATTAAAAGGGGATTATTTTCTATATTATGTCTCCACCAAAAACATAGGTTACAATTATCATAGGAGTTGTGTATGACACAAAGTGAAACAAGACTTTGGAGGAGGAAATTGTGCAGCAGGAACAGCTGAACTCTTAAGAAACACAATACCTCTGTAATGCAGACACCTTCAACAATAAATAGGAAAGGAAAATAGAACACTGAATAATATATGAGCAGAACAGATCACCAGTGAAATTATGTTGGAGCCTTTCTCTGAAAATTCAGTGTTTCTTTAAGAAATATTTGCTGAGCCAATGATCTTCTAAAGTGGAAAACACAGGTTTGGTAGTGTCTTCATTGATTTAAATAGTCATCAGGTCTCATCATCTCCATGCTTCTTTACAAGTATAAATCCCAGTATTTCAAAAATCTCACCCAAAAAACTGCAATTCCCCCCTTGCTCCTGGCCCTTTAGGAGCTTTAGAACTGCCACCTGGTGAGTGAATAATGATATCCTCAGATAGCACTCAACAACATGGTCCAGAACCAAACAAAAATTAACGAGTGTAGCCAGACCGAGCTCTGCCCGCTGGGTCTGACCATACTTCCCATGAGCATTCCTGCAAGAAAGCTTGGTTAGTTCTCCTCCAAATAAACTGCATGGACCACACCAGGGACACGTCTGGGGCTCTGCATTGTATTCTCAAGCCAAACTGAAAGAATTCCAGATTTAGGAAAAGTAACACATGAGAACCCATGTAATGCTAAAGCCTGATTTAAGTGGACAAAAGTTGAAAACGATTATAAAGTGATAACTACTGTTCAACCAATATTTTGTTGTTTACTAGGGCTAACAGTGTGGTCATATTAAGTCTATTTCTCACCCAAAAGTGCTCAAAGCTCAGTGAGTAACAATACAGAAACATGTTTTACATAACCCATAAAAATGAGAATATTTCATTCCTAATATGAAACTGCTTTAAAATTTGATTCTTCATTCCTAGCTCTGAAAAATTTCTGGTTTTGGATGGTGCAGTTCAAATCCCAACTGCTGTAACTCAGTTTTCTTTTCCTGTTCATACCCTGATTTATTGTGGATATTGAAATTTAATATATTTTGGAGACAACAATATCACTTCTATGAGAAAAATAAACATGGTCAGCTGTATTCTTTATTCAAAGTCAGAGGCTACAAACTCTGACAGTTGTTGGAACCCACAGGTTTCACAACTTAAAGTAAACAGAATATTAGACATATTGGGGAAAAGATCCTTGTTCATAACTCAGTCTTCTGGTTCACACTCCAAAGGAAAAAAATTCCTTTACAAATTTAATTATGGAAATCCTTTCATCCTTATGTATTCTAAATGCATAAGCTGAAAACACCTTCCTGAAACAAGAAATCAATTTTGTACACACATACACCAGCACCAAAAGGGTGAATAATTATCCATGTCTTCTTTCATTTCAGTGTAGTGGATCCTGCTGGCATTCCTGCATGGGCAGCTGCTTACATTGAACATGAACCAAAAATGCTGCTTCATATGGATTAAACGCATATGTCAACATTCAAGAAATATGGCTATGATTTTCCCTTTCACTTTACACCCCAAGGAACTTTTCACTTGCATAAAATGAGGATGCAAACCAATTTAAATTAGACCACAGGAAGTAGCCTTTAAAACCATTGCAAACCTCAGAAAGTTTATGGTATCAGAAAAAAGGCGTGAATATTTTCCTGTCACTATTTCCATATTGGGAATTCTATCTGTACAGTTATATGCTTCCACTGTGTACTTAAATTCTTAAGGTCATTGAAATATTGAAATGTTTGATATGACTAAGATCAGAATGTATGCTTGTAATCCATATAGTAGATGTGAATATTATGGAAGAACTGTCAGAACCAGTTGTCCTTCTGACCTGTTAACCTGAGACTATACCCCGAAAGGACTTTAAGCAGAACATTTTAAGTAAACTCAAAGAGGAGATCTACTTAAAATTCATAGCACAAAACTCGCTCTTTAACACTGCACCCTTTCAGAAGCATTTTTGTCTGTTGTGCATAGAGAGTTATTTTAATATACAGTCAGTGCTAAACAGCAATTAACTCCTTTGTGTCTGATTCAATATCACAGTTAGTGTTACAAAATAAAACCTGCAACTTCTGTTCTAGGATGGACCATGCTTCTGCGCTCAGACAGCTTTCCAATTCTTTGCTGGCACTCAAAAGTAGAAAACAGTCATAGCTCTCACTTCCAGCTTAATGCTTTCCTTACATTTCAATGAATGCGTGGAGAAAAGGGCACTTACATCCTTGACTGTGTGCCTCATAGACAGTTGCATTCCTCTCAGCACAGTAACTCCATCTACCTAAGCACACTTTTATATCTTCTTCAATATTACAGTAATGGAGAAACTCCAAGGGAGGTCACTTGAAAAAGCACAATCTTAACTTACAGATGGGTATAAAGGTTGTTGAAAATCAGTATTCCTTACTTCTGTGGGTTTTGAATAATGCCCTGGGTCTAGTCAAGCAAAACTCTTTTTAAAGTCAGGGTTAAGATACAGACATACATCCCTTTGCAGTGGCTTGAATGTATTTTATTACTACATTAAAGGTCAATGCAAGTACATTTTGTCTTTGTCACTTAACTAGAGCTGTATTTGACCTAACTGTGCAATTGTGTCCCACAAGAGGAGAAAAGGACCATAGATTTAAACAGACTATTACAGCGTGTTTTGCACTACGAATTAATTAGGTTAATGAAATGTAATGTAATAAGATAAAATTAAGATTCTATCTCAACTGCAAATTTATAAATTTTGTACAGATTCTCTGACTTATTTGAGCTATTAAAATTTCCTAATAGTAATTCAGGTAGCTGAGCTTTGGGAACTAAGACTGTATTTGGGAAATCAAAATCTCAAATACACTTTCATATCACATATTTCCCTCTGCTTACAGCATGCAAAGTTATTGAAAGATGAGAAAAAAAGATGCACGAGCTTTGAGCAAACTGAGTGGTGAGAGACCTGGTAAAACTAAAGATTTAGAAAGATAAATCTGTTGCTTGTTTTCAAGCAGGTTTACTGCTAATTCTCCTTAGCCTCAGTAGTAGTGTCTTTCTTTATTGTCTGACCAGTGTTGCTCCAATGATAATCATCCTTCTGCTAGATGTTACTTAATCAACTGCTTTTTAGATGACAAAAATTTACAGTTGATTAGACTGCATAGCTGCATTGGTATTTCAAAAGTTTCTATGAAGGGATTATTTTTGTGCTCAAATAACTCTAAATAAAGGGTTCTGCAGTCTGAATATCCTTGGATTCTGAAGAGTGTTCACTGAAGCAGATAAAGCTAAGTTAAAGAAGCATTTAGTGCTTCAGCATGCCAGCTTCAATAAATATCTGTTCTGTTTATAAGTGAGCACCCCCATGCACACATTTCTCCCTTTAGCTGTAGTGTATGTCTCTATATACCACAGTGTATGCAGATTTAAAGCCTAAAGCCAGCACTTGCTCTTCTGAGAACAGAGTTGAGACTTCTATGCTATTACCCTCAAAGCCAGTGTTGGCACAATTCAGTCATTAATGACAGTTTTGTGTCCTTTCCCTGTGAAAGAGGGTTACTTAATCTTCAGCTGGTTATGCTCAGCATTGGCTCAGTTTGCTCAGTATTCAGGAGCTCAAATTTCAAACAGCACAGTGATCAGACTTGATTATCTCCTTAAAACAGATACAACTGGCCAAAAGAGCAAGCTCCAAAAGAACCAAACTTTTCTGTAAACCTATGCTGAAGATCAGTGAGAACCTCAGCAGAATTCCGCATTAAAAAAAACCTGAGCTACAGTGACATACCAACAATGTGATCCTTCCCTCCCTATCCCTCATAAGGGCTCTGGCAGTCATGATAACCTTTTAACAAGGGAAAACATGATTCTAACCATTTGTCCCAGAGACAGAAAGTATCAGCAGCATCATTCAGAGAGAAGGGCAAGCAAAAGACCTTCCGTAAAGTCCTGAGGTCTGTTCTTCCAAGGCAAAAATATTTAAGGTGAACAAAACAGTAAGCAGCAAGAGCTGAGAAGCCAAAACTAGTGTTCTGAAAAGGACATATCCTTTATGTTCTGAAAAGGAGATATCCTTTAGGTTGCACAGCATCACACAGAAATAAGTAACAGGGCTTAAGTAAGTTTTTTTCTAGCAGTAGGTTATTCCAGACCGACAGGTTTACTTATCTATGGAGAATCTAGCTGGTAACACAAGTGTTAGACTGGAAGGATGACTGACATGATATAGCAACTGTAAGGAATATGAACTTACTTCATGTTCCCTTCTTTCATGTTCTAACACAACTGTTTTTTCAATATCCAAAAAAATAAAACTTGATATTTACAAATATAGAGCAATACATCAGAGTATTACAGAGTACTTCAAATATTGTTTGGATTTTAATTGTTTGTCAGTTCTCAAGGCCCTTAAGAACAAAGGGATTCCTGTAATCACAACACACTTATACACTAATGCTTTTGTATAAACATAAACACTGAATCACAAAGCTCTTTCTTCTATTTCCCCAAACACAAATATCCAGAAACTTCAGTCACTCTATTTATTAGCTAGTACAGCTTTAATCATCTAACCACTATGGTTCTCTCAGTTCCCTCTACCTTTTTATAGATTAATATAATAAAAAAAAAATCAAATAATCCATAAGAATGCAAACAATAAGTATCACATATGTCTTATTTCTTATATGCTCATGACTTTTTTATCTATTTAGAAGAATAATCTGATCAAGTCTTATGAACTCTGATTCCACTAAATGGTTTTACCTTAGCTTTTACTAGATGAAAGAAAAACGATCTGTCTAGTAGATCAAGAAATTTTTATTCATTCCATCTTTTTAGATAAAAAAAACAAAACATTCATTATCTCACCCTTTTATGGGTGCCACTTAAATCACAGTATCACTATTCCTGCTAAAGCTTACAAAGCTATGCCTATCCTGCTCTAGCTTTATTGTGTAAATAACAGTGGCTCAACACACTTTCCAGCAGAGATGTGAGTTTCCTGGCTAAGAAACCTGGAATGTTCCAGCTACTTCAGGCTAATGATCTCTCAAATGCACACTAATATGTTTGATAGAAGTCTCTCAGCATGTGTGCACAGAATGCTTAACATAAGAATAACACTACTGTGGGCAGGGCAAATCGCTGACACCATTTCAGACTGAGTTAGATGCTGGAGGCACAAATTAAAACTGTGAGCTTTCATTTCAGTGGGCTTTGACAGATGGAAGACTGCATCAAATCTCTAATTGTTTAAACCATTAACTCATCTTTCCACCTGCATTATCTTTGGAAAGAGCTCAGCTGGAAGTCTGAAACAATTGCTCGCATACGGAATTCAGGAGTGTATATTATTCTAAAAAGAAAGTAAACTGGTTTTTTGAGACAGTCAGTCTGTTTATTTGGCTGAAGAATTTGTAAATTGTTTATCTTTATTTTCACATTTTCCTCTCAGTTCTGAAAATTCAAAAAAGCACCTTTGAGCCTTCCCACAGAATCAATTAATCAGGGACCACTGCCTTGGCTACTGGGAACAAGAAAGTTGTATTGCAATTCACAGTGCATTATGATGATCCCCATTTATCTCCAGTCCTTGTAAATGCCACAGCACATGCAGCTCTAAATTATGCCTGCTGGTCTCTTGACTTCCAGCTGCCTACGAAAAAAAAACCTTGTGTAAGGGGCTGTAAAAAAAAAATAAATTATGTCTACTTTACAAACTCTCTTGAAATGCCTTTCCCAGTCATTTCATCCCCCTTGCCCCCCACCTTAGGGCTAAAATACATTTTTTCACTAAGCCAGCATCAACACAGGACTCTTTGCCCTTTCATGTTACTCTCAGCAGCAATCAACTCTTACTGTTGTTTTTATAGGGAAGCACCTGTTATATGCTCAGCACTTCCAAGTACTTGAGAAGAACAGTCTTGGAACTGTGGAGCTCACACTGTGCAAACAAACCAGAAAAATGGAGCAGCAACAGCAAAAGCTGTGCATTTACATACAGTTTAGCAAGAACGGCTGCTAGTAAGACAGAAGGCAGCAGTGGGATTTTAAGGACAGGAGCTTTGCAAATGGCAGTAGGCAGGAGTCATTTGGGGCTTAGAAAGCATAAGTAGAAAACAAGAAGACACTGGGCCAAGAATTCCATTAAGGAGCTGGAGCATCTGTCATTTACAGAGAAGTTCAGATATCTGGGACGGACCAGCCTGCAGAAAAGGTTCTGAGGGATCTTACTTATGTTTCTAAATATCCTTTGGGATGCAATGAAGAAGAGGCAGGCAGGCTCTTCTCAGTCATACCTATGGACTAAACAAGAGGCCATGGGTACAAATCAAAAAACAAGAAATACAGAAACTCTTTTACTGTGCAGGTAGTCAAACACTGAAACAGGCTGCTGAGAGAGGTTGTGGTCTTTACATGTGGAGATACTCAAACTCCAACTGGACGTGGTCCTGGACAACCTGCTCTAGCCGACCCTGCATTAGAAGATCTAAGAGGGTTTTCCTTCCAACCTCAACAATTCACTGATTTTTGATAGATTTTTAAGAAACAGATAGATGGGCATACAGAATAGTGACACTAGTGGAGAGAAAGAGACAAAATACCATATAAAAATTTTCAGAGGGTAAGCTAAGGAGAGGCAAAAAACCCCAAGCCAGGAATTATGTAAAGATGTGAAAGTTAAATCCAACAGCAAAGGTTAAGTCAGTGAAGGAATTCAAACCACAACATAGAACAGTTTATTGCCATTTACAAAAAGCGCAAACCTCCAGTGCAAAGTTGTTACCCTTGAAGTATTTGAGTCAGCCTTGTAGACTATTTTCTTAGGCCAGGTTTTGATAGTATTTCACATACCAAGTAGTTCTTAAACCCACATATAGCATTAGGGAAAGACTGACCAGCAAATTTAATGGTTATTGTAATGCTTTAATCCAAGTGAGTTAATCAGTGATATCAAGGTTGGAGGCAGCCTCGGATGCAATGTTCATGCACGAGTGAAGTTTGTAGTCCTAAGGGATATGCATCAGGTAAAGGATAAAGTCAGGACCCTAAATATTAGGAAAGTGAACTTCCAGCTCTTCAAGAATTTAGTCAACAGGACCCCCTGGGAAACTGCTTTAAAGGACAAGGGACCAGAAAAGAGCTAGCAGGTCTTTAAGGACATGTTCCTTAAAGCACAAGAACTCTCAACCCCAAGTGTAAGAAATCAAGAAAGGAAGGCAAGAGACCTGCAGAGATGAGTGGAGACGTGGTCAAGCTAAAGGGCAGGAAGGAAATACACAGGCAGGGGAAGTATGGACACCTATCCTGGCAAGAGTATAACGATTTGGCCAAACAGGGTTAGGGAGAAGGCTGAGGCATTCAACTTTTTTCCTCTAAGATTCCAAAAGCAACCTTTTTTCCCCACACTTCCTGACTGGATGGGCTGCAAGACAGGGGCTGGAGGAGCAAAGTTGCTCCAACTGTAACTAAAGATCAGGCTCATGACCACCTGAGGAACCTGAACATGCACAGTCTATGGGACCTGATGACATGTATCCCAGAGACCAGAGGGAGTTGGCTGATGTAGCTGCCATAATATTCGAAAAGTCATAGCATACAGGTGAAGACCCAGGTGACTGGAAAAAGGGAAACATTGCATCCATTTTTGAAAAGGGTAGAAAGAAGGACTCTGGGAACTACTAACCTGTCAGCCTCATCTCTGTGCCTGGGAAATCATGGAACAGATCCTTCTAGAAGCTATGGTAAGGTACATGGAGGACAAGGAGGTGATTTGAGACACATAGCATGGCTTGGCTTAACCAGGCCTTTAACAGGGTCTCTCACAACATCCCTCTCTCTAAATTGGAGAGATTGATTTGATAGGTAGACTCTCGTGGACAAGAAACTGGTTGGCTGGTCTCATCTAGAAGGCGGTGCTTCCTAGAGGCCACCAGACCTCTGGGCATCGGTACTGCTTATTATTGTCATCAGTGGCATAGCAGGACTGAGGGGGCCCTAAGGAAGACCCTCTGCAGATAACACCAAGCTGTGTGGCGTGACTGACGTGCTTGAAGGACAGCATGCTATCCAAAGGGAATTGGACAAACTCAAAAAGTGGGGCCATGGGAATTTTATGAGGGTCAACAAGATCCAGTGCAAAGTGCTCCACCTAGGTGAGACAATCCTCTGTACCAATACAGGCTGGAGGATGAAGGGATTGAGAGCTTCCCTGTGGAGAAGGACTTAACGGTACTGGTGGATGAAAAGCTGCATGAGCCCACAGTGTGTGCTCGCACTAACTGCATCCTGGGCTGCATCAAATGCAGCGTGATCAACAGATTGAGGGAGATGATTCTGTCCCTCTACTCTGCTCCAGTGAGACCCCACCTGGAGTGCTGCATCCAGCTCTGGAGTACTCAGCACAGGAAACATATGTTAGAGCTGCTCCAGAGGTGGGCCACAAAAATGATCAAATAGGAGAAGCACGTCTTCCATAAGGAAGAGCTCTGAGAGTTGAAGTTGTTCAGCCTTCAAGAGAAGAGAGGGCTCTAGGAAGACCTTATTGCAACCCTCCAGTACTTAAGAAGGGCTTATGAGAAAGATGGGAACTGAATTTTTAGCAGTGCCTGTTGCAATAGGACAAGGAGTAACAGTTTTAAATCAAAAGAGGGTAAATTTAGACTAGATATAAGGAAGATATCTTTTACAATGAAGGTAGTGAAACACTGGAACAGGTTGCCCAGGGCATTGGGAGATGCCCCATCCCTGGAAACATTCAAGGCCAGGTTGGATGGGACTCCAAGAAACCTGATCCAGTTGAAGATGACCCTTCATTGGGTCACGGCAGGGGGATTAGACTAGATGACCTTTAAAGGTCCCTTCCAACCCAAACTATTCTGTGACTCTAAGTGGATTACATAAAGGGAAAGTTACCAGTCAAAGTAAACATGACACACGAAACCAACTCTTCACCTGTCTGCAGTCAGAGATACATAAGAAAAAAAATACAGTCATGAAAAAGTGTGAATGTCTTCTGTTTTTCTCCTGAATCCACAAAGTAAATCACATTTCATTTTAAGAAGCAACATAATGAAACTGCCAGATAACAACATCTATACATAGAATAAAAACTATAATAGCATTTTCTACCCTCATGAACATTGGGAATTGCAAGTAAAAATGTATAAGCTTAGCTTCGGAAAACACAAACTTAATAACAACCACATCTGGGCAAAATTCTTCTTTCTCAACACTGAACACATAACTCTCAGAATTGCTCAGTAATGTCACTGAGAATTATGCTTGCAGAAAGAGCTAGAATCCATATAGATTTTATTATGTGACATTTAATTACAAAATCTCTTTAAAAAAAGAAAAAATGTTCTGAGATCTATCATTTTAACAAATTATAAACAAATCTCTATCAAAAAGTGTGAATGAGTATTTTTCAATATGTCTAGCAGCACTAGACATTCTGGTTTAGATACCACATGTTCAGCCAAGACTATTTTAAAAACTGACCTATTCTACTCTTCACTCCCTAGCAGCTGCCATTTCATCTAAAAATAAAAAAGATTTATTTTTTTCTATATGTTTCCATTTAGAGAGAACTGATCCATCATTAATAAGTTATGTACATGTAATCATGTAGCAAAGCTGACTGACTACCTGTGTTGGAAACAAGCTGAATTATGTTTTAGATGAAATCTATACATAACAGACAATACTTCATCCTGTATATAACCTGTACCTCATAATGCTTTAAAATAATCACTTCAGTAACTCAGAGTTTGATATGTCATAACAAATGTGATTAGTTTGAGGGGAAAAGGAGAAATAAGCCCGAAGAAGGTTTTATTTGCCTACCTACAGGCATAACCCATGCCAAAATATTATTTAAAGACAGTCTGAAGATGACAGGCATGAATATATTTTTTTGCAATATTTTGCCAAACACTTTGCTGCGATGGAAGACTTCAGGCCAGCTTGCATAAGAAAACTCGATCCATCAGTTTCCAGCTTTAACTGTCTTTCCCCAACCAAATAAAACACTCTCCAGAGGTTCTATTTTCAATTCCTCTGCTGAACCAGCTGTTGGCAACAGGAACTGGGGTTTTATGCAGCCATGTATGTGGAAAAAAAGAAGGGAGTTTCTGTTTGTCTGGTTCTCGCCCCAAACAAGCTTTTGACCCATGTGGTGTCTAGGAATGAGTAGAGCTGACTGAGAGGCAGGTGCTGGTCCAACAACTGTGCTAAGAAATACTGAGCCCAGCCCAATCCAGCTCAATTTCTTTTTCACAGTCTCTCCATGTTGCAGTTCTACTTCCTCATGCTGTTGTTTATGAGTCCACCTTTGCATTACTCAGCAAGTCTGACAGGCTGCCAGAAATCTAGTGAAGTAAAAAAAAATAAATGGTATATTTTAACTTTCATTATCTAGACGAAATCTGAATGGAACTTCAGTACACAAACAATTCTACCCCATGTAGTATCAATCCTTATGAGGGTGTTAATGCGTGGCTCCTGGGAACATGGAGGGCTGAAGAGTATATGTGAAATGCTTCTACACAAACACAGTTTGAATCCATTCCCCTTGTCCTGAAATGGCAATAGGGTCATCGCTTCCTAGCAGCGTAGTGGCTTCCAACTCCTCCTGTTTGCTGCCCACACTGCATGCACTGGTGTAAAGGCACCTCAGAGCTGGCCTGTCAGCCATGTTGCCTTCCTAAAGGAACAGCCCTTAGTCCCTTTGAGATAATTCTCTGGTGTTTCCCTGTTGGTTTCTGTTATATCAGAAGTCCCTGGCTTGTCTCCATAAGACTGCAAGTGTTCTCCAATGTGGCCAGCACATTTCAGAGTCACTGGCAGAGGCTCCTCGCTGGCACACTGTCCCTCTAACCTTTGCTTCTCATCCCACAGCTTGCCAGGCACAAACCTTATATTGTCCCCCTCCCCTATCACAACTAGCATAAAGCCCTGTCAGTGGGCTCCTCTGACTCCCAAGCAGCGACTCTCCTCCCTGAGAAAGGCAAGTCCTTACTGGTACAAGCATGCCTGGTGCTGCATAGACCATTCCATTGACAAAAAACCATAATTTTGCTGGTGATACCAGCCCCAGAGCCATGTATTAGTAGACTGAGCCCATCAGTTTCTTCCAGTGTTGCTGCCTTCAACTGGAAGTATAGAGGAAATCATAACTTGTGCCTCAGATTCCCTTACCAAACATCCCAAGGCCCTGAAGTCCTTTTTGATCATCCTCAGACAATGTGTTGCCACTTCATCATTGCCTAGGTGGAAGATCAGTAATGAGTAATAGTCTCAAGACCGCTCTAGATTAGGAAGTTTCTGTATGACATTCCTACCCAGGCCCCAGGAAGGTGGCAAACCCTCCTATGGGTTGGGCCCAACTGGCATATTGGGCCCTCTGTCCCCTTAGAAAGGAATCATCTGCAACTTGATAAGCATAAGTTCAAACAAAACAATGGATCAAAGGATGAAGTTAGACAAAGAAATTTTGATTTCAAATCTTTTTCCAAAAAAGTTCACAAACTTCATCGACCACAATGCCAATTTTATCTCAACAGTGGAAGCCAACCAGGCAATTGACAAGGATCAAAAAAGAAAGCCTTCAGTCTGCTTCAATGTTGTGTCAGTAGACAAGGAAGAGTTCATGATGGCAGCAAATTAGAAATTATTGCAACCAAAAATGACAATTTATGTAATAATCCTATAGTTGTCCTAATTGTAAAGTATTTAAACATATTGAAATTACACGTCAAAACAGGACAAGCATTCAAGAGCACTCTTGTGCTTCATCTTGAAAAACAGACTTCTGCAGAGATCTTACTAAATTAAATTTAAAGTAAAATCATCGGTGCCTATTTTGCTGCTCACAGCCATCTGAGAATCACAGAATGGGTAAGGCCAGGACCACAGTGGGTCGCCTGATCCAACCTCCCTGCTCCAGCAGGGTCATCCTAGAGCACACTGCACAGGATTGAGTCCAGATGGTTATTAAATATCTTCAGTGAGGGAGACACCACCACCTCTCTGGGCAACCTGTTCCAGTGCTCAGTCATCCGCACAGGAAAGTAGTTCTTCCTCATGTCCATGGGGAACTTCCTGTGCATCAGTTTCTACCCATTGCCTCTTGTCCTTGGCACCACTGAGGTCCACCCTCTTGACACCCTTCCTTCAGAAAGACAACTGATAGGGAACCTCATCTGCTTCTCAAGGCTGAACAATCCCAGCTTCCTCAGCCTTTCCCCATAGGAGAAATGCTCCTGTTCCTTAATCATCTTTGTTGCCCTCCACTGGACCCATTCCAGGAGCTCCATGTCTCTCTTGTCCTGAGGAGCCCAGAACTGGACACTGCACTCCTGATGTGGCCTCACCAGGGCTGAACAGAGGGGCAGGGTCACCTCCCTTGACCTGCTGGCAACGCTCTTCCTAATGCCCCCCAGGATCCCATCGGCCTTCCTGGCCACAGGGACACACTGATGGCTCATGGACAGCTTATTGTCCACCAGGACCTCCAGGTCCTTCTCCACAGAGCTGCTTTCCAGCAGATCAGCCCCCACCCTGTACTGGTGCAGAGGGTTGTTCTTCCCCAGGTGTAGGACCCTGCCTTTGCTGAATTTCAGGCAGTTCTTCTCTGCCCATCTCTCCAGCCTGTCAAGGTCCTTTTGAAGGGCTGCACAGCACTTGGGGGTATCGGCCACTCCTCACAGCTTTGTGTTGTCACTGAACTTGCTGAGGAGGTATTTGCCCTCTCATCCAAGTCACTGATGAACAAGATAAACAATACTGGGCCCAGTATTGAACCCTGGGGGATACCACAAGTGACAGACCCCTGTGCCACTGATTACATCCCTCTGCGATCTGCCAGTCAGCCAATTCTCAATCCATCCAGTCCACTCTTCCTGAGTTTGTTTATGAGGATATTGTGAGAAAGTGTCAAAAGCCTTGCTGCAATTGAGGTAGACAATATCCACTGAATTCTCCCATCCCTCCAGGTAAGTTGTTTCCCTGTAGAAGGCAATCAGGTTGGTCAAGGACTATTCCTGATAATCTACTTGTCATCCATGTGGACTGAGATAGCCTCCAGATGGCCTCCACCACCTTTCCAGGGATTGAGGTGAGGCTGACTAGTTGGTAAGTTCCCTAGGTCCTCCTTTCTGAAGGCTGAGGGTGACATTTGTTTTCTTCCAGTCCTCAGGCACCTCCCCTGATTGCCACAATCTTTCAAAGACGATCATGGTTGGCCTATATATGGTCTCTCAGCACTTGTGGCTGCATCCCATCAGAGCCCATGGACTCATGGATGTCAAGGTGTTCTCTAACCCAACCCTCCTTGACCAAGGGAAAGTCTTCCTTACAACACTCCTTCACCCGGATCTCCTGTGTCAGAGGTTCCTGAAGGCTGGTCTTGTCAATGAAGACCAATGCGAGGAAGGCATTCAGTAACTCTGCCTTCTCCATGTCCTCTGTTACCACAGTCCCCATTCCATTAATTTCAGATGTGTCTTGGCCTTCCTTGCCTCATTTCTACTCACTCTGACAATCTCTCTATATTCATTCCAAGTGGCCTGACCCTGCTTCCATCTCCTGTGTATTCCCTACTTACACTCAAGTAATGCCACAAGTTCTTTATTCATCCACACAGGTCTCTCACCCACTTTGCCCAAGTTCTTGCTCACCAGGATATATCATTCTTGAGCCTTGCAGAAGAGATCCTTTAAGATCAACCAGCTCTCCTGGACCCCTCTTCCCCACAGGATCTGTTCCCATAGGATTCCTCCAAGAAGACCCCCTAAAGAGGCTAAAGCTTGCTCTCCTGAAGTCCATGCTTACTATCTTACTTGCCGCCCTGCTTCCTTCTTGCCCAATACTGCATTCCACAATCACATGGTCACTGCAGCCAAGGCTGCCCCCAACATTTCTATCTCCAACAAGGCCTTCCATGTTAGTTGTAGTAAGGTTGAGCAGCACACCATTCCTTGTGGAATCCTCCACTACCTGTCACACTCATATAAACCTCCTCCACCAAGGCGCTGAGAAGCAGTGAAAGGAATTTGCATTTTTAAAAGGTTAACTGAATTCCCTGCATCACTCTGAAAATTTCAGTTAGTTTAAGCAATTGTTTAACTTTGCATTGCAAAACACAGAAAATCAAAGCCATCCTGAAAAGACAACATTTTGCATAAGTTCAGCTCTGCTAACAATTTGACCAAGTTTATATTTATTTATTTTCTAAATATGGCAAAGCTGCTTTCTTAAGGCAAATTCCTAAGAAAGAATGAAAAACATAGGGTAACATGACTGTAAAGCACATGTGAAATAATTTAAAACTTAAACTATCATTGAGTTTTGTAATACAATATAATATTAATTTGTAGCATTCTTACACTGGCTTCAAGATACTGATACAATTTTAAGATAAAATTCGTAACAGCTTATATACATCTTATGTGGATTCAATAAACTTGGAAGTGACTCAAAAAGATAATCTTAGAACCTCTGCCTTGCTTTAAAACCTGGACTACTTTTCCTATGATTCCTTCTTTGTTGGGCAGACACAAACCATTGGAAAACCTTTCAGATTACTTACCGCAGTAGCCTTCATAATTAAATTTTTAAAAAATTGTATCAGGATCACTGTGGAACAAGGCCCTCATGCTTTCCTATAAAGGCAATTCAGTTATCATGAAATACATCCTTTGCACATTTGCCTGGCGTTTTCAAAAAGAATTTTAAGAATGATAAGATTTCATTGCAGAAGTGAAATCCTTAGCAGCGTGGCACAGCTAATAGGAAATGTTCCATTCTTTTCTTATATTGACATTGTTATACCCTGGATTTTAATACTGATAAAAGCAATCAACTTTGTTTTATTTACCTGCAATGGAACAGTACAAAACTGGCCCATTTCCAATCCCATTTACGTCAACAGAAGCTAGATCAGTGAATCAGTAATCTCATTCTTTAAATGTACCCAAGAAATTAACATGTGTTAAAATCAAGGGTTAGCATCAGCATTTACCATAGATTGCATTACTGAAACAATACAGAACAATGCTACTTAGATTTAATCCCATTTTCAGTACAACCTTCATGAATAAAGAATAATTATTGAAGTTAAAAGGCCTAAATTATTGTAGAAATATGTTTTTAGGATGTTTAGACAAAAATTCCACCTTAAGTATTTTCAGGAAAATTTCCAATGAATGCATGATGTTTATGAACAGTCAGCAAAAAATGTGCAATTCCACTTGACCCACTAAAGCTCCCAAATCATTGCTGCTTCCATCCAGGCACCACAGAAAGACTCTTGCACAGGAGAATCAGCTGACAATTAGCTCACCTTCCCTTTAGGTTTTCGGGGTTAAAGTGCTAGAAAGGGAAAGGGGCATCAGTAGAGCCACTGGGATTTGTATCAAGAATATTTTCAAAGTAATTCAGGTTCAACATAAAAATTAAATACCCAAACTGAAGGAAATGTTGAATGCTGAAATACCCTGGTGCTGTTGGAGGAAGATTCTAGAGTTATTGACAGTTTTACTCTCCTCTGACCAAAAATACTGAAAAACCCACAAATGACACACCAGTTTCTAGCCAGCGTAAACTTTGTTATAACAACAGAATTATGTTGGTTTAACTACACTTGATATGTATCCTTAAGCATGGTTCCTTTGTCCTGAAAGAGTAAATAACCCGGTTTCAGTTTCTGATATTTTATTACAGGTTGAGGTTTCCAAATAAAATATAAACGGATGCTTCTGAAAGCAGGCTAAGAAGAAAAGCACTTAATCTACAGACAAGAGACTGAAAGCAGCTAGGTAACATAAATGAGGGGGGAAAGACAGGACTTACCTTTGAACACTGTTTATGATTCTGGCACCAAGCAAGTGACCCATTGTTCTGAAAGACAAAGGAATGTACATGAATATTAATATTTCTTTCAGGCTAGACATGCTCACCCTAACATATTTAAATGGAATACACCATCCAGTTCTGCTTAGAGAATGATGTTCTGCCGCAACATAAGTACCAACACTGACTCCTAGTCCCTTGTGTGGAGTTAAAGGCTCACACAAGTGTAAAGTGAACATAAAAAAGTTAGGAAAGCATTTCACCAGGCTAGTCTGGAGGAAAACTGACCAAAGGCATCTTTTAGTCGATCTTTGCAAACATTGCTGTCTAGAATTGCTAAGTAGTAGACAAAAGTTAACACTTGCATTTAAGCAATTTATATAGATTAGTAGTGATTCGTGGAAAGAAAGTCCATTAGTTGCATTTCAATATTCCACAATACTTAAAATAAATTGTCAAGCAAAGATAATGAACAATATTCAAGTAAATGGAAAATTCAATTAAATGCAACATGAGTTTCCCAGAAGTCATCTGTGCCAGTTTTATTTTATATTTTTGATAATAAAGTGCATTTCCCAGATAAGGAAACACTATAGCTCCCCTTTATCCTTACTGCAGTAGAACAACCAATATAGTATAACATGCAAAATAATAATTTAAGCTAAAGGAAAAGAAAACATGATGAGAAGAGAAAGATAAGTATGAAACTGGCACAGGGACAATTGGTAACTTGCTGTTCTTCTAGAGAAGTTCTGAAGGGTCAATTTTGGAAACATTATTTCCTGATTAAAAAAACCCACAGCTCAGAAAAGAGAAGTGTATATTTGTGGTGTTAAAAGATGAAACAAAATAATGATTTACTTTCTGTATAGTGGAAGACTGAAACAACATCAGGAAAACCTAAATGACTGAACATGAGAAATGGGGTACAAACTCTGCAACACATCCTAAACTGACATACTTTATAAGTCCATAATCTGGAAACAGACTGGACAAAGATTCTGGTAAATTTACTGTTCAAAACTGGAGTTCAGTTGTGAGTCTATGAGGGAGTAAATGGAAATCCTTTCATAGGAATTAGGCAAGGTATTCCCACAGGGAATGTGCCTGCAGTATACCCTCACTGTTGGCACCGACTATGGATCCGGACATCAGTTTCCAAGGAGGAGGAATTCAGATAGACCAGAATGCAAAGTACTAATAAAGCAGCACTATACCTTTTTTCTCTCTCTCCTTTTTAATTTTTTTTCTTTTTTTATTAAAGAGTGATGCAAATAATGGAATAATATACATATGTTGATTTCATCTGGGATAATTTTCTTCACAGTAGTTAATATGGGCTATGCTTTGGATTTGTCCTGGAAGCAGTGTTGGTAACACAGGGATGTTCTTGTTACTGATGAGCAGTGCTTACAAGTGCTTACATACAGCATCAAGGCCTTTTCTGCTCCTCACCCCATCCCACCAGTGAGAGCTAGGGGTGCACAAGGAGTTGGGAGGGGACAGAGCTGTGACAGATGATCACAAGATCCCAACTGACCAAAGGGATATTCCATACAATATGGTGTCACACTCAACATATAATGCCAAGGGGCAGAGGAGGAAGGGATGGACATTTGGAGTGACGGCATTTGTCTTCCCAAGTCACCACTATGCATGATGAAGGGGATGGCTGAACATCTGCCTCCCCATGGGAAACAGTGAAATAATTCCTTGCTTTTCTTGTGTGTATAGCTTTTGCTTTATCTATTAAACTGTCTTTATCTCAACCCATGAGGTTTTTCTACCTTTACTGTTCTGATTCTCTCCCCAATCCCACGGATCAACTGAGTGATCACATGTCAAGCTTAGTTGCCAGCTGGCTCTTAACCACAACAATACATAACTTTTTATGTATGAAACTCACACAGATAAGGTAAAAATATTTCTGTCAATGTACAGTTCAGAAGGAGAAATAGATACATTAGAATCATTGTAATTGAGACAACCACAATAGTTTCTCAAAACTGCAGCACTGCACTCTGATCTCAGCAAAGTTTATAAACTTGAATACAGTGATTTGCTACCACAACTATGAAGCCCATGCTTTGATCTCTCTTTGTGAATGTTTAAAAAGATCATGTTTGTGGCATGTCTTTATGCAAGTGTGTAGTCACATGTTCACAAAAGCTTCCAAGATGTGTCCAGCAGGTCAAGGGAAGGGATCATTCTCCTTTAATCTGCTCTCAGGAGCCACACATGGAGAACTGCATGCAGTTCTGGGATCCTCAGGACAAGAAAGTCAAGGACCTGTTGGAGTGCGTCTAGAGGAGGGCCACGAAAATGATCTGAGGACCAGAGCACCTTTCAGTAAAGGCCAAGACACTTGGGGTTGTTCAGCCGGGTGAAGAGAATTTTCCAGAGAGACCTTATTTCAGCTTCTCGTTATACAAAGGGGACTTACAAGAAAGACAGAGAGACCAAGGCCTGTAGTGACAGAACAAAGGGCGAAGATGAAAACTGAGAGAGGGTAGATTTAGACTGGATCTAGGGAAGAAAGTTTTTATGATAAAGGTGGTGAGATACTGAAACAGGTTGCCCAGAGAAGTGGTGGATGCCCCATCGCTGGAATTGTTCAATGACCAACATGATCTCTTGGAAGATCCCAGAGCAGGGAGGGGTGGACTAGATTACCTTTAAAGATCCCTTCCAACTTCAATCATTTTCTAAGTATGTGACTTCAACCATCTCCATAGTCAGAATCACAGAATGGTTTGGCTTTCACCACAGCTCTTAATCTGAATTTCAGAAAATTTATATACGTCTTATTTTTCATACAAGCTGTAATGCTAAAAATTTCTACTCCTGTATTACCGAAGAAGCTATGGGGATAATAAATATAAAGACATATCCACTCTTTTTGACTCCTTTATACTTTTTTGCAGTTATTTAGGAGCATTTTAAAACAATCAGTTCATACAATTTAATTTCAATATTTTATGAAAATTTATTTTCTCTTCCAGCAGATTACAATGCTATCACTACTTGATTTTATAATACCATTTTTATCTGTCATCACTGTAAAATTTAGCTAAAACTGAGATTTGCTAGCATAAGATTAGCGAACTATGAGCACCATGTCAGGTCCAATCCCTTTGAAAAGAGACATAAATAAAAGAAATAAAACTTTAGAACTGCTGTAAATAACATAAGCTAGTGGGAATTCTTTAGTATTACCCTCATTGCTGTATGAGGATTTATTATTTACATTTACAAATCTAGCCAGCAGCAATGTTAAAACAATATTTTATGTGCTACTTTCAATTTATCTCCCTTTCGTCTTCGTATAAAATGTGACAGAAGCAGCTGATTGCAATAACAGATTAGTAGCAGCTCACCACTTTGTTTCAGTTACACTGCTACTTTCCACTGAACTAGATAAAGCACCTCTGCTTTTAAATTATATCTGTTACTTGAGAAAATAAAGCCATAAATGCCCAGATGTGTGGCTCCCCTACTTGATAATTTCAACATCTACAACTGTTTTCATTTCTCTACTGAAAACTATTAGCACTTGAGTTAAAAGTGAAGTCTATCAAAATGTAAAAATATTGTTTAGCAACTTCAACTTCATACAAACTAACATGATGTGAATGATCTTTCATTGTATAAGGAAAAGCAAATTCTACAGGCTTCCTTGGAACAGCAAGGTATCAGAGCAAGCACAAATGCTAAATGAAGCCTCTCCTCCACTCTGCATCCTAACACATGGTTAATCACAAACATTCAGCTGTGATTATTGCTCATGCCAGTGTACCTGGCTAAAACCATAATTTCAATCAATCAGAAATTTGCGCTTTATCTGCAGCATTTTACATGCTCCCACATTCCATTCACAGTTCCCTCCATGTCTGTTTTTCTTCAAACCCAATTCTGACTTGACCTATGCCGTGAGAGTTTTGCTTAGTCTTTAGTGGTGGCTTTAATCTGACATCCTCAAGGAAGTGTTAAATACCACTGTTCCCACCCATCTATAAGCCTTGCACAGCGTATCTCCAGGGCAACCTTGAAGGATCTTAACCTGCATACTGAAGAGAGCAAACTGCACTCAACAGGGCAAACGCCCAGTATCCCATCTTCCTGGGCCTGACACATCATATGAAAGATGTCAGGTGGAGGAGACTAAAGCAGTCTCCAACAGCATGTAGGAGATGTATTAAAGGAACTCAGGTCACCACCTGAACCCCACACACTTTCAACCTGCCCGGAAGGAAACTGTAGACAAACTTTGAGGATCAGACCTTCAAAGACCAAAGGGTTGTTTGACATGTACAAGAACAAGAGCTTACAAAAGCAAAAACAGGAGGGGCAAAAAAGCTAAAACAAAACAATAGATAAATATTACAAGACTTATATGATTACAAGATCATATTACAAGACTGATTTCAGCAAATACATGTGCATACTTGCTTTCCTCTGGTAAACCACAAATGCCCTTGGTTCTAAACAGTTAAGACAAACATCTATATTTTGTGCCTTTAAAAAAGGAAATCTGTGCAGCATATCTAGTAAGGAAAAAAATACATGGAGAGAAGCAAGAAAAATCAATCTTCTTCTATCTACAGTGGGCCCCATGGGGGGGGAAAAGCTAACAACATTCACAAGCAAGTACAAACTGGTCTTTAATTGGAGCAATGGCAAAAAAAAACCAGTATAAAATTACTTAATTTTCATCTCTGTCCCTAATTACGTTAGGAGATACAACCCTTCTTTTGAAATGCCAGAGATGAGCTATGAAAATTAACCAGCCACTTAATCTCCGATGACAGTAGCTGTATACCTATTATCCGTTTTGGAAGTCTCTTCTCCCCTGCCCAATCTTCAAACCACATTTGTGTGAAACCACTGTCTCTCAGAAGTGGCCTCTCTTGACAACCTCCCTGATTCTTCAAAAATGACAAAAAAGCATAGAAATAAACTTTTCAAATAACAGTACCCGCTGAAGTAAAACAGAAGATTTGAGCAGACAAATCAATAACTGTTGCAATGATGAATTTAAAAGAACAGGCTCCCAATATACATTTTCCTTAACCTTTCAAAACTCTCAACAGCATGAAATTAAAAGTAACAGTAAAGTATAACTTGTGTTTGATATGCATTTCCTGACTGCATGTTCACTGTGACACAAATTAATACAGGGACTTACCTATGGCAGTGCTGTGTGTCCCCAGGCCCAACTCTGAAGTGCAGAACTAAGGTGCAAAATGGAATCAACAAATTCAAACTAGGCTCCCCAGCTCCCAGACACAAAGCATCCACTCAGGAATGAACTTCAGAAAAGTCTGTACACTTAGTGGGGAGACATATCAAGCCCAACAGATAGGAAGTGCCAAAGAAAAATTTATTTCTCAAAGCCCTTCTGTCAAGATTAAACACAAACTTGTAGTAAATGTATGGGCAGGGAACCACAGTACCACCTCTTCTGGGCTCTGGTATTTAGTTATCCTTTTGCATATAAATAACTGGAACACATTTTTCTTTGAAAATAAGGCAGGAAAATGAAAAGAGGGTACCCTGTTGTACAACACCATGAACACCTGCCCCAGAAGTCTTTCACCAAGTTAGAGCAAATTTAAGCCCTTATGCACTTTGAGATAACTTAGCAACAGGCTAGAGCGAAGACTAAAACCTGGCCAGTGAAACCAAACCACTCTGTAGAAATGAACAGGAGAAACATGGAGCTAGAGGTGGTGAAGGAGCAAGGTTATAAAGTTCAGCGGTGAGGTCCACCTCAGAAACAAGACTGGCTTTTTCAAGGACCACTTCTGCAAGCATATTTTTAGCATTGTTTCTACTACATGCTTGTCCAATGTATGTCAAGTCTGACGACCATCCACTGGAGAAGCCATGGCTAGAAGAAGAACAGTATGAGATGAAAACATGCATAAAATACAACAAAATAGCAGTAATATTCTGGTTCCTTGGCTTCCATTCAGGAAAGAAAGGAAGGAAATACAAACAACTGAAATGAGTACATTTTGTTCTTTATATACATATATATGTTCTGATTTCATTGTACATTATATTTTACGGAAATAATTCCTTAGTAAAGGATTTCTGTTGCTTTATAATGGTTCTAAGAATGAAACTGAAAAAAGTAAGCATCAACAAATAATAAATTGAATGTTACTGTGTAGCTTTGAGCCATTCCCATCTGTTCTGTCAGTAGATCTCAGGAAGAAGAGATCAGCACCTTCCTCCCCACATCTCCTTCTCAGGTAGAGAGCAATGAAGTCACCCCTCAGCCTCCTTCTCGCCAAACTAGACAAGCCCAAAGTCCTCAGCTGCCCCCCTCAGAACATGCCTTCCGTCCCTGTAACCAGTTTGTTGCCCTCCTCTGGATGCATCCAAGGACTTTCACATCCTTATTAAACTGTGGGGCCCAGAACTCCACGCAGCACTCCAGGTGAGGCTGCACCAACACTGAATACAGCAGAATAGTCACTATTTTGAGCAGTTCCTCATTTCAGGATGTGATTTGCCCTCTCAGCTGCTTTGGCACCCTGCTGATTCCTATTCAGCCTGATGCTGACCATCACCCCAGATCCTTTTCTGCAGGACTGCTCTCCCGCTGCTCCTCTGTCAGTTTATACTCGTGCACAGCATTATGCAGAATCCAACATTTTTTACTTGTTAAATTTCATCCCATTAAACATTGCCCAATGCTCTAACCTATCTAGATCCATGTGCAAGGTCTCTTACCACTCAAAAGAGTCACCAGCACCTCCCAGTTTAGTATCATCAGCAAACATGCACTAATGGTGCACCCAGAGCACTGATAAATGTATTAAACAGAGCTGGCTCTAAAACTAAACTCTCAGAACACCAGTGATGACCAGACACAAGCCACGTGTAGCCCCATTCACTAAAACCCTTTGAGCCCTGACCTTCAGCCAGTTCTCCCAGCACACCATGAACCCGCTCATCCCACTGCTGCTCCTGGCATTCCCTGACCCTGGCTCATCTTTTGCCATGCCTGGGGCTGTTAATGATCCTGTTACCCGCACCCAGCTCTGCCCACCCCAAGCCAGCCCCTTTGGGGCTGCTCCCCTCAGAGAGGCCATAGCCTGCAATGAGGTCATCCCCAATCCCTGGCTTTCCATGCCCTGGGAGCCAGCCCATGCTGAGACTGACAGCACAAGACTGTGCTTTAAGGTGTATAATAACATCATTCCTGATGATTCCTGATGTATAAGTAATGTCCTTAGACTTTAGTCTAGCTAGCAAAAGCACAGAGCAAAATTTCAACACAAAAACCAAATAAAGATCACCCAAACCAGAAAAAACAACAAAGTATATAAAACCTACCAGAACAAAACAAAAACAGCAACAGAAAAATACTGCATAGAACTCTAACATGAGAAAAGGTAGGAGAACAAACAGCACTTAGCACATATTAGTCACACTGTTTAATATATTACCATCAGATAACTTTATGACTGTGTTATATAAACACATGTAGAAATTCAGCATTAAGCTTAACCATGTACATATATTTCCTCTGCCGTCTTATAACTAAATGCAACTCTTTAAAAAAAAAAAAAATAGAAAAACCACACACCAAGCAACAGTATCCTGAAAAAGAAGGTGAAAGAAAGAACACATTTTGGAACAAACACCCGAAGTTCTTCTGTTACTGTAAGTAGCCACTGTTATTCTTCACAACTAAATCAAATGTACAATCCCTTTAGAGGAAGCCATTTCTATACCACGGATGTTTAAACTGTAGAAAAGTCAATGCTGGTTACTGGTTAACCCTAAGTAATTAAGTTAAAGAGATGACTGAATGTAAGAAATACTTACAAAACAGATGAGCCTAAAAATTCATCCTCTGACATAACTGCAGGTTGAAAATATAACCCAAAATTAAATTATCATGGGTCACAGTGTGACTCACACTGCCATCTAATTTTAAACATCTGGGTTTAACACCAGAAAATGGATATCAAAAAAATTTTTAGATAGTCAGGTTTTCTTGTCGATTTATGCTGACATTGCCATTATCTGTAATGTGCTAGCTCCTATCACAATGATATGGTGGGTCCTCTTGTAGATGAATGGCTACAAATAGAACTATATTGACCTAAACCTTGCACTGATATTTCCCAAACAGTTCATGCAATGTCGTCTTCAAACTTCATTGCTATTACAGCCAAAATATTAAAAGCCACAACTTCACATGCACCAAAAACAGGAAAAAAAAATTTTAGACCAAAAAAATTAAAGAAGAAATAAAGCAAAATCAGCAACTATCACCTAAATTTTGAGACACAACAGTATTTGTTCTCTGGCTGTCATCATTAGTAGGCTCCTAGAAAGACAATCATCGAAACCCAAAGGCCATTACCAATGAAACAGCAAAGGTCAGTAGTTTTGAAAATAGACTATGTATTGCTTGGATTAAATTTGCATCTCTAAGTATGGGACACCTTTCCTCTTTTTAGAGCACTGTCTTCTCAAATGCACAAAAAACTACTAGATAAACACTAGCTGTAAAAACAAATGAGCCACAGGAATCCTTGTGTCTCACCACACTTGTGAGTTATGACTGCCTTCTTGTGGTTTCACAGACTTCACTCTTACCACTTCTAAGACTGACCTCAACTGAGGTCTTATTCTATTTAGCAGAAGTTTTTACCAATCTGTAAAAGAACCCAGATGAAATAGCTTCACTTCTCCATGCAACAGGAGGAATTAAATACACTGACACTAACTTGAAGATATTAAAGTTATATATTGAATCTCAAAGTATATTTGGGCCAAATTTTGAACACATTTTTAGGGATTAAGTAATCCAGTTGAAGTGAACAGAAACTAGTCTAATAGCATTAATATGGGAAGCAAAAGATATCATGTCAACTACTTGTTTGTAAGCACTATTTCAAAATCCCCACCCTTTCAAAATGCTAATGCACCTATTCTGTTGTGTCATAAAGTAGATTTGCTATACATATGAAATAATGAGATAATAAAAGTATGTGCTGGCTCAAGGATGTGACAGAAGTGTAGCCCTGAGAAATTAACACCAAAAGAACAAAATGCACTCTAAAAATGTAATGCTTATCTATGCAAAATACAATATAAATGTAGACATCTATGACCTACTTTGTATTTGAAAAAAAAATACAACCGGTTCACAATATACGGTAGGATTCAATGTTTCAGAAATGCTTGCATGCTGATTTGATTTTATGACTGAAAAGTATAGCCCATATTATTGTTCCATGTAATTATAAGATTACTGGTTAGTTGGGTGACTCTCAACACCATGTGATGTGGTCTGTTTCTCACAGGCTGCATTTGCCTCCACTGCCTACCAACAGATCATTCCAGAATCAGCTACAAAATCCCTAGGAAGTCATGTGGACCACAGAAACACATCTATTGAGTGAAAAAATGGGTTGTGATGGGCTTGATGCCTGCATTACACATATTCCAACTTTCTCTTTTCCTTCAGCCAATTCTAGTCTGGTTCCATGGACACAATGCCCATTAGTTGCTAAAGCACATTAGATACCCCTGGATTATCTCTCCCAGTTACGTTAATCCAGAAGAAGTCCATTGCATGAACTCTCAGACTGGTCCATGATGTGAAAGAAAATGTGACCATGATACTTAAGAGACTCACTCCCAAAGCAAACTCTGATCCACATTAAAACACTAATGTGTAGATGCACCTCAGACATTTCTAACATCTCCCAGACACACAAGAGTAGTAATTCAGTGCTTCCTATGAGACTAAATTTTCCTCAAAAGCCACACTGTTTCAGGGCCAGTCAGGGCAGCGTTCCTTTCTGTACTTGCAAAATGCTTAAGGTTCTGCTGTTTCACATCCTTAAGAAGCTAACCACACACACACAAAGAATATCAATGACACGTTTTTATATCATCTAAAATGTCCATTATAAATAGTCTAACCATAAACTGCACAAACAGGGGATATTCCATGCTGCGTTGTCATGGAGTAATTTCTGATTACAAAAACTGCTAAATGCACTGTATTGTACTACATACCAGTCATGTGAGGGTTTACTGCATGTTCTCCTATTCTGTTCTGGTATGTCTGAGAGGGACATCATTATATACTACATGTGTAACTTTGGCAAGATTATGGATACACACCTGTCCTTCAAACGTAGCAGCTCTTCAGTAGCCATGTTACTACGACTCAGAGTCGGGTACCATCAAATTATATGCTCACACTCTTGGGTTTAACATACTACTTATTTACAATATAATTGCACAAAATTCACATGACAAATTTCAGGAATGCACTTCCTTTCTCCTTGGCATGTGTTACTAGTTTACAAGATACTAAGTATTTCAAGCCACAGTAGCAGCCATATCCCCACAAGCTAATGGATACATATATTTTCATTTCCCCTTTAAAGAAAAGAAAAACAATGAAAATACAAATTCCACGCAGCACCTTTCTCAATAGAAAATATTTGCAACAAGTATCTCCTTATTCCTATTGTCTTGATGTATTATCATAAAATTTTTCCTCTTTGAAGGCAATAAGCTCAATAAACATCATTGCCAACATGAATACTATGTTTCTTTTAATATTTTATCTCTTAATATCTTTTAAAAATTTTAAATATTAAAAATATTTAAATATTTTTAAAGCATGTAGTAAAGTATAATCTCAGCATTAAAACCTAGCACAAATAACAATCCTACAGATGAAATATGCAGTCAAAATTTGACCACAATTATTCCTTGGTAACTCCAGAGACCTACTGATATTTGTAACATTTTCTATACAAAAATAATGTTTTGGAGGAATTATTGAAGTGCATAGCAAAGCTCTCAAAAGTAAAAAGTGTAGAAATTAACACAGTCCTTGGAGTTCTAACAGTTGTATAAACAGTCTTTGGGGATATTTTTTTTTTCCCCGTTTTCCACAGAAGACCTGTCTCAGTGAGTGAAGTGCACCTCACCAGACTTGGGATTTCCTAGAAACATTTGCAAAAGGGTTGTGGCCATTCAGAAATTAGAGATTTTTTCAAATAAAAATTATCCTTGTACTTAAACAGAACAGCCTATCTGCAATCTGAACCAAAACCAACACAATATTGTTAGAAGCCACACACACACAAAAAAAGTCTTTCACTGCAACAGTTGAAGCAGCATTTCAGAAAGAAATCTTATTTCCCAGATATATTTTAATTATTAATCTTTCCATACATCTGCCTTCATTGTAGATGTTGCAGAGAGACAGAAAAGATGTAATGGGTGCAGTTTAATTGTTTCATCTCTAAAGCTCAACTCAACAAAAATTGTATCAGCCAGCTTAACACTCTTCTCTCCACTGCTCCTATTTTTTAGTCCTTGGCCAGACCCTTCCCAATCCAGCTCTCACTTCTGCAGAAGGCCAACACACAGGGCTGCCAAATTAAGCCTGTCATAAAAACTAGGAGATGCCAGTTGCATCTGCTCAGATACCACACATCACATCACTTACTGAATGTCCTTCTCCCAGTTGTGTCATGCAAGCAGAGGAAGCCATGATGCCCTTCTCCAGACCAGTCAGTGCTGTCATCTTTCTCCAGTTCCCAGACCTGTAAACCCTGCTGGTGTTTGTGTGCAGACCACATTTTTATTCCTATGCTACTTTAAGGAATGGTAATAGCCCCCACAACAGCAGAAGTTGCAATGACATTGTGTTGACAATGGATGAAAAACAGGCAGCAAGGGAAGGAGCACATTGAAGGGTGGGTGATTCTTTCCCTTTCCACTTGAAATTTAACACACCTGCCCTAGCTGGAACCCTTTAGCCCTGCAATGCTGACAATATATTCCTGAGAGAAGTAGCCTTTTAATGTAAGTTACAATGGATTCTTCCAGTTTTCTTAGGGGCTTTTTCCAGTTTAAGAACTGTAGGCTTCAAGAAATGTATATTCCATGGGACAATTGCTGCGGTGTCCTAGACCACCTTGCAAGCAACCTAAGACTGTGAAAGGATAGATGAGAGAGAGAGAAGAAATCAACATTAAATTCTATTGAGAACAATATACTAAAATTAGTCATGCAATTCAAGATACAGGGGTACTAACTTGATCTTTCTACAGTGACAATCTTCAATAGAAGATTTATGTTGCTTCATCACACTGGCATAAAATTTCCCACAAACATAAAAGCACTTCATATGCCAGGTTTTTGGAATACAGTCTTACAACTAACTTATGAAGACATACCATAAAAGGAAAATAAATCTCTCTTCAAGGCAGGACTGAAGCATTTGTCATTAAGACATCTGGTTACCAGAGATATAGCTGTTATGCAGAACAATCATTTGCTGACAGGTCCATCATGTTTCAGACCTTTCTGGCATCAGGTAAAAGAGTTAAAAATTACATCAGGTTAATTTGCATTGAAGTTACTGAAAGGCTTGTAACATGAGAGATGTCAAAGCACAGCCTAAGTCCCTACCCAAGCCACAGAATTGTAAAGCCTCCAGTTAATGTAAACAACTGGATATGGAATTTCACAGAATTCCACTGCAAGGACCACACCGTTTCTGAAGCTTTTATATCTTTAATCTAAGTCAACAGCCAAAAAAGAAAATCATTATAATATATATCCTTAAGCTCATAAAATGTGGACAACTGCAGTTAATACCACTTGTCAATAACTTGTACTATCAGCAGGCATTTTATATTAAGATTTTGTTTCTCTTTCCTGAATCATCTTTTTTTGCAGAACTGACAAATATTTCAGTTGTTTCCTCTTTGGAAAGTCTCTGATACTGGTGGTATGCTCCAGGAAGTCTATCCTAATTATAAAGTTTCCTTCCATTTTACTAGCTTTCTCACCTGTGTAAAGCAAGTAAGAAAGAAAGACAGTGAAGGGGGTTCTGGTACTACAAGTAGATTGATAATATTCAAGTTTCTTTTTCATTGGACTGAGGAGCTCTGCTCAATTTACTTTCTCAGTGGGAAGTTCATGGGTGAGAACAAGTTAACTGAGGCTCGATCTATACCAGATGGATCTACTAGGTATGACTAAGCATCTTAGAGGCATAAAAATTTGACATCTGCTCCTATTATTAAGAGAATAAGCCAAGCCTGTTGATGAAACTTACAGGGCTACTTTGAAATCCCTGAGGGCACCTGGATACATGGAGTAACAATCAGAAACTGGGCAATATCTCATGTTTTAAAAAAATGTCTAGCTCTGGTTACATTAAATTGCTTCTACCTTCCCATGTCATCTGAAAGACTCTCTTCTAAAAATATTTAAAGATGCTTTACATCTAGTATATAACTGGCAATTCAGTTTTACTTTGTCCTAATGGCATAGTATAATTTACTACCACTCTGAATTGTAAAGAAAGATGTCATGATACAATAAGATGGTATTTAACAAATTCAAGTTAATCATCTTGAACAGCATACTGAGAACTTTCTTGTTTTTATCTATAAACTCTAAACAGATATTTCTAGCATATTTTCACTGCCTAAGCTTATTTCCACTACTATCAAGTGTAGGGATATCAGACTGAGGCCAGAAACAAAAGTTCCAGAAAAATCGTATCTTAAACTATTAGTTATATAAATGGAAGAATCAATGAGTATCAATCAGAAGTCTGAAAGGTCTCCAGCTAAAGAAAGCAACATGAGCTTACCCTACATTAATTTGTGAAGCTCTTCAGTCTTTAAAACTAACCGAGTCATGTTTTCTATTCCAAAACAAAGGCAGCCAGCATATCCTTTAGGAAACTGTTAATGTTCACTCTTTTCTACAATTTGGAAAACAGCTGAGGTTAAGTTTAACTTTCAAGTTTATTTCACACTGCTGCTCTTTTTTCTGCATAGGTAAAGAACAGTCTTGAATGCAGGAAGAAGACTTGAAATAATTATTGTTGGCTGTTGCACATTAATTGTCACTGAAAACTTTGGTTTCAGTGCTGTCCAGGGCTCAAACATGTGTGTGAATCTATGAATAAACTAATCTTTTACAAGATTAACTAATATGCCTCACGTGCAGCATGTGTGCATTCCTACTCCACTTGGTCATTGAGGATCCACTGGACAGAAAACCCAAGAAACTTACCAAAAGCCTACTGTCTTTCACATCGTTTATTCAACTTTTTTAACTCAAAGAAAATATCCAACAATAAGCCCCTAGCTTCAAAAAGCTACATCTTCTTTCCTTATTTATTCTGACAAACATGTCCCGTAGCTGCTACTAAGTACTATATGAAGTGACACACTCTTCATTAATTGGATTATTTTTACCTCTTTGTGTCAGTTTGTCTAATCCCAAATGTTTCTTCTAATACTGCATATCCAGACTGACCAATGTTTGGCTAATTCTTGATCTCAGTTCATAGTTGCATAGAAAGAAATCCCAAAACAGAAGAAAGCCTCAAGCTCTTTTAGTTCCAGTTCCCTTCCCAAAATTGTTAGGTACAAATTAAATGCCAACATACTATACACTCTTTGTAACTAATTAAAATGGGTGCAGATAATGGTGTGATTCATTATTGTCTAGCTGTAGTTACACAGTAACATGATTTTATTGTTGTCAAAAGAGCTACAACCATCACCTACCCGAAAAAGGAAAAAAAAAAAAAAAAAAGCCACACTATTGAAATAATTTGTATATAGGGATACAAATTCTGGGGAAGAAAATGACAAATAGTCACTGTATTAGTGATCATCACAATAATACATTGTTATCACCCCTTCCTCACTATTTGCTGCTTCACATATCTGTTCAGCCATGTGCTAAATTCAAAGGAAACCCAAAGCCTCAGAGCACTGAGGTCAAAAAATGAATTTGTAGTGTCTAGGTCCAAAATTGTCCTGAGGCCTGACTGAAATGTTCCAGTCATTAGCAGTTAAAAAGCATGATCAGTTAAATACAAATGATGTATTGCCCTATGCTCATGGCCTAAATCACTAGCTGAAAAATCACATTCATGTACATGAACTGAGATTGCTTTTCTTTTTTTTCTAAATATAAATTACTGTAAAGATAACTTCCCTAAAGAGTAATCCATTAAAAAAATACAAACAGAACTATGCTTCTAAATTCTCATAAGAATGGCAAGGAAGGTTGAACCATGTTTGCACTAGACTAAATGAGTACATTATTCTCATCCAATCTTCACCATCAGCCTCAATTTCTGACTGTCCGAACAGAAGACATTTGCTCCGAAGCAATCCTACTTCCCTCACATTATCTTATTACAGGATCCTTGACAGCTAGATTGCAGCCCTCACATGCAGAAAAACCAGGCTTCACTACCTTGGCCAGGTTTGCAGCTTCAGCTGTGACCACTTGAGGAATTACAGTGGCAGCAGTTTGTCCAAGTTCTGACGTGAATGACAGTGTCAGCTAGAACTTTGGTGTGAATTTTCATAGAGGCTTTTCCTGTAACTGACCTCTTCAATGAAGGCAAAGGGTTTTCAAAACATTTTTACTATGTTACAAACAAGAAAAATTAAAAATTTTAAACCAAGTAAAACTTCAAGCAGCTGAGAAAGAACAGAAAAAATATTCACAAGAAACAGTTACAAACAACTCTTCCTACAGATCCATTACATCTGTTCTCTTTTTCCATAACTCCTTAATTTCAATTAGTTGTGTCACAGGAAATTTTAAAGTGCCCTCTACTCCCACATAATTTCTCCTTCCAGCATTGTGAGCCTGCTAGAGGTCACCTATCTCCACCTTTCTCCATTCTGAGACTGTCTCTTTTCTTGCTTCTCCTACAAGTTCTGAAGACATGTGCTCCTCAGGAATCTCAGCTGCTTGCCAGGGGAGTCATGTCCTTTGCGAGCTTGAGACAAGTCTCTTTTTCTTTAAAGGAATGTAATTACATATGTACATATTACATATGAACATAACTTTGATGTCATATCTCTTTGACAGTCTAGAGAGACACATTGGCGAAAATGTTGTTCACAGAAGACAACAGAAATTCGATTAAAATTTCGGAATGGGGTTGTTCCCCAAATCTGGAAATATCTGATATTCTTTTCAGCGGATGGAAAGAATATGTGATTCTTTTTAATCAGAGATGAAAGGAACAGCACTCTACTTTCAAGTTTAAAGGGTCCACTTACCTTTCAACCCCCCCAGTTCTCCATCTCTGTGTCCTGTGACCCCTTGGTCATTAAAAGACTGAAAAACGGATACAACTGGAGCTGGGACACCAAGTTCACAGCACTCTGTTGATAAAGGCTGCATGGACCTAGTGTTCATACATGGACCTGATCCAGCTGAAATCAACAGAAGGCTTTTCACGGACTTCAAAGGTTTTTGAAATATAAGGCCTTATAAGGCTCAGCTGTGGGAAAGATCAAAAAATGAAGATTCTTGGTGTAAACTCCTAGGAAAGTGCTTTTTTAGTGCAAGGTTTACACTTGCTAGGCACCAACAATATTAATACAGATGTGTCTGTCTTCTGTAGGATGTTCCTGATACTCGGTCATTAATCCTATTTTCAACCTTTAAAAATATGGATGCTACATTACAGCACTTTCTTTTTCTGTTTACAAAAGTTGGCTATGTACTCAAATCCAGCTAGTCAGAGAGAGCAAAAATTCACATAGGATGGCCAGTGGAGATGCAGGGGGGCTTGTTTGTAAACACACGAATTCAGCACTCAATTTTAAGAAGTTGCCCTTTACAAAATGACAAATAATGAGCATCTGGAAAATCAGTCTGCTTTTCAAGATGTCTCAGAAATGTAATGTTTTGGAATTTTTTTTCCTCATACAACACTTACTAAATCAAATACATTTAAATAAAGTTCAGAGCACTAGTTAATCACAGAGACAACCCATATTCAGACAACAAATAATGCTTTAATAATAGTTTTAATATGAAAACTACCCATCTGAAAAACCTTTTGCTCTATATTAAGTGGCTATATCTTCCAATGGAAAAAGATTTAAATTTTAGAACTGACAGCGTTTCTCTTTCAGAAGTTTTCTAATGCTTTACAAAAGCAGTATCTCCTCCTCCTCACCAACATGACTGTGGCATTAAAACTGTTCTTTGCCAATATTTTCTATACATAAAATGTGTGTCTCAAAACCTATTAGTAACATTCCTGTTGGGTTTATTGCACCTGGTATCCAGCACATTTACCAAATTAACAGCAATTTTAATTTGACAAACACAAGCATAAAGAAATTTTTTTATTAATATGTAAGAATACACAAGTAAATATGAGAAAAATATCTTGGCAACTCCTATTGCTCAGTACAATTGTTCGCCATTCACTTACATTTTCATGCAGTTCATTTGATTTGCATTTAAACTTATACTTGAGACGCAGACAAGTATTTTAATTTAGGAAAGCAATGGGCAAGTTTAAGGTCCCAAGTCTGAGTCATCAAAACTACTAGAAACCAATGACCAGGCTGTGTAAACCCCTGCACTCATATCAACTATGCAAGCATTCACTGAGGCCAAAGAGATTTGAGCCTGGCTATGAAAAAGTTAATATAACCACCACTGAAATCAGGGAGGTTCATACCAGACCAGGTTACAACAGCAAGGACTAACTATGGCTCAACTACACAATATGGTGAACGATGCAGCTGTTTTCACTAGATGCAACCATTGCTATTCAAAACCTTTCATTTTCACAGTTTTTACCTAAGATTCTGTTAGATCTGTGCACCTTTTGTTCACAACTGTAGATCTCGATAATAAGAGCACACCAAATGCCAGAATAATTATCCAGATCAAATGCCATAAGAACATTAAAAACAGGAGAATAATTGGGACTTTTAACGAGTTTTGAGAAAAACAAAGTAATGACAAATGCTACAATTTGTCTGTGGAAATAAATTAACAGCAGTGTGCTTTACAAGACAGAATATTAAAGCCAGAAGTATTTAACACAAGGGCTATTTTTGGAAAGGAGATGAGTACTGAAATGACAACAAAAGCAGGTAGCACACATCCTCACATTTAGAAAAGGTTGTGAACACGTCCCAAGAGATCTAAGCAAACTCAGTGCCTGGGCAGCCTGTCCCCTGGAACTGAAACATTCTGGGAATAACACACTACATATCTACTGCCCACATCTCATTACAAAAGTGCCACATACCTTTTCAAAAAATTTTTTCAAAAGATTTTATGAAAAACAATTTACAGTTTCAGAATTAATCGAGACAGTTACAATAAATAGTTTCTTCATTATTTTCAGCTTCTCTACAGCAGAGCACATGCACCTTAGACTTTGGACTGGCCACCACTTTCCCAGCTGGGACCCATTGCAGATTATTGCAGGTGCAGTCACTTTAGAGTTACAGGCAATTTGAAGGCAGATGTGCTGGCATTTAGACAACTAGCTTCCTGACTTGTAGGTGAAATCTGGTATTGCTTATCTAGAGGTAATCACTTGCACATTATTTGCTTGCAGATATAAAATCTGAGAACCTTTTATTACTGACTTAAAAGAATTGCCTGTTTTTCTTCAAAAGCTTCAGTTGTCCTGACAGGCAACAATCCTTCTACAACAGTAAAAACAACCTCCTACCACCATATAGTTATCAGTCATTCAATATAACAAACTTTTAAGGCCTTACTCTTCCCTTTTACAACTACTAAACATTATGCAACATATGGCTCTATTAGCTTAAAACAATATTTTTCCATACTTTCAAAAACAATTTTGAGTTAGCCTTGGCTCATCTAGCTTAGTACTAATTCCTAAGTACTAAATCACAGTATATTACTATTAGATTTACACTAAATCACATTTACAAGAGGAAATTTCTCTCTAATTTCCTTTCATATATCACAAAACTGGCTTAGCACTTGAGGGATGTCTATGTTGTACCAAAATTTTAGCTACAATTCATCCAATTCTTAAATAAGTCAACATGACCACAGAACCCCTATGTGACCAAGGTCATCCACAATGTTGCCTGTATGTTTCTAAACAGTGCCCATTTTAACAGGTTTAAACAATCTCCCATGAGCCTGCTTACACAGCAATCACAATTCTGGGTCACACAACATATATACATCTCCATGTGCCTGAACTTCTCCCTGAAGGACAAAGAAATGAACTTGCTAGGATTCAATTTACTTCTGAAGATTACCCCCTCAAAAAAATTAAAAACTACAGTGAGATGTACCGATATATAAAAGGATGGAAAAAATGTGATTTGATTTATCATTAGCATTTGGATTTTAATGCACTGACAATCATAAATGGACATATATGAACTTATGTAAGAAAATCTAAATCATGAAAATTAATTTAGAAGTGAGCAACAATATTTAGCAGGCATATATCTTTAAAATGTAGCCAATCTCTGTTCTAGGCACTCCTCCACCCCTGGAGCACTAGGTCCAGGATTGGGCTCCCCATTACATGGAGAGACATGGACTTAGTGGAGCGAGTCCAGAAAAGGGATACAAGTTATCTCTGACACGAGAAGAGGCTAAGAGAACTGGGAATGTTTAGTCTGGAATAGAAAAGCCTCAAAGGGTTCTCATCAATGTTTTTAAGTACCTGATGGGAGAGAGTAAAGGAGATGAACCCAGACTCTCCTCAGTGAAGCCCAGCACAGGACAAGAGGCGATAGCCAAATTTGAAACATGGGGAACTTCATGTGGCCATGAGAAAACACCTTTTTTGTTACTGTGAGGGTGGTTAAACACTAGAACAAGTTGTCAGGAGGTGTTGTTCAGCCACAGCTACTGTCACTCCGTGAGCATATGGCTGTGACCTCTCCAGTGACTCCACACAAACACAGGCAATTTTAGAGGCAACTACCCCAGATTTTTAGGGCACGTTCTACGACCCTCTCAGCTTTTGACCCAGTAAATAAGACTGACCATTCCTCTGTCTTAAATAAATTACCAAGTTGCACATATTAAGCAGGAAGACACTTGAGAGGTCTGTAACAGATGCCACCTAAGACAAAGATCAACAAGTTCACAGGTCAAAGCAAAAAGTTTGCTTTCCATAATATTTTTATGCTGTACCTTTAGCCTAAGTAGTTACATTGATGTTCAAGCTCTTACTCACAAAGAAAATTTTAATCACGCCAATTTTAAAACATGGCTCAGATGGCTGGCAACAGAGATTAAAATCCAAACTGTTTTTTCACTCAACTTGAAAACAAAACAGTAAAGGTCACTGCTATGCCTGCTCCCCAAAAACAAAAGGAGTCATCCACAACTAATATCACAGATGGGAAAGGCTACACCCCCAGATAGCAATGGAAAGAATTTATTCTCACTCTACTAAAACAGGCAGGTTATGCAGAAAAGCCCTAGCAAAGCTAGATGAGCATTCAGGACTCTCATCCAGCTAGATGTATGAAAACAAAAACTTCTGCAGTAACTGATCTCATCTTCATGAGGGTTTTACCTACTGTACTAAATTACTATAAAACTAGCTTCACAAAAAAACTTTGAATACATCAAATTAGAATTTGTACCTTTCTCCTGAAGATAAATTAAAATACTGAGGCAGAAACTGCCTAAATAAAAAAATGCTGACGGAAAGAATATGTTGGAGTCCCTTCATTTAAGGAATAAATATAATTCTCTACTGTGGATGAGTATGTAATTAATAAGTTGTTATACAAAAGAAGAATCCATTATGACCCTTTCTGCTTACATTCTTTTGTTTGATTGCTTAGGATGAAGGGACTTTGTGCTAGCATGCTCTCTGTGAAAGTTCATGGCCTGTAGACAGGCCACAGATATAAAACATATATATTTCATTGGGTGTAAGACCCATGTGGTGCATAACTCTCACATATCCTTTGGTGTAACCTCTTTACGGAACTTCCCAACACTACCAGAACTAGAAAACTGCCCCGGCCATGGGGATATTATATGAATAACCAGGCATCCATGCCCCTTCAACAAGCATTCTGAAGATCAAAGATTTTTGATTTAGGTGACCAATTCTTCTTCTAGCCCACATCAATAGTCTACATGGGGGAAAAAAAGTTTATTATTTGACCTATGCTTCAGTTAAAATAATTTCCTGCTGACAATGTATCTTTAAAATAGGCTTAGAAATGCTTCCCAGTGTAAATTAACAAACAGGATTTTTAAAAATAATACCTCTCTTGAACCTTTCAAAAATAAGGACAGTAAAGAAAAATGGGTGAAAATTCTCTGTGAGGGGGGAAAATGAATTAAAATCTCTTGTGAACATTTGGAAGTTGCAAAAATATTAGTTGCCATTCAAACAAGAGCCAGAAGGTATAGAATTAACCCAGACTTGCTATTCATACTACCTCATTATCTTTAAAAAGTTGCTAGTAATGCGATTTTAGTACCATAAACTATGTGAAATTAAGTCTCTCTGAAGTTTTGGGGATGTCATCTCTTGCAAAGCATCCAGCTACTGTCTTCCTTATCCCCACCACTCAGGCGGTATCTAAAACAAGGCTGAGAAATGAGTGGGTCAGTCTTCTTTCAGTTCTTGCCTAACTGGGAGACACTAGAGTTCCTTCCTGCTCTGATTGGGAAGAGCTAGTGTTTAGTTTGCTTCAAAGGTTGAATCAGATTACAAGATAAGTGGGCATCTGAAATGAAAAGAACTCCAGAAATTGCTACCAGTTGAGATGAAAAGGGGAGGAGAATGGCTAAAAGGAGGGAGCAGATAAAGGAATGGAAGGATCATCATGCCCTTTTAGCCCACATGGAATAATCTGGCTCAAACCTGCACATCCTACACTCCACTGTGTCTTATTAGTCTCCTGTGAGAACACTAGATGTTTGATGTACTTTAAAACTCTCCTCCTTTTCCTCATTATAAGACAATGGAGAGCTTAACTTTTATAAACGAGAGCACTTTATCTTCCATTACAGTTGTTTCATGTCTAGCAGAAGTTTAATCCCTAGTAATTTAGATAAATTATCACGTGCTTTAGCAGGTTGGGGTTAAAACTCTGAGATTTTCAACTGATTACAAAAAACCAGCCAGTTATCAAGTCCTAACTGAGTAATTCCTCGCTTATTTCATTCTAGCTAATTAAAATGTAATCACGATTGTTTGGCAGTGTGCATTCTGCCAGCAGTTTTACGTTGAAAAAAGAAATCTTGCCAAGAAAACACACAAAAAAGAAAAAAAAGCCTTTCACTATTAATTGGCTTAATCTAAACTGCCTCTTTAGCCACTGAAAACTGTAAAACAAGTAAGTTACAACCGCTTGACAACACAATAAAAAGTACTAACCCCTCTCCGGGACAATGAACTATTTTAATGGGTATCCTCCTTTCAGGCCATCCCGTGATGCACGGACCACGCTGACAGCGAGCGCTCCACCGCCCCCGGCCGAGCCCCGCGGGGCAGCGGCCAGGACAGGGCAGGGCAGCCCCTTCTCCAGCCGCCTCGCGTCGCAAGCCCGCTCTCCCAAACCCAGTTGCGGGCACCCAACCAACTTCCTGCTGCCCTTACGACGCACACACTCAGCTCTCCTTTAACACTGACTCTTTCTTTTTTTTTTTTTTTTTTTTTTTTTTTTTTAATCGGGTTATCCTTAAATACCTCTGAAACCTGCCTTTTGTGCCAACACCTTTGCCCCGAACGCAACTCCACCCAAAGCACTTGCCCGGGCGTTCCCGGTTTCTCACCGACCGGCAAGCCCGGGGTGAGCAAGCGATGCGTTCCCGGCGCGCCGCGGAGATGTGCCACCCTGAAGGGCCGAGGTGGCTCCCTTCACACCGAGCTGGCCAGCCCTTTCCCAGATGGGCTGGGGCACTGGGGAGGGAGAACGGCTTGCAGTTCGTAATGGTTTCCATCATTTGGCTGAAGTCGCCTCGGTTTAATATTTGCGCAGTGAAGAACAGGTGGGGAAAGGAAAAGGTGCGGTGTAACTAGAAGAGGGAAAAGGACGCACTGCTCTTGCACTAGCTCCGCACTGCTTCCAGCTTTCATTTTAAGCCTCGCAGGTCTCCCGCCACTTCAATTCCATTTCTCCCCACCTTATCCCTATTTGTCCACTCCCGTTAGCCAGAAATGTGCCTCTCTGTCCCAGGAAAAAAGTGTTACCCTCACCTTCCAGGAGGTCGGAACTAAGTATTATACGTTCATGATTATCGCTCTTAAAAAACGGGCTCAAACTTTCCCACCAGGCTGGGGAAGTGAACCACCTGCGGGGGGCCTGGCGCACCGGCGCGCAGGCAGGCGGAGCCCCGCGGGATCGCCGCCGCACCGCCCGTCGCTCGGCAGGACGAGCGCGCCGCCGGCCCGGGAGCACCGTGCCGCGCCCGCCCCGCCGCCCCGGACACCACCGGCGGCAGTGGCCGGGACCTGTCCCGCCGTGCCAGAGGCAGCGGCCGGGAGCGCCGGGCACCTGCGAGGAGCCAGGGCAGAGCGGTGCCCCCGCCTCGCCCCGCCGGGGCACGGCGTGCCAGGAGCCCCACGATCCGCCAGGCGGGGAGCCCGGCCGGCACCCGCAGGCACCGGCGGGGCTCGGAACTGCCGCGGGGCCGTACCCACCTGTCCGGCGCCTCCAGGTGCCGGCCATCCCCTGGGAATGCGGCCCCCAAGTTCGCCAAGAGGCGCCGCGGCCCCGGCCGTCCTTTCCGCCCGCGCCCCGGGGGATACCCGCTCTCCGGACGGCGGCAGCGGGGCTCCCTGCGCGGCGCCATGCCCCTACCTGGAAATGCTTGAAGAAGGCGGAGATGCGGGTAATCTGGAGGCTCAGGCACCTGGAGGTGCATCTGGCGGTGGCGAAAGCCTCGTCCTGCCTTCGGGCGGCGGCCCCTGGCCCGTCGGGGCTGCCGCAGGCGGCCGTCACCCAGAGGAGCAGGGCGAGGGACACGCCGGGCGCCCTCCGCACCATCGCTCTGCGGGAGAGGAGGGCAGAGGGGCGGCCGGGCGGCGCGTGGGGGCTGCAGGCGCCGGTGTAAGCTCGCTCCCGCTCGGCGGGCTGGTGCCGGGCTGCGCCGGGGACGGACACCTCCGCGCCGCAGAAACTACACAAGAAAGTTCAATCATTCAACTCCCCTCACCCCCGTCCTCCCGCCCCGGCCCACAGCCCTCCCA